>NC_133787.1:10127147-10278191 GCF_003597395.2 Chelonoidis abingdonii | reverse complement strand
CCCCCCCAATAGTCTTACTCATGCTATACTTTCAGTTATTGAGCTTAATAAGCTATATTGGAAACAAATGACAGAATACAGAAAATTTACTCAAATACTAAACAGATGCATTAATTAAAATGTCTAGTATGCTAGCAGGGAGAGAAGGTGGCTGAGGTAATATCTTTTATTGGACCAGCTTCTGTGGGCGAGAGAGAGACAAGCTTTTGAACTGCACAACGCTCTTCCCCAGGTTTGGGAAAGTTACTCAGACTGTCACAGCTAAATACAAGATTGAACAGATAGTTTAGCAAGTAATTAACCAACCACTTTGAATGTGTGCTAACACCCTTGTAGTCCTAGACAAAAAGGCAGATTAGTGGGTTGCAGATTGTTGTAATAAGCCATAAATTCAGCATCCTTATTAAGACCATGGCCTGGTCTACACTACAGAGTAAGGTCAATGTAAGGCAGCAAGTGTCTACACTAGAATGGTGCTCCTGCAGATGTAAAATGCCAACTACATAGTTCTAATAACTCCACCTCCAGAAAAGGTGTAGTGTTCAGGTTGATGTAATTAGGGCAATGCACTGTCTGTATAGACACTGAGTTACTTGCATTGCTTGTTGATTGTCAGCCCTGCTGCCACCTCCCAGTGGGGGCTGGGGAGGAGAGTGAGGATATCAGTTTCACTGCTAGTAGGCTCCCTGCTGTGACATTGAACCTGGTGCCTGGCTCATAGCTGGGGCTGTCCGCCCTGGGGTTGGGGGACTCCAGCTGTGAGCCCTGCATGGCTGTCAGTGTCCCATTTAAGTTGGTGCAAGCGTGCCTGCTGAGGATGCACACCACTGGCAGGAGGAGGGTAGTGGACATCAGCAGCTGGTTTAATTACTGTGGTGGCTGTAGGCTGGCGTAACTTGTGTACCTAATTTTGTAGTGTAGACAAGCCCCATGATTTTTAGTGTCTAGCAGTTCTGAATTTAAGCTCCAAGGCTCATCTTTTGAAACTTGTTCAGGTTTCCTTTGAAGATAACGACTGAGAGGTCAGATAGTGATTGCTTTATGAAAAGTGTTCACCAACAGATGAAATGGTGTTCTTGCCTTCTGTCATTTTTCTGTGTGAGTATGGGAGCATTCGTTGTCAGCTTAAGCTGAATCGAATTGCTTAGTGAAGACTGAAACCTGTCTTGGATAATTGTTTAATCATTGAAGAGCAGTTGCTCTACCCAGGTATCTGTATAAAAAACATTCAGCAGTTTTCTACTTTTCACATACTTTTTAAAAGTCTTTTTATTAGAAATATAACAAAAGAAAGTGTCAACTGTAGAACTCATATAGTAAGTTCACATGTCACTCTAGTGCATACCTGATGCTTCGGCGGGGGGGATTGTTGAAGTCCTCTTAGAGTGCTAGTTTCTAATACCAGTCATGCCAACTTCATAATGTTTGGGAGGCTTCATGGTTTATTTTAACATCTAGTATATGTTTATCATTACAAGTGCTCACTAAATTGTTTGGTTTTTGTCTGTTTTCCAAACTAAGTATAGTTTTTGTGCTCAGCTTTTGTATGCTTTTTCTGTTCTACCCGGGGGTTGGTATAGCCTTGTCAGTCCCAGGATCTTGGAGACAAGCTGGATATGGTAATATCTTTTATTGGACCAATTTTGAGAGAGACAAGCTTTTGAGCTACACAGAACTCCCAGACCTTGTTTTTCTGTAGTGACATTTGGAATATTACTAATCCAATATTCTTGTGTTACTATATTGGTCTGAATTTGTAAGACTATTGAAATTTGCCTATTAAAAATAAATATTTCTACAAGGCTTTCCAAACCCTGACCTCAGTTATATCATGTAGAGTCCAGTGGGTCAAAATAACGCACCTGACATTTTCTGGTGCTGAGTTTTATGATTATTTCAGTGCTGCTTCTCTCTGTAAACTAGTGTCATACTTTGGGAGTAAACTCAGCTGTTCTTACTAAACTAAAATTCAAATTGAAGAAAATTGGTTGCTGGAAGAGAAACTTGTCTAGAGCTCAATATTTTAGAAATGCCATAATTTTAAATTAAAGTTTTTCATAAATGAACTGAGAATATCAGTGTCTTAGAAGTAAACTACCATATTCCCTCTCAAACTTTCAATGTAACAATCAGCTATATTGGTGCCTATCCCATCTTGATGATGTAGCCTGTAACACATACTTAATTATTGCTATCATAAAAGCAAACTATAATGTCTTTCTAACAATAGCCTGGAAGCTAGTCTTCCAGTTGAATTTAAGGCTCTCTCTGCTGGGCTTGCATCTTATATCAGACCTAATCCTTCCATAATATAGGGACAAATCTTCGGAGGAAAGGGGATTTTTGCTATTAGATGATTAGTTGTTTTAGTTCCTTGTCTCATTTCTTAAGTCTGAGAGCTACAATAGATTTAGAGGCGTGAGAGCATTGACTCAAGCTAATTTCTACTTTTACAGAACTTTCTCAGAATTTGGACTGAAGACCCCAAAACTATAGTTAATGTACTTTGAATTAATTGCTGTCTGTGGTCTGGTGAGGCCTGCAACAAGAACAACTGCATAAGAACACCTGAACTGTGCCTGCCTACATTGTGCCTCAGTTCTTTTTAGTCCCTTATTTCTTTAAACCACACAGACTTGTTTTTTTAAAAGTCATTGTCTTAGGGGTGTTTAGAAGCTGTCTGGTATGAACATAGTGTTACAAATATGCTTTAATTTTCATGTGTTAATGTTACTGTAGTTTATGTTCTGTTTCACCTTCTGCTTACTGACTGCATCTTAGTTTATAGGATTGATTTTTCAGAATGGTATACTAATGAATATTGCACTTATGGAAAAAGTAACACTCAGACATTAGGTTGGTGTATTTACAGTAGCTGTCAGTTATAATTGTATAACTTTTTATACTTTTTTTTTTTTTTTAGTGAATGAAATCATAGGAAGAGATATGTCACATGGAGCAACAGTGTCCAGCCAATCTCCACAGACATGCCCTGGATCTCTGGAGACAGGAATATCGGATGGAGTCTAAAAGCAGCTAAGCATCCATGAAATCGTTCAAGTTTTCTCTGAATATTTCTTCTTCAGCCCCTTCTCTTACACACTGTGCTTCCAACTCTTGTGGCCTTTTATAGACTGGAAAAATGGATCCTTGCATCGGCCTTTAAGTGGGTTACATTTGCTGTAGAGAGAGAGCATTTCTAGTTCTAGTTTCTCGAGTGCTGTAAAAAATGACTGAGTAAATGGACACCAAGAAGCAAGACAAGATATTTTAACCGGTTAAAAATTACAAATGAGCTTTGCTGTTTTACATTTAAATAGAATACTTTTTATACTGTAAGTGCTTAAAATGTGTGGAGATGTTAGTTTTGCTCTTCTAATATTCACAGTACTGAATGTGGAGAAAAATTTAATACACATCTTCAGTGTGCTGCTTTCCCTTAGAAGTAGTAGAATTGTAATTGACGGTTTTGTACACCTTTGGTCATTCTGAACAGCCTTTAAGCATATATTGTTTAAAAGATAACTTTTCATAATGAAATCTTCCAGAGGCAAAAAAACAAACAAACCTGTCATCTTAAGCCAATGCCTTGGAAGCCACTGTGTATAAAAATACTTTAGTGTTTTCTTTCTTTGATTCATAGGAAGCCAAGCCAAATGTAGATCTGCACTTCTTTATAAACTGAAAATGTTATTTGATAGGCTGCAAAGAGACCATTCCATCATGAAAGTGTTGGGATAGAAATGACATTCCAAAATTTAACTTTTATAACTATATGGATAATCTTCCTGTACTTTGTTAGCACAGATTCCTTACTGAAATAGCTTTTTCATAGAAACTATACATTTGTAGTCAAATTTGAAAAACTAGGATTTTGATGTAAAGAACCTTAATTTCAAAGCCATGTTAGATAAGGGGGAATTTTGATATTTGCAGAGGATTTAAGTGTTTTATCACTATGAAATACACCAATCTTCAGTAGCTCTAATATTTTCCATGCAGGAAATCATTTGCTTATATCCCTATTCTATACGTTCATCTGCCTAAATCCTGCCACTTTGACATTGCAATGTCTTAAATTTGAACTATGAACATTTATCTACTAAAAAGAAACTTACTATGAGTGAGTGCTTTAAAGGAAATACATTTGAGTAATTTGCCCATAGTTAATGGTAAATTTATAAAGCAGAATTTATTTCAGAGGAAAATAGTGTATGAGAGCATAACTGTGGTATTAATTTCTTACAGTTTGTTTGAAATTATGTATTTTCCTTACCTTACCCACTTCATCAGATAGTAATGTTTACACTACATGGCTTTTAAAACCTCGGGCCTCTGATAAAAAACCTAGGAGAGAATCTGAAACCGCTAATTTAGGCCATGTTAAGTATTTTCCAAGAGGTTGTAGTTTACAGACCTGTCTGATGTGGAACATACAGGGTATACCAAAAAAAGAGAGGCATATATAGCAAGAGAAGATCAGAAGTACGCTTTCATACTTGAAATTGTTTAGTCCAGATTTCTGTTCTTCTGTTGAAATAACCATTATTCATTCTAGTTACGATGAAAAGCATTCAACTTTGATTATAAGGGGATGATAACATTGAATTAGTTCAGATATTTGAGGGTATTTTCATTGCAATCAATACATGTACAGGACATGCCCTTGTTTTAGAGAAATGAAGCTGTTTTGTCTATACATGTTCTTAAGATACAGTCACACAAAGAAAGTCTTAAATGGACTCCATTATTGAGGTCATTAGGAATAAAAACCCACTATAGTAAATATAGGTTTTGTGGTAGCACATGTATTGGCAGCGCAGCAGGGGGAAGTTTACATAGAACCTCTTGCATATGAAATACCAGTGTGCTATACATGTTTAGATATAATGTTCTAGCAATACTGTTAAATGATATAGAATCTCTTTGTATTTGTTGGATCATGGAGCTTTAGAAAAAACATACATTTGAAAAGTTGGTGGAAATGGAACTTCCTTCTAAGCTATCTGGGACTACCATGGTGGTAAATTTTAATTATTTTTCAAATAAGTTTATGGTAAGGCCACTATACAGGTAGATTCATTTCTGACAGACTATATATTCTGGGAAGCTAAGCATCCTTTCAGTTAATATACTGTACATTAGTGTAAATGTCTCAAAATAGTTATTTTGGCAGTTCTATCATTTGAAAAGAATTGTAACTGTCCCTCAGGTGCTTTAGTTACTATGCCTACTCACATTAAGGTTAAACATGCTAAAACACTGAAGTGTTCAGAAATACAGCTAGTTATGTTTTTATAACACTGTTTAAATCACTGTAAGCTGTGTCACTGTCTTTAGGTTGTGTGCTGGTGCAAGGTGTGTTCCAGTTTTCATTTAATGTACCGGGTCTGTTGTATCAGCGTGTGCGCGAGGACTCTAATTTTGAGCTTTTCATACTTGTGTGGGTTTTGTGCTCCTAATGACTGGTACAGCCTCTTCTCCTTGTAAGTCCTTAGAGTGAGTAGCTGGAATTCATACTGTACCTAAAATATGCGAGCCCATACAATCCAGAGTTGCTATGCACTAAATCTTCTGATGCCTTTAAATACCTTGATGCCTGTAGACCTAGAGATGCTTTCCTATTTAAATATAGCTTTTGGATACTAAAGCCAGTTTTTGTATTTGCCTTGTAAAAGCTTCAGTACAAGGGTCTTAATTTTATTTTGGCTTGTGTGATACTGTAAAGACTGTTAAAAGCACACAATCTCCATTGGACTATGCAAATTTATTTTTACAACAATACCTTGTGATTTGATAATTTGTTGGCATCCACTTTCTTGCCCTTCCTCAGTCCCTGCTTTCCATACTGATGTTTAGATTTTAAACATGAAGGAAAGCCTTAATAGTAGTCTGTCTTCTATGGAGGATCAATGTTAAGAATAAAGATTGAGAACTATTGGGCACATTAGATGTGGGCCATGAAAAAGTAACTTAAATTTCGAATTTAACCACAAACCTGGCAATCAGACTTCCTCTATTAAATCTTATAATTATATCAGTGGAACTGCCATCCTTTGTAAACCAAAGAGAAAAATGACAATTTTGTTCTGATGCAAACAAAGCTTTGAAACTCTATTTTTGATACACATAATGGATGTCATTCCTTGAGGTTTGGAAATTGTTCAAATTAAAGTTTTATATTTAAAAATGGGACAATAAACATTGACTAAAGATTAAGTTCTAGATGTTTACAGAGCCTTGTATTGTAATTTCATGTACATTTTGTATTTTAAACATTTTTGTAAGTTATGATTGCAGTGCTATTTGAGAAATACAAAGGGAAGAACTTGTATTTTAGGCTCTTAAATCATAGTGTTGAAATAAATAAGAAAATACATAATGTGTCACTGTTTGTTGAAATACATCACCTATGTAGGAGTTAAGTAAAATTGTTTTTAATCCACTAGGCTTACACTGCTGTGTGGAGTACCAAATGTATGATGCTTGTTAATATCACCAAATGGCTGCGTATTTTGGTACAAACTAACCCTGGACTGAAATAGCAATACTCTTGCAGTTCAGAATTAAAGCATAATGAGAGAGTACACAAACTGCTACTAATCACTCAGGTATCACTTGAGTATCAAGCTCACCCATTAACAATGAAATACTAGTCACTATTGTATATCTTTTTCTCCATGGTAAACAGTAATCTTCATTCATAAAATTATAGCCTTGTCATTAGAGGCAAGATGCTTTCTTCAGTATTTTATCAAAAGGTGGTGAATATTCAATTTCATGCATCAGTTCTAACTTTTGTGCCTCTCTTTCTTCCCCTCCAGTCTCTCAACTCCTGATTCCACATCCACACACACACACTTGGTTGCATGTAAGGATGTTAGAATAGGACTAAGAATGTCAAATGAACATGCATCTAGCATATTGAAGTGGGCTGAATTGTTTGTTTACATCTGCTCTTTGAATCTGTTGTATCTTTCCTCTCTCACCCTGTACAACATTGTTTCAGCACTGAACCTGCTCAATGCTTGCAGTCATAAACTGCAGTCTTCTGTCCTCATACATGTTGGATTCCTCTGATTTGTTTCATCCAGAAATCTGATTACTCCTGAATTTATGCCAAAGAAACATCTGACAAAGACCAACCAACTGTTGCCTTGCAGGATGCAAAGAGGTGATTGACAAAGGGTGGATAGGGCAATAGTAGAGTACCTGAGTAGTCCAGGACTAGGCTAAAATCAGCCATCATTGTGTAAACACTAACCATTGCTTCAACAAGGGGAGAGAAGTAGTTCCATGGACAGCATGGAAGTGTTCCAAAACTGACAGTCTAATAAGGCCATGTCTACACTACAGGATAATATCGAATTAGCTAAAATCGGTTTTATAAAACTATTATAAATTCGATTTCACGCGGCCACACTAGGCACAGTAATTCGGCGTTGTGCATCCATGGTCCGAGGCTAACATCGATTTCTGAAGCGTTGCATTGTGGGTAGCTCTTCCTACTATCCCATAGTTCCCGCAGTCTCTCCCCCGCCCCCTTGGAAATCCTGGTTGAATCATTAGTGTCACGGTGGTTCTGGTAAATGTCGTCAGTCATTCCTTCCTCCGGAAAACATCAACTGACAATCCTTTCGCGCCGTTTTTTCCCCTGGATTGCCCTGGCAGACACCATAGCACGGCAACCATGGAGCCCATTCAGCTTTGTTTTTTTCCGCACCCGTATGTGTACTGGATGCGCGGAGAGAGAGGCGATACTCCAGCGCTACACAGCAGCATTCACTTGCTTTTGCAATGATAGCAGAGATGGTTACTGATTCATTCTGTACCGTACGTACTGCCGGAGAAACTGGCAATGAGATGACGGTTATCTCTCCCCCTCTGTACTGTCTACTGCTATTCATAGTGCCCCTGGCTGAAATCGGCTGGGGCACAACGCAAAAGCAAAATTGGGATTGACTCACTGGGACTGAGTCAATCCCTCCTTATTGGTTTTTCTAAAATAGAGTCAGTCCTGCCTAGAATAGGGCAAGTGTATTAGAGGACCAGTGTATCAGAGCACAGCTGCTCTGTGTCACTATTCACAGGGGGTGCCCCTGCAACAACCCCACCTGTTGCTCCCCTCTCCCCAACCTCCTGGGCTACCGTGGCAGTGCCCCCCCCCATTTGTGTCAGAAGTTTAAACAATGCAGAATAAGAAACAGAGACTATGTTAGTGAGATAAAATGAGAGGGAGCAGCCTCCCGGGGCTATGACAGTCCAGCAGTACGGAATCTTTTCCTTACACAGAAAGGAGGGGGCTGATAAGCTCAGCCCCAGTTGCTATGCTTTGAAGACAGTTTACTGAGCCATTCGTACCATCTACTGGGAGTAACTGGGAGTCATTTCCCATTTTACCCAGGCGCCCCGGCCAGCCTCACCTGAGGCCTGAGCCAGGAACACTCACGGCTGATGCAACGATGGATATCAGTCATATTGTACCGTCTACCACCGGGAGGGGGAGAGGAGCGGATACTGCTCTCACTGCTGCAGCATCGCGTCTACCAGCACATTCAGTACACCCATAGGGTGACATTGAAAGAAGTCAAGAAATGATTTCTTCCCTTTTCTTTCACTTGGTGGGGGGGGGAACTGAGGAGCTATTCCCTGAACCACGCCAGACACTGTGTTTGAACCTACAGATAAGACATTGGGAGCTCAGCCAAGAATGCAAATACTTTTGCAGAGACTGCTGGACTGTGATTTAGCTGGAGTCCTCAGTACCCCCTCCATCCATGAGCATCCATTTGAGTCTCTGGCTTCCCGTTACGCTTGTCACGCAGCGCTGTGTAGCCCGGAGATTTTTTCAAACGCTTGGCATTTCATGTTCTGTAACGGAGCTCTGAATACAACAGATTGTTCTCCCATACAGCGATCAGATCCAGTTATCTCCGTACGGTCCATGCTGGAGCTCTTTTTGGATTTGAGACTGCATCGCCACCCGTGCTGATCAGAGCTCCCACGCTGGGCAAACAGGAAACTGTAATCAAAAGTTCGCAGGGCTTTTCCTGTTACCTGCCTGCTGCATCCGAGTTCAGATTGCTGTCCAGAGCGTCAGTGGTGCACTGTGGGATACCGCCCGGAGGCCAATAACGTCGATTTCCGTCCACACTAACCGTAATCCGATATGTTAATATCGAATTTAGCGCTACTCCTCTCGTCGGGGTGGAGTACAGAAATCGATTTAAAGAGCCCTTTATATCGATATAAAGGGCGTTGTAGTGTGGACGGGTACAGCATTAAATCGATTTAACGCTCTTTAAATCGATTTAAAGGCGTAGTGTAGACCAGGCCAAAGAACCACAGTTAAAATATTCCTAGACCTTGTGGAAGTCTGTATCTAAATGAGACACTTCACTAGCACCTGTTGTATACCCAGTTTCACTATACTGTAGAGGTGCTTGTGTGTTACTGCGGTGACAAATGCAATATAAAAACTAGAAGTAGTAGTGTCAAGAGCGAAATGGTATTTCTACACGATGTCCCAACCTGCACATTATTCTAAATTTCTGAAAGTATTAAAGTTATTATGGAATTCGAGTTGGTGAGTGAAATTTACTTCACTCACAAAGTGAGTAATCAACCAATATGTGATTACAGATGCTTGGAAGCGCGTAGTCCATCTGCACTGCTTGCACTGTGTATTCAGGCTTCTGGAGCTGTTACTACAGATCCAGTCGCCCCTACCCCTGTTGTCGTCCTTGGAACTGGTGCTTTTGAAGTGATTCCTTTCCCCATTGTAGAGGGAAGACGCTTTCCCTACTGTGCAGGGGGTTCAGATACAGTCCTAATGGAGAGCTTAAATAATGCAGTGATTTTGTGCATCAATCCAAGAAATCAGTGTAGCATGTCAGAACCTCAGTAAGGCTACTGATTTTGAAGAAATTGTCTCTTCCAAGCAGCTTAATGAGCTGCAGAAAGATTAATTGGTTATGAACTCTGTTTTCTAGCTGCCTAGGAGATAATATGTGTAATTATATTAAGCCCATATCTCAGTTAAACAGATTCCAAGTTTAGGCTAGATCTTTAGTCTTTGTTTGGCAATGGTGCACCTGTCCAGGTGGGGCAGGCAAGGATCTCAAAATCACATGGCACTATGACAGCATTGATCAATTTAATGTCAGCTATTCAGAGTATGGCCTGTTTATCTTTACTGATGGTCCCTATTTATGGATCAGAAAGGCTGGCCACTCTGCCCATGATGTAATGCTAAGTAATTATATATGAGATTTACTAAATACAGTGCTTGATGTTTGAACAATACTCCCCATTTTCCCCACTATAATTAGCAGGTATGTAATTAGTGTACAGTAACATTAGCAATATAGATCAATGCTTTGTAGCTATAGCTACTTCAAGAAAAAAGTGGAGACTGACAGGATATGAGAGAGAAGATGGGTGAGGTAATACCTTTTATTGGACCAAGCTTTCAAACTTACACACAGCTCTTCTTCAGGTAACTGAAAGAAGAGCTCCGTGGAAACATCTCTCACCAACAGAAATTAGTCCCATAAAAGATATTACCTCACTTTGTCTCTAATATCCTGAGATACCACAGCTCCACCACCATTGCATACAACTAAGATCTAAGACAGCTGAAGACTGGTTCATTAAGGGGTTAGGGAATATGTACTCCAGCCAGGGGAAAACTAAATGACGAAAATGGTAACTAACCCTGAGGACTCAAGCTAACACACCTATTTTCAGGTCTGTTCCATGTTCTGTGGCATAGTTGGACCCAATTTTTATTCCAGGCATCATGAAAATGGCAATGCTGTGAAAGGAGCATTTTGTCTTTCCAGATAACTAGACAGCGGTGGCAACCCTGCTGAGGAAAGTCCCTTTACCAGAAGTCAGTGGTTTGGGTTCTTTCTGTGACTCAGGATCTGGAGCAATGATAACAAAAGGGAGGCCCTTCTATACCATGACAACAGCAATGACACACTTATGATGCAACATCCTCCCCAAGAGCACCAGGCCTGGGCTCCTCAGCAGAGGGAGACAAACAGCATGCCTGTGGGACACAAATTGGACACATCCTTCTCTCCCTGCCTCCCATTCAAAAAAAAAAGTTACTCCTTGCTTGTGCACTGAACTAAGCAGGGGACCCTTCCCGCTGCCCTGGGTGCCACTGACTCTGCTTTAATCATTTTTAATGTGGACATTCATTCCTCTCACCTTACTGGCTACTCACTCCCTCCCTCCCAACTCCTCCATTGCCAGCCTCTCTGCCTCAAAGCCCATTTCTCCCTTATGTATCTCCCGTCTTCTTCTCACTGTATAATACTTTAAGGCACGTACTTGTTCTCCATTCCTTATCCTGATTACTTTGTATGTTGTAGCTCTTTGCTCAAGCTCTCATCTTTATATTTAGCTCTTCAGGGAATGGACCATGTTTGGAAAGCTCCTAGTACAAGGATATTAAAATGTTAACTATGTGATTAAGTACTGGATTACATGAATTAACACTCAGGCTCTCTAGCAGAGTGTAGCAGAAAGCAGTGCTGAGAAGAATTTCTTGCTATTGTTAAACTGAAAAGTACTTGAGAGACTCCAACAGGTACCTGATGGTGACTTCACTGATTGAATTTAGCATTGAAGCCTGCTGTCTAATTCATAACCCAGTTTCCACCCTTTGTCAGTGGTTTGACACCACAACCTCTTTTAACTTTATATTGCATGAATTGTCATCTGTTAAGAAGAGATGGGAAACTTTTATATGCTCCCAGTGCACTCCCATATGAAGCCATTACAAAAGATGTGATGGCTAAGAAATGGCAATTTCTAAAATATTTCAGTTTAAAATACAAATTCATAGTAGTTTTAGTCAAAAAATCTGACCTTATTGATAGTGAGAAAAATGGGACATATCTTAGGAGATATCTCTGTATGTGAGTGTACACAGGAAATTAACAGCTTCATATCCACCTTTCAGTTAGAATGAGGAAAAAGCGATTTCCTTTTCATTTCCTATTTTAGGCATGAAGTGCAAAAACAGCACAGGGAGACTATAGAACTAGCCATTCTAGGATTGTCCTTGAAGGAGGCACTGGTTATTAATTTCTGACAGTGGTTACCTAACTCAGTTCTTTTGCAAAGAATGATGTAAAAAAATACCTTAGCCTTAGTTAATCCCTACCAAACAGCAATAGAGCTAAACTTTACACAGTAGAGTTGCAGTTAAGATTTCCTCCTGCTGTTTCAGTGGATTCTGGCTGTATAGGAGAGCTTGTCATGCTTACTTGTTCATTTTTACATTTACTATCTTTAGCTCCTGTTTGGAAACTGTCACAGTAGCGACATCTGCTGGAAAGGACTGGGACAACAAGATATTTGCAGTCAATACTGCCTGGTATTGATAGAAAAAAAAATCTTATGCCTGTTCTCAGGTAAATCACTCTCTAAATGAAGGTGTCAAACACTTAGAAAAGTTGTATGTCCCTTGCCTGTAATATGCAAAGATGAGGCAGTGTACACATTTCCATCATTCTGCTTTAGGGTGACCAGACAGCAAGTGTGAAAAATCGGGCCCAGGTGGAGGGTAATAGGAGCCTATATAAGAAAAAGCCCCAAATATTGGGACTGTCCCTATAAAAATTGGGGACATCTGGTCACCCTATTCTACTTCCACCAGAGACATGTATATAGCTTTACTTATAAGAGAGAAAATATACTGCTTAATTCACCCCAGAATGCTCAGAAGATATGCAGCTCTGTATTAACATAACTAAAATCAAATGTCATGTTTCAGGGCTTCAACTGGTCACCTGAAAACCATCAGAAAGCATCCCTCCCCTACCCACAGATACAGAACAAACTGGCTAAATGGGAGTGGGGACTTCCTCTGAAGCATCAAAGATTGGCCAGAGCTGGAGATAAGACACTAAAAAAGGTGGACCAGTTCTCTGAGCAGGTAGAGAATCCTCTCTAGATACCTGGCTGGAGTGTCTTACTCATATGCTCAGGGTCTCACCGAGCACCAGTGCTAGGACTAAGGAAGGAATTTCCCCCAAATTCAGATTGACAGGGAGTTGGGGGGGATGGTTGGGGAGGGATTGCCTTCTGCTGTAGGGCATTGTTTGCCTGCTGGGATCATCTCACTCAGTTCTCTGCTATTGCAAGGCTTCTGGCAGTGGTGGCACTCTGGTCTCTTCTGTTTGCTGCGTATGACACAGTTTAGTTTCCTGAGGACTGAAATGTTTTGATCTATCAGGGTGAAATCTAATGCTCTGGGACAGGGCCGGTGCAAGGAAGTTTCACGCCCTAGGCGAAACTTCCACCTTGCACCCCCCAACCCTGCAGCAGCCCACCCCCCCCAACCCTGAAGTGNNNNCAGCTCCCCACCCCCTGGCCCGACGAGCCCTCCAGTACCTCCCTACCCCAGCTCACCTCTGCTCCGCATCCTCTCCAAGCAGGACTGCGCAGTGGAACCCCTGGGCTGCCGGCAGCTGCCAGCAGCGCTCTGACCCAGGGGACCCCCTGGGCTGCCGGCAGAGCGCCAGGGCCACCCAGAGGATTCCGGGGGCCTGGGGTCTTCGGCGGCAGGGGGCCCCCGCTTCGGCAGTAATTCGGTGGTGCGGGGCCCTTCTGCTCCGGGACCCACCGCCAAAGTGCCCCGGAGACCCGCCGCAGGGACCCCCCGCCGCCGAATTGTCGCCGAAGCGGGACCTGCTGCCAAAGTGCAGCCAGGTCTTCAGCAGTAATTCGGTGGCGGAGGGCCCCCGCCACAGGTCTCCGGGGCACTTCGGCGGCAGGTCCCGGAGCGGAAGGGCCCCCCGCCGCTGAATTACCACCGAAGACCAGACTGCACGTCGGCAGCGGGTCCCGCTTCAGCAGCAATTCACCGGCGGGGGGTCCTTCTGCCCCAGAGCGGAAGGACCCCCCACCAGCGAAGACTGGGAGCAGAAGAAGCTCCAGGACCCGGGCCTCGCGAGAGTTTTCCTGGGCTCCTGGAGCAAATGAAGGACCCCACTCCAGGGGCCCCAAAAAAACTCATGGAGGCCCCTGGCCAAATTGTCCCTCTGCCCCGCCCCCAGGCGGCCCTGCAGCGTGCTGACCCAGGGGACCCCCCTGGGCTGCCCGATGCCGCTGGCAGCTCAGACTCCCTCTCCATCCCAGCAGCAGCGGCCGCTCAACCACTTAAATTTGGGGGTGCTGCTTGTTGGCACCCCCAAATCTTGGCACCCTAGGCAACCGCCTAGCCCTCCTAAATGATTGCACTGGCCCTGCTCTGGGATATAAGAGGTCAGACTAGCTGAGTCGATGGTTTCTTCTGGCCTTAACCTCTATGAAGCCTCTCCTCTGACTCTTAAAAATCAGGATTATAAAAAGGAGAGAGGATGAAGGGCAAACTGAGTGGTGTACCAAGCATTTTGGTCCTTGGGCTCACTATATTTGGTTCTGTGCCATGTCCCTTCTCTTCCCTTTCTAGCATTTAACCTGCATGTGTCTAATTAAAGACAGCATAACAAGGGTAGAAAAAAGCCTAAGAAATCATTGAAAAGCTAGGCATGCCTAAAGATGCACCAAGTCACAGACAATACTTTGGGCCTCAGTCGCCTCACACCAGTCTTGCTCTAGTGTAACTGCACTGACTTCAGTGGAGTTATGCCTGAGCTACACTCCACTAGGTATGAGAGCAGAATTGGGACTTTCCAACAAGAAAACCTTTGAAAGATTTGGTTACAGGCCCCCAGGCCTGAGAGCCTCAGTGCGTGTTCTCACAGCCATGAAACTCTTGAGAAGGTGGATAGTAAAGCAGGGGGGGAGAGAAAATAACTAAGATGTAAAGATCCTAAAACCTGGGGTAAATGCAAGGTAACAGTATACTCTGGTGCAAAAATCCCTAATCAAATGAGCTGACTAAAAGCCTTTCCAGCTTCTTTGAAAGCTTTCTATTTTCTTACAAGAAGTAAGCACATTCGTGAATGCATATACCTTTCCCCAGCAGACCCTCAAAAATAGCTATTCCTGCCCAGCTTTAGAGGGCTGAGGAGTTTCCAGGCCTGGAGGATTAGTTTGAAGACACAAAGAAAGTAAATCCTGGCATTAAGGCTTCTACCTTAAGGGGCAGCTTTTAAGCCCAATTTAATTTCCCTTGAAGAATAGTTATTTAAATTCTCATTTATTACAAAGCAAATAACTTAATTCTATCAAAATTATGTACCATCTGAACACGAATGTCATGCAGAGACATTCAGGTGCTGTAGGCACTTAGTAAATTAACCATAGACCTGGTATCAGTGAAGAACCTCGATTTGGTAATGAAAAACCAATTAAGGGATGTAAAGTGGGGTGGGCACGGAGGCTGGAAGTGAACAGAAAAGGTGTGGACTATAGCCATAGTTTAGATGAAGAGGAATAGGTATATACTGAAGACTAGCTCCCAGCAGATCAGGGATGGAAGATGGTAATGCTTTAAAGACCAAGTCTTGCATGGTTCTGGGGACTTTTGTTCTGAGAAGACTCCTGCCCCTTACATTGAAAGGTGGATTCCAGCAAGCACTACTCTCATTGCAGTAGGTTCCTACCACTTGCCTAATCACCACTTTTATACACACCCTAGCTGCTTCGTTAACCAGCCTTCGGCTTTGTTTCTAATTGTACTAATACATTTTTATCCTCCCCCTCTCACTCCTACTCCTTCCTACCACCTTTGCTTTTAATCACACGAGAAGGAAACCACCCTGCGCCTTGCCACTTGTTGATCAAATATTACAGAAAGGGACCTAGTTTTCAAAGGAAAGCAGTGAAATATGTGCAACTCAAAGGGGGGAGCAGGGGGAAAGCAGCATTAGCAATGCCAAACAAAGTCTTCTGTGGGATGACTATGAGGTGATGCTAGAAGCTGGACCTCACCTGGAAAGAGGTGAGAAATATTTCTAGAGTTCAAGATTTCTGGGTCAGTTGGGTTAGAGATGATTAACTTGGAAGGGCTTTTCTTGTAACAGGCTCTGAATAACTCAAAAAGGCAAGGAACTGGAATTTCCAGAAGGCTATTGTGAAGGACTCTGTACCTAATGAATGTAGAAACTAATGAAGCACATTACATTTAAAAATCAACCAACTCTCCCTCTGCACCCCACCCCCTCCCCAAATATCTAACTACAAAGCCTGGCAGCTCTCAACTACCAGTGGACAAATTCATCTTTTTATGTCACCAAGCTAAATTTCCTAGCACACTGCCCATGAGACCAACAGATGTACAGACACCAAGAGTAAAGTTGGTCGAGTGCTGAACTTACCAGTTTGCAGAACTTAATCCAATCTAGAACATCGTTTATGGCATTTCTATCGTATGAAATGTCATGGCTGCATTCCTGAGTGTAATATAACATG
Organism: Chelonoidis abingdonii; assembly: GCF_003597395.2. Classification (NCBI taxonomy): domain Eukaryota; kingdom Metazoa; phylum Chordata; order Testudines; family Testudinidae; genus Chelonoidis; species Chelonoidis abingdonii. The sequence continues at coordinate 10,261,811 of NC_133787.1, read as the reverse complement.
CCACACTGGACATGATCAACTCCAGCTTGAACTAACCCTGAAAATTTAGGATCAGGGCAGCTTGGATATCTGGGCATTCTCCCACTAACATGAAGATTGATGTAGATTGGTCCCAGTGCTGTAAATTCCCTGCAAGTCTTTCATCAATTGATCAGTGAACGTGTCTATTAATCTTCCTTCACAATAGATCTAACGAAAATGCAAATCAGGGTTGGTATCCTTGCTGAATGGTGAGGAATTCATACTGGTTACAATGGCTAAGCTATGGCATGAGTGCTATGGAGATTCTCTCTAAATGAATCAACTGCTTTTAAATCTCTTCTCATTTTATATTTTTAGATGGAAAATGCTGCAGGTATTGTGCCAGAGCAGGCTTATTTTCATTATGCAAAAAGCAGAAGACATTGATATAACTTGCTACAGAGCACTGGTTTTCTACTCTTTTACTAAGTGAGCTAGAATTCATTGATAGTTTGGTGCAATGAGAGGCATGTAATAGCTAGAGATGGGTGAACAATTTATTCGATGAATTTGAGCCCCTCTTTGGGTTCTTAAGAAGCCTGTGGGTGTTGAGTTTTACAAATATGTTGTTTAATTTACTGAATTCACCAAGTGGTTTGGCAAATATATTTAATGCATGAGTGGCTCACAAATCATCTATTGTGACTGTTACTTAGAACAGCTGCAGTTCACAGTGGTGTGTGATTGGCTAAGTTCACAGAGTATTGTTTCTGCTCCCTGTTTAGATGATTGCCACACATTTAGCCTTCTGGTGCAAAAATTTGTGGCTCCCTACTCTGACACTTTCTGTTCCCATGAACAAAAATTTGCTCATAAAATGTTCATGGGAAGTGAATAAAATCAGTCAGGGAGGAGGAGGGGTGACTGTTGGCAAATATTGCCGTGGAGTATTAGCCGGGCTGTAGTCATAGCAGGAGTGTAAGTCATTGGACCAGTACAACAAATAAGGCAATGTTGAAAATGAATTAAATGCTTCTATGAGATCTTTTTTGTAGAATGTGGAAAAAGCAGTTATGCCAGGAATATGGCATCTGAGGTCACATCAGATGATTGGCAGAAGATACAATAGGAAAGTTGCATGAATAATCAGAGAAAAGGTGCATGAACAATAGAGCAGAGGATCCAGCACTGACCAGTTACTGGGTTGAACAACATGAGGATGTGTATAGAAGTATACATTTATGGCTGTTAGCAGAGTGTCAGAGTTTGAAATGCTGACTGGCTGAACATAAACTCCTTGATACCAGTCTAGCTCCTGAAATGACAAGGATAAAGATACCAGAGAATAAGGTTTCATTAGTTAGAAGTGGAAAGGAAAGAGGACTCAAAAGGCAGCCAGCAAAATTTGGTTATAGGACAGATTAAATAGTCACCTATTTCAGTACTGCAATACTACAGAAGTGTAACCTCTATTCTTAGCTTATGGTGGAGAGCAGAAATAACTATTATAAACCCTGATGCCAACATTACTTCTTAGAAAGCACAAAGGGCAAATTATCTCAGTTTATTTATCCAAAAATAAAGATGACACTGGCCATTAAATATTTTCTCTTTTGCTCTTCTATGCCATTTTTCTCCCCATGTTTTATTTTAGAATATTGGAACTGAAATCTATTGCCTCAATAAATCCTTTTCCTCTAGCACCACTATTGTGCATGTTACATACACATGCATGTGTTACAGGTTCTATATTTTTCAAATACATAGATTAATATTAGTACCAGTTGGGTTTAACTTTTGAGTGAAAGGATGCAGTCTAACTGCTGTAGCAGTACAATATTAATTACATCCCAAATATTTAGATGGTAACTTAATCCTTCGTAAACAAAGTATCAGGACTGAAATTAAAATGGCCACTACATTCTCCTTCTACTCAACCAATTAAAATCTGGTTACTAGAACCTGACTGTGCTTATTTCCGACCTATCTTGGGCCAGTGTACCTACAACCAGAAGGCCAAAACACAAAATCTTGTCCAGAGTAATTAATAGAGAAGAGCCTAAACAGCCAAATTCAGACCTGGATCTTATACACCATGAAGTCTTTGGAGCTGGAGGTAGAGGCAAGTGGCTAAATTTGGATCCAGATTTATCCCCCTTCCCAATGTTCAGAAGTATTTCCATCCAGCGTTTGGTTCTGGCTTGTCTGTAATTATTCTTGTGACTAATGCAGCAGTTACTCTGCTTTAGTTCAATAGCACCAGTAGTATTCATTTTGGAACCTGAATGCAGCATGCTTTGCCACTCGGGTCGGTCACCTCCAGTCTCCACTACATTGCTAAGGTTCATCTGTCCCTCTGACCACCACTCCATGCTGCTTGATCCAGAGAAGATCAGTGTGGCTGCAGTGTTCGGGAAGTAAGGGTAAAGGAGCTGGGGCACAAGTTGTGTTATCATCCATCCTTCTGATTGAGGGTGAGGGTCCAGGCAGGAACACACGAATCCTGGAGATGAATGCATGGCTGAGCAGACGGTGTCTATGGGAAGGCTTGGGCTTCCCATGCATATGGAGAAATTGGAGCATGTGCAGAGGAAAGCAACAAAAATGATCAAAGGTTTGGAAAACCTAACCTGTGGGGAAATGTTAAAACACAGGGCATGTTTAGTCTGGAGAAAAGAAAAGACGACAGAGGGGAGACCTGATAAGTCTCCAAATATGTTAAGGGCTGTTATGAAGAGGATGGTGATCAATTGTTCTCCACGTCCAATGAAGGTAGGACAGGCAGTAAGGGGCTTAATTTGCAGCAGGGGAGATTTAAGTTAGATATTAGGAAAAACTTTATAATTGTATAGGTGGTTTAAGCCCTGGAATAGACTTACAAGGTAAGGTTGTGGAATCCCCATCACTGGAGGTTTTTAGAAACACGTGGATCAGACACCTGTCAGGTATGATGTAGTTTTACTGTGGTCCTGCCTCAGCGCAGGAGTCTAGACTTAGATGACATCTTGAGGTTCCTTCCAGCCCTACATTTCTATGATACTGCTGCATAAACAGCCCAGGCTTCCAGAAATCATATTGCTTGGAGGAGGAAAGAGGGTTGTGCTATTGCAGATAGCTCAGTTAACCATGTCTCCCACTCACTCACTGATGGGGTAGCTTTAGAAATAGGTCAGTGTTATTCCCAAACTTAAATGGTTCTCTCTTTATATTGTTCCTGGCACTGTACTGGGTTCTGGGAGGGAGATTATTACCCAAACACCACACACTCGTGTTTTTGTTAGTATACAAAAAGATTTGCAAGAGTATATAAAGAATTTTTAAAAGGATGAAAGGACAGTTTACATGAAATGGAAGCATGAAGGAAGGAACTAACAATTATCCCCCTTGGTATTCACACAGAGCTAAGCAGAGGTCAGTGGCACAGGACAAGACAGCAAAAAATTCAATATCTATCTATCTTTGCAAGAAATTACTGTGAGAGGGCACTTTGCCTGATGCTTGAAAACTGAGCTGCTGTCCACACACAAACATTCAGAGATGAAACAGATCTGGCTGCATTTCCTTTCAGCTTGAAATCAGTGTGGGTTGGTTGGTTGGTTTTTTTAAAAAAACAGACACCTCTCTTCACAAACTGTACTGCATACCAGTTTTAGCTTTAATATTCCCAACTAAGAGAAGGGAGATTTAGGGCACACAAGATAGATGTTTGTGTATTTGAAATCACTACATTCCCATTGACATCTGCCTGTTCTTTCATAGCAAAATACTGCCTGGAAAAAAAAAATTCTTTTGCATAGAGAAGAGTTTACCTAGATGATAAATGTCACACACAACCTTCTAATGGTGTCTTTGTTTTAAAATGTGGGCAGCAGGATTCCAATGTGAAATATCTTGCATGCAGAAAAGCCACCATGGGAAGCCATTTAGCTTGTCTGCAATACCTGCTCCTGCAATCTGTTACATTTGGCATCTTGTCAATTTCAAGTGAGTGGTGCCAATATTAACTAGCTATTCTATCAAAGCTGAATCAGGACATGCATGGTCAATGCATGAACAACACTCACATTCCTGTGTTGAGGAAAACCATCATGAATATGCAGCAAGGGGCACCATTTTACCTTAGCTACTCATTAGGAAAGCACAACTATCAAAGTACCACTCAGCAGCCTATTCAATAGGAAACGAGTAATATGTTTTAGAACTGGGACAGCAGGCCAGGAAAAGTGAAGCTAGGGCTGAAATTCAGTGACCTGTGTCAAGCAGGAGGTCCAATTAAATCACCACGGCCCCTTCCGGCCTTGAAAATGAATGAATGAAAAAAACAAGCAGGCAGTTTGGCACAGCCAACTAAATCAATCAATCAGTTTGTACTCCACTTTGTGTTCAGTTTTTGCACTATAGTTTTGGCTCCCATCCCCACTAAATTGGGCAGTTTTAAGATTTCAATGCTCAAAGCAGAGGGGAAGTTATTCCACTAAGGTGAGGAGCGAGGATTGGTAAAAGAGACCGTGAGGAAGCATGGAAAATGTGTAACAATAGGATCCAATCCAAACAAACAACGAAACAATTCTTCCACTTTTTAAATATTAAATTATAGTCATCTAGTGGCTGGTATCAGACTTCATTATAGGCTCATCTCTCAGTATACTGGGCCTGTTCTTCATATAGAAAATTGCATGTCTACTTCTCATGTGCCTTCTGTGACTGAAAGAAGGGAAGATGTGCATGCATACAGCATAACAGATGTCTTTCCTGCCACCTGCATGCACAAAGCTTGCCAGTCGCACGTACAAACAGTGTGGGGGAGCATGCAAGTGCGCTCAGATTTTATTCATGGCCATTCCTCTTAAGGGGAAGAGATTATTCTGTTCCATCTAGGTTCTCTTACTCAGAGTCAGGGCACCTTACATGACCAACCTCCTAAATAAATAGATCATAACTATATTACCTCTTTAAATAGCTCACAGTTGTAATGTTTTATTTTTGATATTTACATGGCATGGATTAGTAAACCTCTTCAATTTTCCTAAACAAACAAAAAAACCACTCCACTAAAGGGTAAACAGCTACTTCATTTTGAGACCCTCATCCAGGTTGGAAATTTAAACTGGGTAAAAATAGCAGTGAAGCAGACCCTTGCCCAAAGGAGACCATTAGAACAGTTTTTAAAACAAGACACAATACTTCCACCTAATAGCAAATCCTCAGTGAAGCATTTCTAGTGTATCCTTCCTTGTGGCATCCATTCACCTAAAGGATTCCAGGTAAGCAAGTGAGAATGATTATTCTAAAAAGTGTAACAGATGGGGATATACTGGGCTTAAAAACAAAAACAGGCTAGGGAGCCCTACTAAATATTTAACAAGCCACCTTGATAACAATGTATCAATCTTATGGCTTGGTGTTGCCCCTCCCTGCCCATCACCACAGTAACTGAGTGATTTTTCAGTGAGGCAATTTATGCAGGTCAAGTTTTGATTGATAGCCACCTCTGACATATCAGACTTGTACACAATTCCCATAAAACCACTGCTGAAGCTCAGCCACCTCTGGACTGGAACACAGCAACATGCTGGCAGAGTTTGAGGACAGGAAGTGAAGAAATGCCATAACCAACTGAAATACAGAAAAAATTTCAGGTAGGTAAAATGCAATTATCCAAGCTCAAATCTGCCCAAGAAACTGGGGCAAACGCCATTCTCATTTAAAAAAAACAAAAACGAAAACAAAAAGACCTTATGATCTTCACTTAAAAATAAATGTTCATGACCTTGATTTTATGCCTCAATGGAGACAACACCTCCATCCAGTACACAGATCCCCAGTACCAAGCATGATAAAATGAGAGAGATGCCTTCAACTGAGTCGCCTATCTTCCCTCCTGTTACTGCTATGCAAGTGCCTGACCCAACCCAATTTTGTGAAACACTTGTCTCAAATGCTCAGCACACTAAAAAAACTATTAGGATAGATTGTCAGCCTACCACCACCAGGATAGGGGCACATGCTGGAGATATTGGTTTCAAGAGTGGTCTACAGCATAGGTTATAAATATATGAAATGGAGAAGAAAATACGGGGCGGGGGGGAGAATAGGATTTTCAAAGGCCCTCTTCCCTGTTTGAAGAAGCACTTTATAGCTACAAAATTTTAGTCACGCCTTATCCCTGGAAAAATTAATTGTGGGTTTAAATCAGCGTGCTTGCCTCTCTCTTACTTCCTGATTTGTACTTAGAAATAGACTGGGGTTGCAAATTGCATTTGCAAAAACAGCAGAGTTGGGTCTTTTGAAAAATCTTGCCCACAACGTCCTCAGTCTTCATGTGTCCTAAAGCTTACCAAGTTGTGCATGCCTCAAAAATGAGATGTGTGTCAGAAGAATCTAGTCTTTGTAGCTGAAGTAGGTAGCACAGAATTATACTTGGGAAGTCAGCTTTCTAAGGGGAAAATGTAAAGTAACTGTGGCTAGAGTCACAGGCACCACATTTTAGGCAAGGTCCAATATTTAGGGATGGCTTCCATTAAGAGAAGTCATTCAACCAGGAAAGCCCTAGACTGCAGAAAGCAGCTCCTTTCCCTAGCCAGGCTGAAGTGAAGGAAGGGTTCAAGGGTTAGGGTGAGCTTGGCAACAAGAAAGAGGCAGAGGAAGATGGGGGTTGGGAATCTTGCTTTGTTCACTTAGAATTGGAGAGGTCTCAATTATTTTATCTGAGAAGTCTGCACTACCAGGGTTGGCTTTCCAGTGGCTACTGTAGCTTCCCTGTTGGTTTCCACACAGCTGGAGCAATATTTACAACCCTTTCAAGGAAGAGGCTTCTCAGAGCCGGGGGGGAGGGGCTGGGAACAGTAGGTACAAAGTGTGCTCTTGCTTGCATAGCAATGTACCATACACCCAGTATTTTGAGCATTCAGGTCTGTGCTTCATTTAATGAGAAACCCTTAAAAGTCAAAACATGCACCTTTGTTCTTGAGTCGTCCCTTGCTACTACCTATCAATACCACAGACATGTCCATTAAACTATTATAGGTATGGAGTGATAGTTATTTATAATGTTCCAGCACTAGCAACATTTTTAGCACAAGCTACATTAGCACAAATGATGCCTACAATAAATTAAATGCTAAGGGGCTCACTAAAAGGGAAGGAATGTTTTTCCTCCACAGTGCGTCATTAAAAGGACATTATCTCCAGTACTCAAAAGTAGTGGAGTCAATGGGTTACATGTGTGGTTTGACCAGGAGTTTGAGATGGAATTGGTTTACTGTATTCACCTTGAAAACATCAAAATAACCGTTTTCCTTGTGGGTGCAGATGAAAATCTGAAAAGATATGGAACAGTAATGTAATAGGGGAGGGAGAGGAAGGCAACGAGATACAACAGCACCTTTCTGCTCTAATTCAGCCTTGAAGGATTAAATGTTCAGCCCTAACCAATCACATGGAAAAAGAAACAAAGTAATTTAAAATTTAAGTTATTTATTTAGATTATACCCAGCTAGGTGTAGCAAGTATCATTGGGTACATCTACACTGCAAAGAAAAACCCAGGGCACCAAGTCTCAGAGCCCGGGACAATTGGCTCAGGTTGCAGGGCAACAAGTAGCAATGCTGATATTCAGACTGGACTCTGAGACCCTCACCCCTCCCCAGGTTTAAGAGCCCAGGCTCCAGCCCAAGCCAGAACATCCACGCTATTATCTGTAGATCCAGGAGCACACATCAACTGACATGAGTTGCAAGGTTGGTTTTGTTTTTGCTTTTTTGGGGGGGAAGGGGGGGCAGTATAGACACACCCTTAGAGCTCACAGGAGAACTGGCCCTTTCTCTGGAGAGTTCATGATCCGAGCTCAGTTGTAGGAACAGTCCTACAGATCAGACCAATGGTCCATTTAGTCCACTGTTCTGTCTTCTACAATGGCCAGTGCCAGCTGATTCGGAGAGCGTTGCAAAAACCATGCAGTTGGGGCTAACCAGATAACCAGCTCCGAGGGAAATATTTTCCCCAAACCTCCAAAAGTTAGAGATTGGCTACATCCCTGAAATGTAAGGGTTAATATCCCTTCTAAAGATGTGAGACACAAGAGGGTAAGTACACACAAAGGGAAGGCCAGGGAAATACAAAATGAGAGGAGACAGGAAATGAAAGTCAAGACAGTATTCAAAGCCCTCTGTAGCACAAACCAACCATCTGATATTTAGGGTATGTCTACACTAGAAACATTCCAGCAGGTGCACCACTGTAGTGTAGACAGTTATTACAATGACAGAAAGGGTTCTTTCTGTGGCTGTTGTGAATTCACCTCTCAAAGGCAGAAGCTAGGAAGAATTCTTCTACTGACCTATCACTGTCTACACTTGGGCTTATGTCGACTTAACTAAGTCTCTCAAAAATATGACTTTTTCTACATCTCTGAACGATGTAGCTAGATTGACACAAGTATGGACTGGGCCCACAGTAACCTGGAGTAAGGGGAAAGGTCAAGGAGAATAAGGGAAGATAAACACTAAAATACAGCTTTGTTCAGCAAATTTAGAAGCAAAGGGAAGAGGAAAAGTCGGGCAGTAGATAGAACAATAAGTTGGGTTGAGAGCTGGCAGGTTTTAGATGGAAGAGAATAAGCACATTTGTACTCAAAGAGATGGGAAAATTTAATTTTGGATGAGGTGGCACCACTATTGTTAAGCAACGTAATTAATATTTTTGTGTTTTAGTACATCAGTGATGTAACTGAACATCATTTAAGAGGGTTTACTCAGAAACCCCACAGGGAAGATCGGCACAATAGCTTTCACTTCATATTGGACAGTTACTGTACTGCTTTCTGAAAATATTCTATCACGTGCATATTCAGGTAAAAAGTAAGTTATTGCATTTTACTCCTGTTAATACCTCAGAGCCAGCATAGGGAGCGAGCTGGATTCTTTTCAGTTCACATATCAACATTTGTATTCAAGCTCCATTTGCAGAACTTAAACACTGGTGGGGACGGAAACAGCCCAACTTGATTTCCAGGTCCCAGGGCCCATTTGCCATTGTGAAAAATTATTTGCTTGTAAATGGGCCAGATTTGTGGAGTTGCTAGAGGGCTAAAAGCATGAAACCTCATAATGCCACTTTTACAAAGTTACTTTTTAAAGCATAAGAGCACTTGAAAGCTCCCACAGAATTTTTTGAAGAGAGTAACAGGGATAACTAGGATATTTTCTCCAACACTATCCCTTGCACCAAGACAGGTTCTAACATGTACAGTCGCATGCAATTTGTTGCTCAGCACCTAATGACTACACAGTCACTGCACTATCAACATCTATCAAAACAGATCTGTAACAAAGCAAGAAAGCTAGTAACTATTTGAGATACTGATCTCCTCCTATAGATTTGTTGAGTTTGGGTGTTTTTTAAATAATAAAGTTCAAGAACACTCTACCCTGTGGTTCATGCAGGTAAAAAAAAAAAAAAAAAAAAAAAAAAAAAAAAAAAAGAAAGGTAAACCGCAACGTCTTGTTTACTGCACACGGGGAAAAAAGAGAAAAAACATTCAAGTTTGTGTGGGGGAAGGCTGTGGTTTTAACTATTAGCACAAAAATGCAAGCCCTCTTACACAAAGAGTTGTGTAAAGCCTAATTTTAAGTTGTATATGCTGTTAAATAGAAATGCTCTTCTTTATACTTCAGAAATAGCACCTCTATAAGCAACAGTAGATGGCTACAATATTTCTTGCAATAGTAACAATCCTTTAGGAATCTGAAGTATTTCTAAATCGCTTGCTAATTAGAATTTGAAGTTATTCATTAATTTGGTAATTGTTCTATCAAATGCTGCAGTGAGTCAGAGTCACACAGTTAGAAAAAAAAAATCAGGGATGTTTGGATCCAGGGATATTTGTTCGAGTCCAGCTCTGTAAATAGGTGAATTTGACTGAATCTCTTCTCCCACCGAAGGAGGAGTAGGTGAGCTAGTGCCAAACTGCTCACCATTGTAGCTAAAAACATTTAGTTGACTTCGTTTTCACCTCACTTTTTTGTATGACTCTGCATTGTCTCTCTCTCGCCCAGCCAGAAATGCTCTGACATCTACCTCCTTGGCAGCAATGCCCTCATCCCATTCCAAAACAGGGTAGTACGTCCTCTCAGCATAGTTGTAACCTATTTTCTTAACACAAAGTGTGTCAGAAATGCATATAATCTTCTGGAGCTTTGTGAGAGATGTCTGTCTCTATAGCTCACCTAAACAGTCTAGTGGGCTTGAGAGCCCCAGTGTTCAGAACTCAGCTTCTGCCAAAGTTTGGAAGTGTCTGGGCCCACCTCAGTTAACTAGACTGCATCCTCACCTGGTTCCCCTTGCTTAATTCATTTACGAAATCACAATTGGATTAAGTCCTGATCCTAATGAAGTCAATAGAAATTTTGCTGTTGACTTCAATGCGGCCAGGATTTCCCCTACTATAACACACTTTGTGTGATGCTGCTCTCTAGTGGTTGAAACTACAGATATAAGACATCAAAACTGGCTCTAAAACAGAGGCACAGGTCCTCAGAGAGGTACTTAGGTGCTTAACTCCAGCTGATTTCAAATCTGGACCAGAGTCCTCAAACTGCATAGAGTCAAACTCATCCACTCCCTGGGACTTAACATTAATACCAGAGAAATTAAAATGAATTTCTCGCTCATCTTCTCCTCAAAGTTGGCTGCTTCTAAGGTTCCTCCCTCATGACTGCTCAACCCACACACTGGATATTCCTGCTCTCACTTCCCTTATAGCCATATGATTCAATGGGTCACCTGCACGAAGGAGTCAGCAAAACCCATTTCTCAGGAGAATCTGTCCCTCTCTCAGTAGAATCAATGCTTGCTGACAAAGTGAGGCTCCTCAGGCAAACAATGCTGGCCTGTAACTACTGTTAGCTAAAGGAGATCTCCTTTACTTCAAGTAATAGAAGCTTATATCTGAGGGGGCTGATTAACTTTCTGGTCTAATGTGTGATTTTTACAGAGGAATGTTTACCACACATGGATGTGTCACAACACAATGAATTTAGAGGCCTACAAGCTAAGTGCTAAGCCAGAGTGCTTCAGTTTCCTCTCTCTCTCTCTGAGGTCACTTCATACTTGGTAAGCAAGTTGTTTCATAAGCATGTTGGTGTCTTCTTTTAAAACGAATGTACTTTAGAAGTTTCCAGTATTGTAACTAGAAGGTTGTTTAGTTACATGTGCTGCGTGGGATCTCCTTCATGCTGGGTTACTGCACTGGAAGCACTACAGAGAAGTTGTTTGCACATACTGTAAATCAGGGGTGGGCAAACTACAGCCCATGGGCTGGATCCGGCCCCTCAGGGCTTTGGATCTGGTCCACAGGATTGCCCCCCGTAGCGCCATGGGCCCCGCGCTGCTCTCAGAAGCGGCCGGCACCACTTCCCTGTGGCCCCTGAGCGGGGCAGGGGTGGGGGTGTCAGAAGGCTCTGTGCATTGCCCCCAGGCACCGCCCTCCCCGCAGCTTTCATTGGCTGGGAACAGGAAACTGCAGCCAATGGGAGCTTCAGGGGAGGTACCCAGAGGCGCAGCAAAGGCAGCACACATGGAGCCCTGGAGCTTCCTGGAGTGATGTGGGGCCAGGGGACAGGGCAAGCGTGCAGGGAGCCTGCCCTGGTGTGCGCCGCTGCCACCCCAGGGCCGCTTTAGGTAAGCGGTGCCAGCCGGAGCCCGAACCCTGCCTGCACCCTGCCCTGAGCCCCCTCCTGCACCCCACACCCCTCCTGCACCCCAGCCCCCTTCCCTGAGCCCCCTCATACACCCTGCACCCCTCCTCTGCCCCAACCCCTTGCCCTGAGCCCCTTCCTGCACACCATACTCTCTCCCACACCCCAACCCCTGCATACAATTTCCCCATCCAGATGTGGCCCTCGGTCCAAAAAGTTTGCCCACCCCTGCCGTAAATGATGATTTTAAAGCCTGGTGCTGGTTCCAGGATGGATACTTGTCTGCCTGCCTTCCATATTTATTGACCCTATCTGCTGTGGTGCATGTCTCATTCAGCAGAGAGAATCCTCCAGATTATTTTGCTTGTTGCGCTCAGATTCCCAGTCCTGCTAAGCAGAGATTGGAATATGAAACAGTCCACCCTCTATGGTGGGACACAGCAGATAGCACAACTGACTGAGCAGCAGCAGTTGCAGAAGCTGGCTTCTACACCAGACTTAAGCACAGTGAACGGGCCCAGTTTCCAGAAAAAGGTAGTGTCAGGAGCCACTATGTTAGGAAATGTTATAGAATGCTCACTTTGCCTCATGTCTACTAGATGGAAAGGAATCCAATTTTCTCTAATGAGAAGCTGCAGCATTTGAAAGCCTTTTCAATCGCTAACATCCTTTTACTGAAAGCGAAGAGACCAAGCTGCAAGTCTGAAGGTCAGGGAAGTCATCCCCTCAATTAGAACACACAAGCTACTGTAGCTCTTAGCCCTCTCTTACTCACAGGAAAGAAATATAGAGAAAGAAAAGGCCCGTTACCGGTGCAAGCAGAGTTGAGAGTTACGGTCACATCAGCTTCTTCTCACTACTGGATTAGGACATGTCTGCATTGTCTAGCTGCCCCCTAGATTCCATCAATGTTACCAAGTAACTGATTTTCAACTCTACCAATTTTTAAGGGATTTTAAGTATTTATTGCGCATGGCATATTGGGTGATAGAAGAGATCTTGTGACTCTATACTGTGTCAGACATAGACTAATAGTTTATGGTATTTAGAGGATAATTTACCCAGGCCTTTAGAGGCCTATCATACTTTCCTCACATATATCTCCCTATGATCAGTACTGTCCTCTACCAAAAAAAAATTGGAGCAAAGAGTCCTGTGGCACCTTATAGACTAACAGACGTTTTGGAGCATGAGCTTTCGAGGGTGAATACCCACTTCGTTGGGCATCCGACAAAAAGGACTTTCTGCTGCTTTTACATATCCAGACTAACACGGCTACCCCTCTGATACCAAAAAAAAAAAAAAATGTACACAAAGTTTAAAAATCTTTACACCACTTACAATAAGCAGACTACTATCTTGAAGAAGGTATAATGTCCCTTTAAGAGGAGTTACTTGTAACATGAGAGAGACATGGTGAGTAAGGTAATATTGTTTATTGGACCAATGGCTGTTGGTGGAAGGCACAAGCTTTTGAGCTACACAGAGCTCTTCATGTCTGGGGAAGAAAGTGTCTGCTTCCTTCTCCAGACATGAAGAAATTACTCTGTGTAGCTTAAAAGCTTGGACCTCCCCCCTCTCCCCCAAACAGCAGTTGGTCCAATAAAATATTATCTTACCTACCTTGTCTCTCTCATATCCTGGGACCCACATAGCTTCAACACTGCAAATAATTGTAAAGTAGCATTTTAAGAAAAAAGGTAGTTGGTATGGATTTTTAAATAAGCTTTTGGCATTTCACAGGAATTAGACTATTTGAGAAAGCCCAATAGTGCATCTAGATCAGTGTCTTTTGTCCAACGGTGGTGAGAGGAAGTGTTTATTGCTAGTTTGTTCCTTCAGTTCAATAGTTAAGCTGCATCTACCTCTTCTGCACAGCAGGTCATTGTGTATGTTCTGCCATCCATGAGGGAGGCAGTGCATGCCAGGCTTTGGGAGGCAGATTCCTGGCTGCAAGACAGCACAAAAGACATTAGGAAAGTATTTTAGCATTGGCTGGCCTTCCTGACAAGTTCACTGTTGCTAGTTCCTGACAGAGGAATACAAAACTCCATGGTGCAGAACCACCTTGGTCCCACCAGAGAGGAGAGTCCCCAAGTGACACTGACCAACATTTTTCATTGGCCAGGGGCAGGTGGGAGAGAGAGGGGGCAGAGAGGAAAGTGGCCTTTTAAAAATAAAAAAAAAAAAATGAAGTTTTCATCAGTTTATTTTAAAACTTATTTTTACACCCTCTAAAAATTGTTTTTCCCCCCTTTTCAGTGACAACGGGGTTGAACGAAAAACATTTTTTAAAATGAAATATTGTTCTTTTCAAAACCAGCAGAGTGGAAGTCTTGAAGGTTTCTGCAAAATCTTTACCATTATTTGACCAACTGTTCTCCTTGCTTTAAGTTCAAGTGTCCTGGATCATTCAAAAAAGATGAGACTGAGCCACTGGCAGGTAAAACAAAACTTATTTTTCATTTTCAGCAGTTAGAAGAGGACTTCTGATTACAGAGGTGTGTGAATCATGTGATGATGCAGCCACTACACCAAGGCCAGGGTCCAAAAACACAGGCTCAAGAACTCATTTACATTTTGTATCAAAATGGAGCATGACAGTATATTCATCAGGTCTCTTGCACTTTGTCATTTCATACCCTCCAAGAACAGGAGTCACACAGTGTAAGAAGCGCTTTCCCTTTTGAATCTGTCATCCATCAGAAGGTGCCCCATAACTGACAGAACCACACTGTAAAGGTCTGCTGGAGGGGAGACAGGTAGTCTGTTTACTTCCAATGTAAAAAGAGTATCTGTCTAGCATTAGGTAGGAAATCCAGAGACAAGTGGCTCTGTGGCAGAACGGTATCTGGGTAGCAGGACTAGATAGTCAGTCAAAGAAAAACCAAGAGACATATGACAGGGGTGGGGTGGAAGTGCATGGAATAGATACTGAGGACAAAGGGGACAGAGAAGACACCCAAATCTCACTCCTCAGTCAGGGATCACCACGCTGGCCATCCCACATCATCTGTCTGAATAAAAACCCAGGGCATGCAACAGTAAAGGGGCAGGCGGAGGAAAGGAAGAATTACCGCTTTGTTCTCTTTGACTTTTCTCCTAGTCTTTTTATTTCCTTCCCACAATCTCTAGATCTGGCTCTTCGAGATCCAAGACTTGCAAACAGTGCCTGAGTTATTTTGTTCCACTCTTTCCATTGGATTTTTGTTTTAAAATTCCCAGCTTTTATTTTTGTAAAAGCTGTTGTTGTGGATTTAGAGCTACTCTAATTTAGGAACACGTTATGTGGACCCGCTTATTGGATATTTACTGTATGAATGCAGCAGTTTAATTTAATAGGGGGGTGTAAGGAAAAACATGCAGGCAAGAGAATGGCTCCAGATGAGCAACTTTTCTGTCAGCTCTTGAAGGTTGTTAAGGAACAATGCCATGTGAGAAAGAGACCTTGGAACACAACAACACAAGAGAAACAGCCTACTATAGTGGTGTTTAAAAAGGAACTCACTCTCTTGGGGGGTGTGGGGGAGGGGAGAGCTGTTTGGGAGACTCAGACACATCTGCCCCTAACTGGAGGGGTCTGAAGAAGTTAGGCCTTCCTCGGTTAAGAGGATGGCAAAGCTTAAGGCAAGACAGACATGCCTGCAGAATTTTTGTTGTTTTAAATCATTTACAGCAAAAGGGTTTTACTCCTACTGCAAAGTAAACACTGCTTTTGTTTTAGGAAGCCTGTTTTGTCACTGTATGACATTGCTCAAGAGGCACCTGAAGGAAAGGACCACAGGTGCCAGAAAATCAAATCTATGGAGTAAGAAGAGTTGATACACAGGGTACTTTAGCCCAGTCTGCAGCGGGGGGAGGGGGAAGGTGCCCACAAATGGTGGATTCTCTATAACTTGAAGTCTTTAAAATCAAGGAGTTGAGGACCTCAGTAACTGAACCAGAGGTTATGGGCCTATTGCAGGAGTGGGTGGGTGAGGTTGTGCGGCCTGCAATGTGCAGGAGGTCAGACTAGATGATCATGATGGTCCCTTCTGGTCCTTAAGTCTAGGAGTCTGAGAACTGTGCAATCCCACCCTGGAAAAGGTAGAGGCCAGGTAACAGCAGAGGGGGGTGCACTCAAGAACTCCAAAAAGGGGGAGAGAGGTGCAGCTAGCTCTTAACCGTAACCGTCTATTTTTTAACAAAGCCAAACATTTGGGGCTAAAGTGGAGGAGTCAGTACTTCTAACAATTTCCAAAATCTGAGACCACAACTTTCAAGTTCTAGAGCACTCCTACCAAATATGCATGAATGTGCCAATGCTCCCACATGCAGCCAGCCAGATTTCTCCAGCTTGCAGCCAAATGTACCTTTTGAATGAGGAGGAGAGGCACAAGGAAAAATGCAAAAATTAGAAAGAATTGCATTTCCCAGAAAGTTGCTGCCTTTTTTCCCTTAAGACTAGTGGAGAATTATACTAAAACTACTGTGCATCATCTCCTGTGGAGGTTATTCTTTTTGCTATAATTACAACTATTTCAGGAGTCTCTGCCTAAAGCTCACCCCTTTTAATTTCAACAGCCCTACTATTTGCTAAGTTTAGTCTGAAGGGGACATCTACTGGCAGCAAAGATTAATGTAAGCAAGAAGCACAAAACTGTAAGAGAGCTTCTGAAAATTAGAGCAATGCAACTTAAAGATCCACTGCTTGTCCTAGAGACTCTGCAAGTCAGTCCTCTTTCCCTTCCCTCACTAAAAGAGAGCTCACTGGTCTGTCATTTTCTATTTTAAAGCAGCAGCTAAAGTTGCCAAGATACTTCCCAGGACTCTAGTTAGTGAGTTGTCACTCTATATCAGAACCCTCCTTTTATACTACAATCAACTTTCTTGGAACAGGATGCTTGTTGGAATGTGTATGCAGTAAAATGACTTGACTAACTAAGCAAACTGGAAGAAGGAGAGCTGTAATATAGCAACAGAAGGCAGAGTCTTATTCAAAATGGGTCAAGCAGTGTGTGTTTTATCTGAATCTTTATACAGGGTAATTGGTTTTCAATACACTGTCCTACACCTGAGACCTATCTGGGATTCAGTCCCATGAGACTTTTTTAATCAATGGAAACAGCTGGCTGAATTGCAATTCTTGGAAGTTCCATTTTAATTAACATGGTGAGAGACTAATGGGGAGGCAGAATAAGTGTCCAATTCTTTTATTTTATTTTACAAAAAGCTGTTTTACCTTAATTTTTTCACCATTTCCCAAAGAATAATTTCTTGAGCAAAATAGTTTAATTTGGGGGTTGGGGAGAGACTTGAAGTTTTGCCTGCTTGCACAAACTGAGTTGTTCCAGAATGAGATTTTACTGTGAGGAACACGAGGGAGAACAAGCATTTCTAGCCTGGCATGACACCTCATAAAGAGTCTGAAGCAGAACATGGTGTTGCATGCAGCTCTAGTGAAACTATTCCACTGGGGCGTTAAGTATTCTGCTCCCCGAGATTCTTAACCAGGCTAAGGCTGAAGATGCTCTCTCAGCCTTGTAAGAGACTAAACTGCAACACATCCTAAAGTGAACTTCTCTTTATATGGGTTAAGCATTGTTCGTGGGCACTGTGTTACAGAATTCCCCACATGCAACGAAACAAGAACAATTTACCTTAAGGCTGAGAGTATGCATCATGCATTCCAGAGTAGAATAATTACAATGTGTTCTTTCTTAAGCCAAGTATTATAAATCTAGGAATTTCAGAGTTAAGGGTAAAGAAATCCAAATATGTTAAGGTAAGAAATGCAGTCAAGCCACTAAAACAATCATAACTCTGTCACAGAGATGTCAAGTAATAACAATACCTGATTAAAGGTATTTTAGTGTTTGTGATTCCCGAGAAGATTAAACTGACTTTTAAAAAGCATAAGATTGAAAAATAACTTTCAGCAGCTGTAAATCTTTAAATTACAGTAGTTGTCTGAACTACAATTCTCTCCCATACTTCAACTTTCCTTTTTAATACATGAAAACATTACATCTGAATTAATCTTTTTTAACATGAGATAAACTGCATTTAAAACAAACAAAAACCCAACACCCTCACCACAGACAGTTCCTGTTTTGGAGTGGTAGAGAGATGTACAAGTTAACAAAATTGTGTAAACTAATAACCTTATTCCAAGAAGATATTAGTGTACAGTATACTTGGTACAGAAAGAAATGTCTTTAAAAGCCTTCCCCCAAATTTCCACAGTCTAGAAATTCAGTTGCAAAGAATAAATTCATGCCTCAAAGAGAAATATTTAGGCCTTACCTCCAAGTTGCTGACCTTTTCAAATGATGTAAACTGTAGCTGGAAGGAAGTGTGATGAACATGTTTATATTCCATTCCTTGAAGAGAGCAGTTGGATTTGGAAGCAAGCACAGCATCCATAAAATCTATCAATAAATCCCAGAGAAGCAACAAACTGCCAGGTACTGTATTTGGAATGCAAGCCTGAATAGGGAAGATGGCAAAGACATACCTGGTACTTTTTCCAACACATGCTGTTTCCAGAAATTGAGTGAAAAGTATTAGAGCAAAAAGGCTTTCAACTTTCAGAATTCATTACTTTTACTTGAGATCTCTGGCACTTAAAATACTGTTGCTCTGAAATGACAAACACTCTTCCTTGTGCTTTAGCAGACCCTTTTCTGTGCAGTGGTATACACAGCTGACTTACATTTGCCTGGATGGGCCAGTTTAATTGAAGCTGCACCAGCCCCAATTAAATGGGACTGCTTCATTTCACAACATTTAACTCTTTACAACACAAAGGAACGTTCAAATACCAAATGTGAATATAGATCTTAAGAGGAACATATCAAAAAGGAAAGGGAGCACTACTGTCTTGTTACAGAGTGAAATTCACTATTTTCAGTGTGCTATGATACTGGATGTACAAGCCATCTACACAGCAGCACCAACTCTCATAGTAAGTGTTTTAAAGCCTCAGCCAGTGGACTCGTGTTATTTTGAGAAAATCTCAGCTTTTTTTTTTTTTCCTTTCCCCTCATGGCATTTGTCCCGCATCCCCATCAATGTTTGATCGGGATGCAATTTGTCCCGATATTTCGCACTCCTTTTTTTTTTGTTTTGTTTTGTTCCTCCAGCGGGACTCCAAATTTTTTTTTCCCCCCCTCTGCCGGTGGGACTCCAGGATTCTGTTATTTTTTTCTCTCTCTCTCTGCCGGCAGGACTGCGGGACTCCTCACTTTTTTTTTTCCTTTTTTTGCTCCGCCAGCAGGACTCCCCCCTCCCATGTGTCCCAATATTTTCTTCATCCCATCTGGTCACCCAGCCTTCCTCACTCACACCCCACCCTCCAGCCTGGAGCTCCCTCCTGCACCCCAAACTCCTCATCCTCCACCCTGAGCCCACACCCCCAGCCAGAGTCCTCACCCCCTCCCGCACTCCAACCCCCTGCCCCAGCCCAGTGCAACTGAGTGAGGGTGGGGGAGAGCAAATCACTGAGGGAGGGGGAATGTAGTGAGTGGAAGGCGGGGCCTCGGGGGACGGGCAGGGCAAGGGTGTTCAGTTTTGTGCTGTTAGAAGGTTGGTAACCCTATTGTGGAGAAACTTGAAAATACAACCTAGGTGACCTCTAGCTGCTCAAACCGCACAGCAAGTAAAAAATTAACCTCATCATGATTTAATAGTTTGGGTTAGCACTCCTGACTTTCTCGGCCTCTGTGGAGGGGCTCACAAGTTGGGGGGGCAGGCTGGTTTAGTTTCAGTATGAAGGTGTTACTCTACACTAGCAGTTCTTAACCAGGGTCTGCAGCCCCCTGTGGGGCCATGAGCCAGTTTCAGGGGGCCTTAGGGCCGTATGGATGAAGGCCAGTGCCTCAAGCCCCTCTGGGGCTGAAACCAGGAGTGGAGCTGAGGGGAGCCCTGACTCTGAGCAGTCCCCCCAGGGATAAAATCCCAAGCCCAGCACCCTCATGGGGCTGAAGCCAGAGGGGGTGTAATCATAGAATATCACCTCAGGAGGTCATCTAGTCCAACCCCCTGCTCAAAGCAGGACCAACCCTCAGACAGATTTTTGCCCCTGATCCCTAAAGGGCCCCCTCAAGGATTGAACTCACAACCCTGGGTTTAGCAGGCTAATGCTCAAACCACTGAGTTATCTGCCTTGGCACTTGCTACAGGCCTGAAGCCAGGAGCAGAGCCATCGGGCTGAAGCTCAGAGTCCCAGTGCCCCCTGTGAGGCTTAAAAGACAGAGCTCCTTGCAGGGCTAAAGCCTGGACAGAAGCAACCGGGCTGAAACCCAGACCTCCATGGGTCTAAAGTGCAGAGGCTCCCTACCCCCCACCCACTGACTGAAGTCTGGAGCCTCAACCTCCCCCCCTACACACACCCACCCACTCATGTGACTGAAGCCCCAAGGCTCTTCCCCCTCCAGTGGCTGAAGCAAGGCACCCCAAGGCCCTCAAGTTTTTACAGCATTGGGGGTGGGGGGCTCAGAAAGAAAAAGGTTGAGAACTGCTGGGCTACACTACAGCAACTCCCCATCTTTAACTGCATTCAGGGCCAGCTTTAGGAAGTGTGAGGGCCCAATTCAAACAGTTTTGACGGGGTCCTGGTTAGGGAAGACCAAAAAAAAAAAAAACACGTATAAAAAAAAAAACACGTGGGTCTTGTACTGCACTCAAAGCATGCTCTGAGTCTTCCGGCGCTACCGTCTTCAATCACTCCAAGATTCTTCAGGCGCACTGAAGGCCCTGCGCCGAAGACCCAGAACAAATGAGGACATGCTGCTGAAAAGACCCGGAGCACCGCCAAAAGTGGTAAAATAAAAGGCAACCTCTAGCCAGGGAGGGATACCACGGCACGGGCCAATTCAGGGAAATTGGTTGGAATTATCCTAAAGCCGGCCCCTGATTGCATTGCATTCTTTCCACCCACAACCTGTCAATCTTGTATCCAGTTCCGTGTTACTTTCATTTAGATGTCCACAACTCTCTCACTGGGCGAACGCTGCAAAGGAACTGGGGGCTCGCTGTGTCAGTGGAGGCGCAGTAAGGAACATAGGGAGTGGGGCGGAGACTGCATGAAGGTGGGGGCTGCTTGGGTGTCTGCGGGCAAGCCCAGGGGGCTTCGGGGAGGCTGGGTGTCTTGCTGAGGGTCACAGGTTTGGGTGACAAACCGCACAACTGCCTCTTCCTCCTGCAGTCACCTAGCCCTGGTAGCCATGACTAGTGGAAGACCTCTTGCTGGCCCTCAGCAAGCAAATTTCAGCCAATTTTCTGTGCTTAGCTGAATGCACCAGGCCACGTGAAAACCTAACTTTGGCAACCCTGTTCTCCTACAGGCTTCGCAGTCCTGCACACGTACCTCGTGCACGCCCCCCGCAATCTATGTTGCGACTCATGGAAGCCCTGAACATCAGCTATTGCTGTAACAATGCACCGGTGCCATTTTTTAGGGTTCCAAAACCTCAAAGGGGCAAGTTAATTTCCTTGTTTGCTTAAATGAAAACCATGGCGCTATAAGAAAGAAGTTGGGTGAGGGCTCACATGCAATATTGCACTTCCCCACAACTCTACATGCAAGCCTGTGTGCTACATCAGGTTGCAACAGAGGCCAAGCAGAAGTCCATTTGAAAAAACATAGCCATAACGGTCTAGCCGTAAATACAGTGGTACAGGCACAAGGGAAGTAAGAGAGCATTCATCTCCCTGTAAACAGTCTCCTTTATTCCATTGCCATACACATTTTCAATCACACCTTAACATTAACCCCCCCCCCAGATTTTATAGGGGTGCATAATATTTGCAAAGTTTGTTTGCTTCCAAGACAGGAAATGTGGTACTGAATATTTACAAATCAAGATTAAAATGGGGAGCATGGAAGTACCTTTCAGGCTTTCTACACGAGTGAGTGAGATCTTCCCTTTAACTGTCCCCTTGCAAAGAGCAGCAAAAGGAGTTTGTGAGGGAGTTCTCCAGGTGAAGGAGAAGTGCTGCAGAACCCCTGGTCTGAGTGCATTATCTGCTTGCTTGCAGTTTATAGGTGGTCTGGTTGGGGGGGCTGTGTGCTAAGCCAAGATCCTTGCTAGCCAAGCCGAGAGGTTACCAACCAGTTCCAATGTGCTACCCTTTCATCCCTAATCCCTTTAGGACCCGCAGGCTTAACTCACAACAGGGGTTTAAAAAAACAGCTCCTATGCAACCCAAGAAGCTAGTGAAGAGGGGGTTTTAGACAAGGTGTGAGAGAGGCAGATACACCTAACAAACATACTCAAAAAACTTAGGCCAATAACTACTCCCCCAAGGGTTTTTTTTTTGTTAATGCAGGCAGAAGTTCAGCAGCAGAGTGGGGTGGAGGGCTATCCCATGTATTGCCCTGAATGCTGCATATATGATTACCTGGCATGTGGGATGCTTGCATCTGTTGCAAGCAACTGATGGCCCTCAGAGACAGAGGATGGGCTCTTGAGACCAGAGTGTCAGAACTGGATGAGCTAAGGGAGATGGAAAGGTATGTAGAGGTGATTTTCCAGGACCTCCTTCCCCCATTTAGTCTGACAGGCTCTGTGATATTGAGGAGGATGTAAGTCTTGGGGAAGGAACACACCAAGCTGGAGCAGAGGAAAATGATCCCATAGGTAGGACCTTCCCCTTCTGGATGATGTCATGGTATCTCTCACACAGAGGATACCTCTTTGGGGCAGGGGAAACCTGTTATAAGAAGAAATGGGTAGTAATTGGGGATTCAGTTATTATAAATATACATATTTGGGCCTGTGATGAGCAGGAGAACTGCTGGGTGAATTGCCTGTCAGGTGAAAAAGGTTACCAACCTCTCAAGATAGCTAGACAGATGTATGTGCAGGGCAGGGAAGGAGTCAGTGATTGCAGTACACAGAGAAGACTGGTAACTGCTGATAGCGGGGCTGGGAGTGCACAATGGCAAGCCTCCTCTCACCACAGGAGCCATGGTCAACTCCCTAGTGACTGCCTAGGCACCCTCCAGCAACACCCTCTTGACCATGGCACATGGGCCTATCACCCACCCTGGGCAAACTTGTAACCCCTGCTGCTTCCCCAGGCTCCTCCCCAGCTCCCTGGGCCCCACCGCCTTCCCCCATCACTGCAACTGATTCTCCAAGCTCCCTTCTACACACCCCAGACAGACTAGTCCAGACATACACTCAAGCAGGTAACTGGCTGCTAGCTGACAGGAAAGGGATAGGTCTCAGCAGGCTTCCCGGCGACCTTTCTGGGAGAGAGCTGTGCTGCCAGCCTTCTCTCATTTCCCTACTCTAGGCACCAGCAGGAGTGCGCAGTGCTGGTGCCTTTCCCAGGCCTGTCCCTTCTGCCACGCTCCGCCCAACTCTACTCTACCAGAAATTTTATGTGTGTGTGTGTGTGAGAGAGAGAGAAAATGAGAGGTCACATCACCTATGCCTATATATACCAATGACATAGGGAAAGGCAGGAGAGAGGTCCTGGAGCTACATTTAGATGGTTAGGTCAGATTCAAGTCCAGGATCTCTACAGTAGCATTATCTGAAATGCTTCCAGTTGCACGCACAGGGCTAGTAAGACAGGCAGAACCGCAAGGTCTCAATGCGTAGATAAGACAATGGTGGTGGGATTTACATTTATTAGGAACTGGGAAACCTTTTGTGAAAGGAGGAGATTATAGGGGAAGGATGAGCTCTACTTAAACCAAAACAGAATCACATTTCACAGAGGAGTGTATAAACTAAGGTATGGGGAAAATCCAACAGGTGTAGAGGAGCACACAGTTTAGACAGACACACCCCTGAGGAGAGGATTTTATTGAAGGAGATACTCTATACCAGGGATCGGCAACGTATGGCACACATGCCAAAGACAGCACGTGAGCCGATTTTTAATGGCATGCTGCTGCCTGCCAGGACTCAGCATGCCATTAAAAATCCTGCCCAGCCTGACCCACTGTCCTCTGCCCTCCACTCGCCCCACAGGGGCAGGGAGCAGAAGCGTAGGCGTGCACATGGAGTAGGCAAATGGCTCCACTCTTCTGGCACGGCAAGCCACGGGATCCGCACTCCCGGGGCAGTGCACCCGACTGAGTGCAGCAAGCTGCTGGCCCCTCCCCTGCCTTCCCTCCTCCCCTGGAGCCCTGCCGCTGCGTGTGCAGCATTCTGGGGGCCAGAGTGCGTGCTCCCACAGGGCAGTGTTTGGCTCCATGAGGAGGCAGACATGCTCCCCGCTCAACCAGAACCCTGCTGCTGTGTGTGCAGCATTCTGAGGGGTGAGGCTGCATGCTGTCACAGGGCAGTGTATCTGGCTCTGCTTGGAGCCTCATGGTAAGGGGTCCAGAGTTGGGTAAGGGGTGGAGGCAGTCAGGGGACAGAGAGCCCTGACTCTAGCACCCCCCACACATACCCAGCCCCCACATCTGCCCTGACACCTGCACCCCCTTCACATGCCCCCAGCCCTCTGCCCTGACTCTTGCACCCCCCACATCCCCACCCCGAGCACCTGAAGGACCCACCACTGAAATGCTGCCAAAGACCCAGAGCACCACCAGGTGAGTAACAATTAAAAAGGCGACTAAGTTGGCTGCTCTTCTTTAGGGCACGGGGCCCTCTTTGGCCCGAGGCCCGATTTGGAGGAATCGGCCTAAAGCCAGCCCTGGATACAGTTAATAATAGAGTACAAAATATATAGGAATGACCAAGCAGGTCACACACCTGGGGGAGTTGCATTATATGTGAAAGAAAGCGTAGCATCAAATATAAGAACTTAAATTAATCAAACTGTACCATAGAATCTTTATGGACAGAAATTCCATCCTTGAATAACAAGAGTATAGCAGTAGGAATATACTAGTGAGCATCTAACCCGGATGGTATTGTGATTGTGAAATGTCCAGGGCGATTAGAGAGACTACAAAAAAAAACAATGGGAGATTTCAGCTACCCCCATATGGACTGGATATATGTCACACAGCACGACAGGACGCAGAGAAAATTTCTAGGCATCATTAATGACTGATTCTTGAACCAGCTAGCCCTGGAACCCACAAAGGGATAGTCAGTTCTTGATTTAGTTCTAAGTGGAGCACAAAATCTGGTCCATGAGGTCAATACAGCTGAACTGCTCAGTAATACCAAGCATAAATATTAAATTTTAACATCCATATAGGGAGGAAAAACACCAAAGAAACCGAACACATTAGCATTTTATTTCAAAAAGAGGAACTGCACAAAAAGGAGGAAGCTAGTTAAATGGAATTAAAAGGAACAGTGACAAGAGTGAAATCTGTGCAAGCTGCATAGACACTATTTTAAAACACCCTAATAGAAGATAAAACTGAATGTATACCCCAAATAATTAAAAAAAAGTAAGAGGCCTAAAAAAGTGCCTCCCTAAACAGCAGAATAAGAGGCAAAAAGGCATCCTTTAAAAACTAGAAGTCAAATTCTACTGAGAAAAATAGAAAGGAGCATAAACTCTGGCAAGTCAAGTATAATTACGTAGGCCAAAAAAGAATTTGAAGAGCAATTAACACAAAAACTGACAGCATTTTTTTTTTCTTAAGTACATCAGAAGGAGGTAGCCTGCCAAATAAACTATCAGTAGGACAATGGATGATAGAGGTGCTGAAGAACTCCTCAAGGAAGACAAGGCTGCTGCAGAGCAGCTCAATGAATTCTTTGCGTCACTCTTCACTGCAAAGGATGCGAGAAACATTCCCACACTCGAAACATTCTTTTTAAGTGACAAATCTGAAGAACTGTCACAGATTGAGGTATCGGTATTGATAAATGCAAAGTAATGCACATTATCTGTGTAGTTGGGATTATGTTTTCCAAAATAACAACATCTAAATTAGTAGTTACCATTCAGGAAACAGCTTGAAGTCATCATGGATAGTTTTCTGAAAACATCTGTTCAATATGCAGCAGCAGTCAAAAAAAGCTAACAACGTTAGGAACTATTAGGAAAGGGATAGTTAGTAAAACAGAAAACATCATAATGCCACTATATAAATCCACGATACGCCCCCACCTTGAATACTGCATGCAGTTCTAGTTGCTTCATCTCAAAAGAGATAATAGAATTGAAAAAGAGAAGGGCCACAAAAATGAGGAGGGGTATGGAACAACTTCCATATTAGGATTAAAAAGACTGGGAATTTTCAGTCTGAAAAGAGATGACTAAGTGGGGAATATGATAGAGGTCTATAAAATCGTAAATGAAAAAGAAGTGTTATTTACCCCTACACATAACACAAGAACTGGGGTCCCACACTGAAATAAATAAGCAGCAGGTTTAAAACAAGCAATAGAAAATACTTCTTCACACAATGCACAGTCAACCCATGAAACTCGTTGCCAGGGGATATTGTGATGGCCAAAAGTATAACTGGATTTTAAAAAGAATTAGATAAATTCATGGAGGGTAGGTCCCTCAATGGCTATTAGCCAAGATGCAACCCCATGTTCCGGGGGTCCAACCTCTTGCTTCCAGAAGCTAGAACTGGTTGACAGGGAATGGATCACTCAAAAATTGCCCTGTTCTGTTCATTCCCTATGAATCTTCTGGCACTGGCCACCATCATAAGACCGGGATAGTATGGTCATTCTTATGTTCTACTGGGGGGCGGAGTTCTTTCTGGTAGATGTGTAATGTAAGAAAAAACTTGAGGAGTTCTCCTCCCTTTGTTCCAAGCTTCAGGAACAAACAGAGGTATAAAGCAATCTTGCTATAACTGGCACTAGCAAAGTACACCATCCATCAGCATTGCGGTTTGGCTATATCAAATGCAATCAGTGAACAAGTGCAGAGAAGCCAAATATTATATGGGAATGGCTGAGGTGGAAAAAAGACAAACAGATTAAAACTAAAGAACGTTCTTAACTCTTTAGAGTCATGAATTGCTATTGACACATACAGAAACATTTTACAGAAATATTGGAAGAGCAGATGCAGAATGAAGTTCAAAGAGTCAGAATTAGAAACCATCACTAGCAGCTCCTCCAAAGGTGCCTGTCTCTATTGCCCAATACTCAGCTTCTTCTAATTATCTTCATGTTGCCTTTAATGCATGGAAGGACCTTCTAGAGTTTATGCATAAGAACCATCCCTCAAAGAACAAAATCAGTAACATTCTTTTAGTT
This sequence comes from Chelonoidis abingdonii, assembly GCF_003597395.2. Taxonomy (NCBI): domain Eukaryota; kingdom Metazoa; phylum Chordata; order Testudines; family Testudinidae; genus Chelonoidis; species Chelonoidis abingdonii. The sequence goes on along the minus strand of NC_133787.1, from coordinate 10,235,020 downwards.
AAGCTTGAGAGGGTATATTTTACATAGTATACATTTAGTTGAGAAGTTGTTGCTTCCCCTACCTGTGGTTTACCATAGTCTCTCTCCCTCCTTCAGCAACTGGATAATTTTAGACAAGACCAGACAGTGTGTCGTCTGCAACCCAAAGAACGAAGTACAAGTGTATTCACAAGTAGCTTCTCTTCTCTACTGGGCTACCGGAGCTTTACCCTAGTATAGATATTTTTCCATTCACTCTTTTTGCAAAGGTGATTATTTGTCATTAACATCTTTAAAAGAAACCACCACTACCACGAGGGTGACCAGGTGCCCATTTTTCAACTGAAAAGTCCAGTTGAAAAGTGTACCAGTGTCCGGCCAGATCTACTGACCTGACACCCAAAGCCCAGTTAGTGGATATGAGGAGGTGCTGGGTCATCACCCACGCCAGCCCCTGCTCAGCTTGGGTTGCCTCTTATCTCCATCAGGTGGCCACAGCTCCTAGCCCTGGCTCTGCAGGTGGGTTCCTCCTGACCCGGGCAGAGGGGAATGGGGGAAAGGGGAAAAGCAGCAAGTGATGGGGAGGGAGGAGGGAGAGAAGCAAATGGGGGCATGACCTTGAGAGGGAAGGGACAGGGCCTCGGAGGGAAGGGGTGGGCTTGGGGAAGGTTCTGGCACTCCTGCTGGGGAGTCCAGATTTTAAATATTACCAAGTTGGCAACCATAACTACCACTCTATCTAAAGCCCTACGTGTTTAATATTTATACACCCAGCAGACACAAACAAGCTTGAGTCACATCTAACTACAGCTTATGTCAGCCAGATTCCAGTGGCTTAAATATTCCAAGAGAAAATGTTACCACTTCACAGAGATGGCTGGCAGCAGGAGTCTCATAATATGGGTTTTAAATCAAAGACTAACAACATTTCAAACTGTGAGGCATTTACAGACAGCAAAGGGTTTGGCATTAGCTTCCAGATCATTACAGTATGGTGTTTCATATACAGTGGAAGGAGGTAGATTAGCACTTTGGCCTTCCACGAGTACTTCAAAACTACCAAGGAGTTAACAGGTTATTTTGAAGGAAGGTAGAGAGCTACAGTATCTGAGCTATGGTTCAGATTTCCTAACCTGTTAAGGGAGGAGTGGAATAGCACACAGACAACAATGGAAGTTGCTGTAAAGTTGTTTATAAACAAGATTTAAGCATCAGGTTCACATAATTTACAGCCAGAAGTTTTATAAAAAGGAAGTTAAGAAGAAATTAAGCTGTTTTAACTGAGTGCAAAAATCACGACATGGCGGATTCTTGCCACCTGGATTATGGCAGGATGCAACACACTAATGAACTGGCTAGTGCAAGGATCGGTAGGCACACAGCCCGCCAGGGTAAGGGCCCTGGCAGGCCGGGCTGGTTTGTTTACCTGCCGTGTCTGCAGGTTTGGCCAATCGTGGCTCCCACTGGCCAAGGTTCACCGCTCCAGGACAATGGGGGCAGCAGGAAGCAGCCGGCAGCACATCCCTCGGCTCACGCCACTTCCCGCAGCCCCCATTGGCCTGGAGCTGCAAACCTCAGCCAGTGGGAGCCGCGATCAGCCAAACCTGCAGATGCGGCAGGTAAATATCCTCACTAGGTTGCACACAGACTGGCTAACCTAGTGAGGAGGGCTTTAAACTAGGTTCGACGGGGACAGGTGAGCAAAGCCCACTGGTAGGTGGGGAACATAAAGACCTGGGAGATGGGTCGAAAACAAGAGGGAGCGTGGGTGATAATGGCAGAGAGAAAGGAGGGTCAGGGCAAAACTGGGAGGCAAGATCAAACCAGTATATGCCTATATACAAATGCGAGAAGTATGGGTAATAAGCAGGAAGAACTGGAAGTGCTAATAAATAAATACAACTATGACATTGTTAGCATCACTGAAACTTGGTGGGATAATACACATGATTGGAATGTTGGTGTGGATGGGTATAGTTTGCTAAAAAAAAAAAAAAAAAAAAAAAAAAAAAAAAAAAAAAAAAGAAAAAAAAAAAAGAGAGACGAAAAAAACAAAAAAAAAAAAAAAAGAAAAAAAAAAAAAAAAAAAAAAAAAAAAAAAAAAAAAAGCTAGGAAAAAAAAAAAAACCTACCAGGTAGGTGATGAGGCTTTTAAACAACTTAACAACATGCCAAAGCCAAGATTGTTGAGGACTTCACTATCCAAATGTTGGAAAATAACACCGCGGGCCAATACCAGACTATCCAATAAGTTTCTTGGAACTCATTGCACTGGACAACCTATTTTAGTTTCAGAAGGTATAGGAAAAAAAAAAGAAAAAAAACAAAAAAAAAAAAAAAAAAAGAAAAAGAAAAAGAAAAAAAAAAAAAAAGAAAAAAAAAAGAAAAAAAAAAAAAAAAAGAAGAAAAGAAAAAAAAAAAAAAAAAAGAAAAAAAAAAAAAAAAAAAAAAAAAAAAAAAAAAAAAGAAAAAAAAACAAGTAGTACGTGGGGGATCGAATAAAAAACTGTTTAAACCTTATTTTAACAAATAGGAGAGGAACTCACTGGAATTTGAAAGTAAAGGAACGCTGGTCGTGAAAGTGGTCTGAAATCATAATTTGCATCTAAGAAGTGTAGGGCGATACAGCCAAATAGGACAATGGATTCAGAGAAGGCAATTGTTAAGCTCAGAGAGAGGATAGTAATCCGGCATGGAATCAAGACTTGGAGGGGGAAAACACTGGGAGACTTGCGTGTGTCTTCAAGGAACTATTAAGGCCAAAAGCAAGCTATTCGATGATAAGGAAAGATAAAATGTGCAATCACCTTGGCTTAGCAGAACTGCATACCTACAAATAAAAGGATTTCAAAAAAATATTGAAACTAGAGTCATGATTACAAGTATGAATATAGCAAGAGAACACAACGGGAATGCAGGGCAAGTTAGGAAGGCAAAGGCAAAAATGAGCTCAAACTAGCTATGATAAAGGGAAACAAGAACTTTTTATCAATACATTTAGAGCAAGAGGAAGACCAAGGACGGTGTGCCACTGACCTCAGTGAGGAGGGCAGGCACAGTAACAGAATTGAATGCCAGAATGCTTTATTGTGACTTCTTAGTTTCTCTTCACTGAAATCTGACTGATATGCAACATAGGATGTTATGAAGGGTAGTTTAGAAGAAAATAAAAAGACAAGTTAAAAATCACTTAGAAACAAGTTAGATGCCTCGCAATTCACGCAGCCTGATGATGCATCCTAGAATACTCAAGGAGTTAATGAGAGAGGTATCTGAGGCCTCTAGCTATTATCTTTGGGAAATTCATGGGGACAGGAGAGAAGATCCAGAAGACTGAAAAGCGGCAAACTATAGTGCCCATCTATAAAAAGGGAAATAAAAACAACCCAGGAAACTACAGACCAGTTAGTTTAACTTCTGTGCCAGGGAAGATAATGGAGCAAGTACATTAAAGAACTCATCTGCAAACACTTGGAGGTGGGTAAGGTGATAGGAATAGCCAGCATGGATTTGTAAGAACAAATCATGCTCAAACCAATCTGATAGCTTTCTTTGAAGGATAACCGAGTCTTGTGGATAAGGGAGAAGCAGCGGATGTGGTAATACCTAGCCTTCTTAGTAAGGCATTGATTATTGGTCTCAGATGATATTCTTATCACATAAACTAGGCAAATACAATTGTAGATGGGCTTACTATAAGGTGGGTGCATAACTGGCTGGATAACCGTACTCAGAGAAGTAGTTATTAATGCTCCCAATCCCTGGAAAGGTATAACGCGTGGGGTTCCGCAGGGGTCTGTTTTTGGACGGCTCATGTTCAATATTCTTCATCAACGACTTAGATGTTGCATAGAAAGTACGCTTATTAAGTTTGCGACATACCAAACTGGGAGGATTGCAACTGCTTTGGGACAGGGTCATGATTTCAAAATGATCTGGACAAATTGGAGAAATGAGTCTTGAGGTAAAACAGGATGGAATTTCAATAAAACAAATGCCAAGTGTTCCACTAAGGAAGAACATCAAATCAGTTTCATCACATACAGCATGGAAGAGACTGTCAGTAAGGAGCTCTGGCAGAATAGGACTCTAGAGGTTATAGTGACCAACAAGCTACATCTGAGCAACAGTTGCGATTTTGGCTGTTGCAAAAAAAATGCCAACCTGATTTCTGGGATGCCATTAACAGGTGTGTGTGTAAACAAGATACGCAGAAGTCATTTTTTCCGCTCTACTCTGCCGCTGGTTAGACCTTTCAACTGGAATATGTGTTTCAGTGCTGGGCACTGCATTTTCAAGTAAGATGTGGAGAAATTGGATAGGGTCCAGGTAAGCAGCAAGCAAGAATGACTTAAAGGTATTGAGGACATGAGCTACGAAGGAAGGCTGAAAAAACTGGGTTTTGTTTAGCTTGGAAAGAGAGAACGACAGAGGGACATGATAGCAGTTTTTAGGCTATCTAAAGGGTGTATCATCAGGAGGAGGGCCAAGAAACTTCTGTTCACCTTAGCCTCTAATGATAAAACAGAGAGCAATGGGCTTAACACTGCAGACAAGAGAGTTTAGGCTTTGACATTTAGAAAATTTCCTAACTGTCAGGGATGGTTAAAACCTAGGGAGGTTGTGGAATCTCCATCTCTGGAGATATTTAAGAGTAGGTTAGATCAATGTCTATCAGGGATGGTCTAGAGAGTATTTGGTCCTGCCATGAGGGCAAGGGACTGGACTCGATGACCTCTCAAGGTCCCTTCCAATCCTAGAGTCTATGAATAAAACCATCAGTGACCCCAACAGCTCTAAACAATTTTTGACCTTCACCAGATCAACAGAACACACAGCTACGCATGCACACTTCAGCCCACATCAAGCCCCTTCTTCCCCTAAAGCCCAAGTAACTAGATAAACTTTGAAGCACATCCTGATGGTCAGATCAGGGGAAGAGGGTAGGGGAACTCTTATGGGACTTGCTGGACCACCACCAGTTTCTTCTTTTAAAAGAAAGAGGGGACATCAACTCACATACTCAGCTGATTGCCCCTTTCTCACAGTTGCAATCTCACAGACAGGTCCCAGCTCATTTAAGTTTTAAAAAAACAAATACTTAGTAAATATTACATATTGCTGTCCATCTCTAGATCACAAAAGTGCTTTACAAAAAGAAAAAAGGCAAGTGCAATTATCAGCATTTTATAATGAGGAAACTGGGCAAGTCACTTTACCTCTCTGTACCTCAGTTACAGAGGGTGGGTCAGTGACAGAGCTGGAATAAAACTCGGGTCTCCTGACTCACTCCTGGATTACACCAGCTTCCCAATTAGAGCCTCTTCTGTGGTGCTGGAATCCAAGCAACAACCAAGCTATCTTGATCAAGCAGCTAAGAACCAGAATGTTAAAGCGAACAGTCTAGTTTCTCTATATAAGCATGCATCCAACGAAGCAGGTATTCACCCACGAAAACTCATGCTCCAATACGTCTGTTAGTCTATAAGGTGCCACAGGACTCTCTGCTACTTTTACAGATCCAGATTAACACGGCTACCCCTCTGATATGTAAGCAGAGACATAGAAAAAGTAAAGGGCTAAATAAATTAGAGACTTTTCAACATTAACTGTTACTTATTTAAGGTATTAAGTAGTAAGAGCAAGGGGGGAAATGATCACAAATTTGCAATTTCTCATTTCACCTGTTTTGCTGCTAGCCAGATTTCACCTGCCAGCCAGATTTCACCTGCCTGGATTAACTGAAAAGGTCTAAATTTCCTATGTACTCATTATGTGCCTTCATGAAACTGTACTACAAGTTATACATCTAGAAAATGAATTGTTTTACAAAATCCATGTATGCTTGATTCCAAGACTGCAAAATCTGAATTTGTTTTACAAAATATACATACACACGGTATACTTAGAAAAATAATTTGTTGGTGGGCTACACAACTTGAGTTAATGACATTTATTAAGAGGTAGAAAGCTGGATGTCTCAACTGCATCAGAAGCTTCCTGCAACTCCAGTTATGGCAGTGAGATGTTAGATACTTACAGTACAATTGCAATGAACTACTAATGAATTTGATACTGTCAAACCACCTTTTTGATTTTGGTTCTCTTTCAAAACACCATCTGAACACAGGAAGGCTGAGATACAGCTACTTGCCAACAACTCTCTGCTTTGTTTCTTTTACACAAGACTGGGCCTGACTGTTTTGTATGACTTCTGAGCTAACTACTTGGATGACTACTAGCCACGTTCTATGGCTTAGTTTAGGGGTCCCCACTGTGAGCTATGATTAGCTATTGCAGAATAAACAAACAAGCTTACCTTTTATACACATGATGTATTTCAGTATTCTCTAATCAGCAAGATATCCTAAGCAACAGTCACACCACCAACACTTTAGTGGTGTCTACATCACCTTGATGTGTTTGGATGAAGGAACAGAGGCACTTAATAAGCCAACACACATTGTAAGCATCTCTTTTATTTGTTGTAATATAAAGAAGCATACATCATTCATTCTTTTCAGTACAACTCAAATTGTACACCAACTAAAAAAAGGTCAGTGTACACAGACATCCATGAGCCTGTCACAACAGGACTCATGACATTTTGCTCTGCTGGTATTGCACTTTGAATAGGCTTGAATTAAGGCACAGTAAAAACAAAATCATTTAGTGCTTCTACAGCAGATGTCGTCTTAAACACATGCTACATGACAAACTAGTTTTTCTAGCTTATGTATATACACACAAAGAAAGGGAAAATGCATGCACTAGAAGGCTTAGATTTCAACAATTTTGTTGCTTCATAATATACAAATAAAGTAGTTTAAAGATGTAAACAAATTGCATGCACATAAACTAGAGCAAAATCTTTAATACAGTATCTGAAAGCTATTATGCTTAAATAAAAAATATAACTTACTAGTACTCAATGTTTATGTGCCATTTTTTGTCCTGTAGAAATTAAAAGTTTGGGGTTCTTTTTGCTTCACACATTGGCAGCATGTATGTTGATAGGAAAGACTGATATGGCTTTTGCATTACACAACACAATGACAAGAAGCAGCTTCTCCTATTCCATTTGGATATGGCATCCTGGGTATTTTCCAGTTAAGGAAAGCAACAACAAAAAATCCAATAGGATTTATGCTATAATTCGGGAAAGCTGCAAGTTTCAGCAGCCCTTTCTGGAGACATTTTGCTAAGAGTAAATTCTTAAAACCTAAAACAAAAGAATCTGAACAAACCAAGTTTCACTTTCCACTTCAAACACTACAGAACAAAAATTAAGTCTCCCTTTCCCCCTCTCACCCGCCCCCCCGGGGCTGTGATAGCTGAAGTGCTCTTGGATTGCCTCACAGGTTAACTGGGTGACAGCATTTCAACAAGTACCCTGAAATCAATCTTCCTGCTCTTTCTTAAGGAAATTAGTGATATAGTTTTTATTTCTCTTTTTGGTGTAGGGCAGGAGATTTTTCAAATTAAATACAGGAACAAGTATCACTCCTGCAACCTACCATGCAGGCTGAGAAGGCACATTTACTGCTGTGTGGATAGCAAGGGAAGACTTTGTTTTATTAAAAGGCATAGTGTTTAGTATTACTTCCCCTCCCTCTCTTCTCCCTCCCCCTCCCCTCAAGAGTCTTTTGGTTAGACCAGATAGAGTTCTATATAGCGACTTCCCAGGAGCCGTCCATTTTTCTCAGCCACTGCTTTCTTAGCCAGGTCCAGGCTTGGAAAAGTCACCAACGCTTCTCCACTGGGCTGGCCACTAAAGTTGTAAAGCACGAGAATGGAATCTGTGTGGAGCTGCAGGAATAAGAACACAAGGGAGGGGGAAGAGAAACTTAAAAGCTAAGACCACAGATGTAGGCTCTGTCCCTAACCCTATGTACTCCTGCTGGTTTCTTTAATTGCTTTAGATCAACAGAAAGGCAGTTCCGAGTTTTATACATAAAAACACTTCATCTGCCAAGCTTCAAATCATCGTGGCTACAAACGGCCAAGTCTGGAGGAGAATAAAGGACTGAAGACTGAACTGAGAGCTGTTTTTTAGTTCATAGCAGAAGGAACTTGAATTCTGCTGGCGTACGAGTCAGAAAGATTCAAAAGTAGCTCCAGGAGGAGAGTCCAGTACAGAAGTACTGCAGATTACTTAGATTTAAGGTTAGCAAGACCATGTGTCTACATTATGGGCACTACAGTGGCATAGCTACTGCACTGTACCACATGGTATAGATGCAGACAACAGTGACAGAAGGGGTTTTTCCATTGCTGTAGGAACACCACCTCCTCAAGTGATGGTAGCTAGGTTATCAGAAGCATTCTTCCATCGACCTAGTTGCATCTATACCGTGGGCTAAGTTGGCATAGCTACAGCACCCGAGGTATGAATTTGTCATACCTCTGAGCGTTGTAGCTATGTTGACCTAAGTTTGAAGTGTGGACTAGCCCAAGACAGAAGAGGTATCAAATTTAGTAAATAATAGGCAAAGCAAGGAAGGAAACCTCAGCCTGCAGTGAAGTATGCTTGTGCTACCTGGCTTATTGGCCAAGAAAAACAGAAAGGGCTATTAAAGCATCATGAATACTAACCCAAAAGAAAATAAGGCAGACAGTGACACCAGAAAGTATGGATAGAGCAGCATGAGAGGAGAAGATGCATGAGAATTAACAGAACTAAATTAGCCCCCAGAACCAGAGAAGAAAAAGTTGTAGTACTTCAATTGAATCAAAGGAGCCTTTGTTAATATGGAGGGAAGATGGCGGAAAGAGTGGTGGGAAATGATACTGTTCTGTCAATGTAGTTAATCTACTTGGGGTGACACCCGGGCCCTGGTGTGTTCAAGGATTTAACCCCAAAATATCGAGTATAAAATCCACTCAGCAGATGTGCCCGAGCTTGTCTGTGCCCCCATACCAGACATCCTGGAAGCCCTTGCAGGGTAAATTTGGCAATCTCATTTGTATATTTGATTTAATAAATCTGAACCAAGCTAAGAAATCAAAAGTTGAAGCAGCAAAAACTCTGAATACAAGAGATTCATTTGCTGGAAACTTAAGATGGGGTCAACTCATTGCCAGAAAGAACACAAACACTTGCTAAGTTAGACCACCACAGTTTAAGGGGGAGGGGGGGTGGGAGAGAGATCAAGCGTAATACTTGCTTTGTGGAGTCTACATCCTTCAGATTTAAAGAGGAAAAATATTTGCATCCCTCCCCCCCACCCACCCCAAAAAATGATGCTACCATATATGCTTGTTACAGTAAGATAAATGGCAAAATGCTCACTTTTTGGTTACCTCCCATACTAATTTCTGAGCAACTTTATATTCTCACATGTAGAAGTAAAGCCAGCACATACCAGAACTTCACTCACCCAAACGCTTGGTAGGCAATAAAAGCAGTCTGAAGTTATAAGCAACAAATCATGTTAGGAACTAGAGGTACTTAATAGGGCAGTGAGCACAGACGCTATTAGATCCATATAATACTGGTACATTTCTCCCTCCAGAAACAAAGTGAATTAGGAAAGCAGCATGCCGAAAAATATTCAAGAACCTTATACAAAAATTCCTGTAAGAAGCCCAGATTAGTTTTAGAAATCAGATTAATAGATTTCAGATTACTAATGCACTTAAAAGAGGAAAAAGCACTTCATTTGGGTAGAACCACTGACAAAATTGTATTGGGTCTGTTTTAAAACGTTTTTGCACCTACACCTGTGATTGCTAACTGCTGGCTACAGTCACGGCTACAGTATATCGAGGTCAGTCAGTTTTAGTATCCAGGCCCAAATGCAACGAGAGCATATGGGAAGTATGGTTACACCACTGAGCACAGGAGACAGCAAAAAGCAGTTTCTGTAGCAGCTTTGGTTTTTAAATCAATGTATTAGAAAAAAAATAGTGTAGTTATGGTAGTAGGGAGTGTGCTTCTCCCCCTCCCCTTTTTTTTTTTTTAAACAAGCAATATCAGTAGCAGGAAAAACTGTATGGAAGGCCAACAGAACAGGCTGCAGGTTCTGCAAGAGGCACAGTTGCCTATGTCTTTTCCGAACTCATTTATGTTCACTTTAAGACACTAACCTCTGGTTTTAATGTAGATGTCTTAAGTAAATGCATTCATTTTGGGAATTACAGCTGAAGATTCATTCAGAGGAGGAGAATGAGGTACTCACACATCGTGGCAAATATTTATTCTCTTTGGGTGGTTTGCACCAGAGATGTTCATACCACGGTACCCAAGGCTACGCCACTCGTTTTGTAGTCTGTTAGTCTGAGATAACTCAGCTCCCATCTGGCTGTAGCAAGGCCCAGTTATTAACCCCATTTTCCAGATGATATGAGTGAAACACGAGAGCAGGTGAATAACTTGCCCAGGATCACAGTGAGTGAGTGTCTATATATCTGCTCAGAATGAACCAGCTATCCTGTCCCAGCTCTTCTAGACACTACACTACACAGCCTTCAGGGGACTTGCTCCCCAGCAGGTGTGATATTTTATAGTGAAATCACACACATATGAATGTCTTGATACAAATAGCTTTACAGAAAAGCCGCTCTAACCTAATGACCTATTAACTCAACTCTTTGTAAGTCATCTGTTTCCAAATGATATTATACCTATGGGGGAAGGGGGACCAGCAGAACTAATCAGTTGGATTTTTAAAAGGGAGAGACTTGATATTATGAAAATCATTAATACTTTCTAGGTCATATTAGAATTATGCATTACAACCACACAAATGCCAAAATTCATTATTGTCATTATAATTAACATCAAGGCAGAGGCATAACGTTTTGTCACTTGTTACTGCACTGAAAAAACTTGGACATTAGCAGAACATTTAAATGCATAATTTAAAATAGTACCATTTGAGCTCTCAAATGATTCCTTTGATTTCTCTTCCAAAAAGTACTAGAATAATTATTTTTAAAAAGAAATCTACACGTCTTAAGGAAAAATAAAGTTGGTTAACTTAGTATTTAAGACTCAGGAGCAAACTTTTTACATGGGAATGAAGCAATACATAATTTAGCGCTCTAGCATTCAACAGAGAGCCTGTACAAAGCTTATGGACCTGAGGGCTTAAGAGATACATATCTTGGGTAGGCCCTGGGCAAAAGTGAATTTCATCATGAAGTGGTAACCAAAGTTTCCAGGCTCCAGAGATAAACTGCCTCCCCTCTTCTACTTTGTTTTCTTTTAATTTCTGAAGTTGTTCCACTCATACTGTTAAATCAGAAGAATACTTTGAACCTACAGTGTAATAATAAAGTTATCTTAATATTGCTTTGTGCCCTCAAATTGCAATTTTTTTCAAAAATTATATGCTCTTCTTTGTTAATAGTTTAATTGAAGGATTTAGTAGTTTAATCAATATCCATTACACTTTTCAAATGTCTGTTACCTTTACTATATGTGAATGATTTGTAAGAAAGTCCCAGCTCAGAGGCCAAAGTGTAAGCGTGTATTGGGAAAGCCGGGATCAGACTGCAATGGACAACTGGGATAGTTCACCATTAGCAAGTTTACTCACACATATAAAGAAAACAAACACCCTTATTGACAGAGCAACATTCCAGACCCATTCTAAAGAATAGGGATCTCATTGGTGCAAAGTGAGCAGGAGAAATCAGAGAAGCATTCATTTCTAGACAACTTTGCAGTCTAAGAAAGATGGAGAAAGGCAGGGAGAGGGTTTAAAAAAAAAAAAAAGAGTGTCTTCCTATTTTTTCTGAAGTCAAGGTTAGTAGAAATTTTCTTGCTATGTTCAAACAAACAAGAATAAAAGCCCTGGGCTAAAAGCCTCAGATGGAGCACTCAGCAAATGGTAATAAACCACGGTGAAAGTTTAACAGAAATTTCTTTGCACAAAGCCAAGCTGTCACATAACCTCCACCATTTACCACTGCTGTCCCATCAGCCACAGATCACAGGAGTAGCCTCAGTTTCACCAGATTAGTTGATTTTTTTTTTCCAATAGGACAGGAGCAGGGAAGGTTAGAGTAAGGTTCCCAAACACAAGCTAGGAAGGAAAAACAGTCTCCACATCACCAAGCCCTTCATTTCCCTTCCCGTTCACCATTGGAGACCCAGCTTCTGCCAGTCCCATCTTACCTTCTTTGGAAGTTACAAACAGTTACAAACAGACCCACTCTTTCGGTGCTTGTAACACACTCCTTGCTTGATCGTTCAGCTGAATAAGGCCATTGTAGTCATCAGGTGCATACTACAGTACAAGTGTGATACATGATAATCAGCAAGAGAAGGTACAGTTCTTGTACAGCAAGCCACACAGACTACATTTGCAACCTTAATTAAGAGCATCAGGTACAGTAACTGGCAGGAGACAAAGTGAATTTGACACACACACAGCTTATATGCAATCAGTAAAATCCACTACTTGAAGAATTGGTTGGAGATAGGTTTATGGAAGAAATATGGAGGAAATTATATACTGCTTATACTAGCTTTTTGTAATGCAAGTCTTCCTTAATAAGGAAATTTAAACAACCAAATACCCTTTTTTCCTTAATATTCATAGAACAGCAGCAAGTAGATATTGAAATGATGTGCCAGGTAACAAATGACAAAGTCTATGTATCGGAGAGAGCGATACTATGTTACAGCAGAGAATCTCATAGGAATTGGAGCACATGCTTTCTAGACTGCACAAATTGACGTGAGGAGAGGAAGGATTAGGAGAGACCAAGGTCCGAAATCTGATCTTACTTAGGAGTGTAAATAAGAAGTTAACTCCACTGAAGTAGAGAGAGTTACCCTGGTGAAAAGCCAGCGGGAGGCGTTGTCCGCACACAAAAGCCAAAGTTGTACCTCTGTGCCTAACACCAGTATAGCTAAAGCCATACAACTCCCAAGTGTGGATGCATTTATACAGGTATAAAAGTGCTTGTATAGGTGAAGCTTACCCCCATATAGGAAGGAGAATAAGCAATATCAGTGTAAAGCACTTTTATATGGATATAACTGAGTCCAAACAGGGGTTGTGCCAGTATAACCATTTTGGTAAAAAGAAAAATCACATCACTAACCAATAAAGTTATATCAGTACAAAATAGGGTTGCCAACCCACTGGGATTGTCCTGGAGTCTCCAGAAGATGAAAGATCATGTCAGGTGATGAAATCTCCAGGAACACATCCAGCCAAGATTGGCAACCCCAGTACAAAAGCCATGTATAGACTAGGCCTGAGAGAGAAGAATAAGGTCAAAGATCTTAACCATGCATGAGAAGGGCGTGTTGTTATAGGGGATGGTGCAAGTCTGTGTCTAAAGTCAGAAAACAGATCTTGGTTGATGAGACCAAATGCTGGTTTATACAGAATGTCTCCAGAAGCACACATACCGGAAAGAAACAAATCCCAGAGAACACCTGAATATGTTGTGGAGACTACTGGAATGCTACTTTGCAGCAAAGAGGTACACTTAATCTGGTTTACATTATGTCCTTTCTGCAATAACAAGCAGAATTTTCTTTTTTGAAATGGCTTCCTTTACATGCATTGGCACATTACACTATCCCCAAGCACACAAGGTTCTATTGCTATGCTGCCCTTTGTTTCTTTTGATACAGAAAATGTCTCCTGCCAGTTTATAGGGAAGAATAAATATTGTATTTATAAAAGAAAATAAAAAAAGACACTTTATAACCACCTATAGTGAAATTTAAAGAACACATAATACACCTACCACACAGAGCAACATCCAAGAGCCCAAACACCATAAGAGAAAGAACCCCCACAATCTTCACTATGGATTTCTAGCCGCCTTCACATCTAGACCCACTCCATTAAGTACAAACAAACGTAAGAAGGTTTTTCTAGATAGTCTCTACCAGGGCAACCAGGCTGAGCAAATATTAATTATCAGCTACCAGACCTGCCCTTGAAACCAATCTACAAAAAGTAAGTTTGTTCTTTGGAAGGAATGTCTCAATATAGTACATACTTTAGATACTAGATTATCAGCAGATTTGCAGTAGGTAAAGCCCTGTAGCCTCTAGTGAGAGTATTTTTTTTTTAAAAGGTATGCATAAGCAACAAGAAAAACGAGGAATGGAAAAATTACAGTGTATCAGAAATGGCAAGAAGATAGATTGGTATAAAGCATGAGCTCAAGTGTGCAGGAAACTTGAATAACTATTGTGGTGGGTTTTTTATAGAGTTTATTATTTAGAGGACAGACATGTAAAAGGAGAGATTGTATTAAGTTATGGTAATTAAACAGAGGTTGTGGAGCAGTAAGTGCTTCTGAACAGCTCCAGCTTAAAAAAAATTACAAAAAGGCATTATTGTAAATCAAGTGAAGGAAATAATGCAACAGGTGAGGTCATACAAGAAACTAGGTCTCTAGTGAGAAAATGACAGCTACTCCAAAAGACTTGAGATAGAGCATTAAATGAGCGTTTCAGATGTTGCCTATATTGCAGAAGCCTCCTAAATGAGCAAGGCCAAGGTACACTACTATTGGACTGGATGACCAAAAGTGGAAGAACCTGAGGTCAGCTCAAGTGTCCAAAGTGGAATATCAGTGTTGCTAGCTTTTAATGCAGGGACATGTAATTAGCATTAAGCCTCTTAATTTAGGCTCAGTATTTCTGCTTTACCAGTCCCCTACCAATCTGAGATTGTGAAATAAAATTATACAATAATGTAAAAATGCACTATTATGGATTTGCCAGAAGTCATCCAATGCCACGTATTGTACAGATGACAAAAAGCAACACTACATAGAATCATAGATTATTAGGGTTGGAAGGGACCTCAAGAGATCACCTAGTCCAACCTGCTGCTCAAAGCAGGACCAATCCCCAAATGGCCCCCTCAAGGATTGAACTCAAAACCCTGGATTTAGCAGGCCAATGCTCAAACCACTGAGCTATCCCTCCCCCGCAACTCAGAAGCAGATAGCTAAAAAACTACTGCCAAACCCCATTTCCTACTGTTGAAAAGCTGGAGTGTACAATAGCATGTTCTTTACCTTTGTTCATTCATATGGGCAAAAGGTGAAATTTTCAAATAATTCAAAAATTCTGCTTCCATTGCAATCAATGGCAGATAAGCCAGTCTGAAAATCCCAGATAAGATAATCAGCTGTGAACTCACAAAACCAGAAGTCATTTTGAAAAGCTTTATAAATCCAGTGACATATCAAATTTGGCCTCAACACATCCAACCTGAATGAATATAGATGTTGCATTTTCAAAGGCATTCTCTTCAGTGAGCATTTTTAACTCACTCAGAAAACTGCAAGTTTCTGAGGAGAGCTTATTGTTAACTGCCTGGCGGCAGCAGCTGACCCCTCTTATCCAATTATTCATCAAAAAACCAAGCATCCATCGAAGATGTTTTTCCGTCAACCAGTGTCTCTTTTTCTTCTATTTGACAGAACAGGCTAGTTTATTGATATAGATGAAGCAGAGGGAGCTGCTTCTTAGATAGATTGATTTTTCCTTTACATTTTTCTTAAGTCAGTGACAAAATGATTCCTTTTTCACCCTGAGGTGGCTATCAAGTCCAACTGAAGTTAGTGGGGAGAGGCACATGAAAAGAGCCAAGAAGAGGCCGCACACACATCACCACTGTGGGGGTTTCTTTAAAGGATTCCTCATCTGACCCTCATCTCAAGGGCAGCAGGAAATGGTACTTGGTGTGCCCACCTGTACTATGGGTCTTCCATTGGGTAGGTAGGATTGGAGCCAGGTATAGAGTAAAGTTTGCACCAAGAGGGTAGCTTGGAAGCAGAAAGTAATGCCAAGTAATAGCAAGTGGTGAATCTTTACAGGCTAGAAAAAAAAATGGCAAGATACACTGCAGAGTGGCCACAGACAAAAGACTGAGAGCAGGTGGAAAATGCATCTGGTAGGAATAGAGTACTGGTACCAAGGGGAGTGGATGCTCGGTGAGTAAGAAAGCCGGTTTGAATAGGGGGAACAAGTTGATCCTTTTGGAAAGCAAAGGTGAGGCTGAATCATTTTATATGGGAGCAGGATCAATCTCTTATTGACTAATGAGACTGATAGTAGGATTTTCACACTGAGAAGTCGCCGTCAGAAATCTAGATTTATGAAGGCTGAGGGAGGATGTAGAAGCAACCTGTTTATCAAATCAAGAGGATTTCCAGACTCAGTAGGTCTTTTCTAGTGTCCTAATTTGAACTGGCAAAAATGTAAATGTAAAAGAGAGAAAAGAAAGTTAATCCATCCCTTGGTTGTCAAAAGTTAAGTTCTGTGTCTCAGGTCCGTATTGTTAAACAAGTAGAGTTCTACGATTACTTGATCCTGCACTCTACATTTAGAGACATTCTCTCTGCTCCATGTTCGTCTGTTTTCTTGCAGTTCCTCAATAAGAGGGTTTTATGGTTTTTGAGTAGCAAGTTACAGCACTGTAAGTAGTACTTCGTGTTCCAAGGGAAAGTTGAACCAAGAGTTGCAAACCCATGTACCGTCTAGGTGGAGTCACCTCTCCCTCACTAGCAGTAACCAAGGGGCTATTACATTTCCTGGTTTACCTCAGTCCATCCCAAGAGTCACATTCTCTGGCTGAAAAATACTCCCTCTACTGTTTCAAAGGTTAGTTTGAGACACATGATATATAAACAACATCACAAGCATCCTTCACACAGCTTTTCCAACATTTACTAATTTTTGACCTGCAATAATTCTGCTGTGCTAGCCTATCATCTTATGCAGAGATCACCTGTGCTGCTTCCTGAGGAGATCATGCTGCTTTTTCACTCCTTTCCTAAAAAATTAATTTGAACCTAAATCTTCAGAAGCAAAAAAGTTACTGCATTACTAGCCCTCCTGAATTCCATTTTCCCCTCACCCTATGTTAGTGCCTCTGCAAGTATCTGCCACCTAAACAGGAATAAGGGCTTGGCTACACACCATTTGTGCACTGATTTAACTAAATGGTTTAGAAAGTGATTTTAGTTAAGCCCTAAGGAAATAGGGAAATTAAGGGGAAACATAAGAGGAGCTAAGAATAGTTTCCAGCTAGAAAGGAGGTGCAACTTGCAGTCGTTAGAGGCGAAATGGCCACTGCAGAGATGCAGCTGCAGCAATTCTATTCTGGATTTACAGGGCAAGTCACCAGAAAAGTTCGCTAGGAAAGTCTCCTCTGAAAATATGAACCCACACCAGAGAATAGGTCCTACGGAGGGGAGGAATCCCTAAATGTCTGAGACTCTGATTCAGTCTAGATTATTTGGTATTGAAACAAAGTGCCATAATACAGCAGCAGAGACAAGCTTAAATGTTTGGTGGAAGAGGTAGTAAAAGGAGAGACCTGTGTCATTCCAATTACCCACTACAATAGTGGTGCCATTAACTGAATTGCTTAAAGTGTGACAAGCAGCTAGTTGACAGCAATGGTAAACCGCAAAATTTACTATCCCAATTTTGAGAGAGGCTCTCTCCTTGTGGACAGTGCGTCCAACTGAAAGATCAATCTAAATTCAGAACCAAAGCAGTATATGTCTGTGAGCTACAGCTGTATTCCATTTTAGATGGGGAAAGTGATACAATACACCTCTACCCCAATATAACGCGACCTGATATAACACGAATTTGAATATAACATGGTAAAGCAGTGCTCAGGGGAGAGTGGGGGCTGTGCACTCTGGCGGATCAAAGCAAGTTCAATATAATGCGGTTTCATCTATAATGCATTAAGATTTTTTGGCTCCTGAGAATAGCGTTGTATCGGGGTAGAGGTGTATTGTCTACTGCTTGCTAGCTTTTCTGCAAAGCTATGCTAATTGAGGCTATTCTCCCAACCCTACTATTCCCTCCCACCCCCACCCCAGACGGTTTTGTGACTAGAATTGGCAGCTAGAGGATGCAACAGACATGGATGAAGAAGCTATCCCCCTAGGACTGTGAAAGGTGTCAGATTTCAAAAAGGACCCATAGGAAACAGAGAATACTTTCTTTGTTCAAACATACGTCAGGCAAAGCTTAATCCAGGGGAAGTTAGCAAAAGTGAAGTCTGCTGTCCTGATATTAGAGATAGATGAATTGTTAAAGCTCTTGGAATTTTGCCACTCATCGCTGCTTTTTTAAAAAAAGCAATTAGCCTTGAATTCTGTGTCTATGAAGACTCAGAGGATTAATACATTGCAAAACCCTCTATAGCTTCCCAGGAGGAATGGTATACATAAACCCAGTATAGGTTTAAAAGATATTCATTTTATTTTAAGCCTATCCTATATAAAAACAGTAAAACAGGCACCAGGTTTCCAACCTGGCCCTGTTTCAGCAAGTAGGGACTAAAACTCTCACAAGCTTTAAGCAATTTTCAAATGTTAACTATGATCCCTCAAAGTCAGTCTTCCCAGCTCATATCATTTCTGACTGTAGTTCTGAATGAAACACAATGCCCTAGTGAACAGGACTACACTGACATCCAGGCTAACTAGGTTGATAAATCTGCTTTCTATTCCAGAGTACCACAATTCTATTAACGGCACACACACTCCTATGAAAGTAGCAAGCATCAAAAGCTTGGATTATTCTTGGCATCTTGGAACATTCCCCTTAATCTCATTGGTTCAGTTAGTAATCATGAGAAGCTTAATTAACCAATAAGCAAATGTAAGGCTAAAGTGCACAATACACAGCAGATTTAGCAAATATATGTTACATAAATAACTAAAGACAGAGGCAAAAAGTACCTTTGCTTATTTGGTATTTATTTACCCTTGCATAAAAACATCACTGTTTCTACAAGTGCTAATAGCTGTTCTCCAATCATTCACTTACCCTTTCCTTAATTCCTCTCAACTTTAATGACAGCTGTTTAGGGTGTTGTGCTGCAGTGAAGTAACTGTACAGTTTACTAATGCTGAATATAGTCAACCACCCAGGTTTCCCCCATTCCTTCTCCCTGATAGAGAGACATTTTCAGGAGCTGAAGAGTGGATTTTTATTTTTAAAAAATAAATTCCAGAAATTCAGTTCTCCGTGAAGTAGAAGATTTTCAAGTTATGATAGGAGCTTGCAGTAAATATCCAGACTGACTCATAGTCCTCTTCCAAATCCCTTCAAAAATTTTAACAAATAATTAGGGTGCTGATGTGCTGAGGCCACTGCCAATCATGCTGACCGGTATGATCTCATTATTTCCTTGTGTTTCCCCATCTGTCTGTCTAAATCCTCCAATTGGCTCTTGTCTTATACTTAGGCTACATCTAAACTACAGACCACTGCAGTGGCACCGCTGTAAGGTCTCCTGTGTAGTGCTCTTTGCCGACAGGAAAAAGCTCTCCCACTGGCATAATTAAGACACCCCCAATGAGTGGCGACAGCCTCGTTGGGAGAACCTCTCCCGCCAACGTAGTGCTGTCCACACCAGCGCATGTGTCAGTGAAACTTACGTCGGTCAGAGGGGTATTTTTTTTTCATACCTCTCACCAGCAAAGTTTTGCCAACAAGAGTGCTAGAGCAGACATAGTCTTAGACTGTAGCTATCTGTGGCAGAGACTGTCTTTTTGTTAACTGTACAATGCTTAGCACAGTGGCAACCTGGGCCATGATGGGATCTCCCAGGATTTACTGCAATACAATAATCATTAGAAGCTACATCATGAATTATTGGATGGTAACATGCTAGCATTAAATGTTTACATTCAGAAGCGTATCGCACATTGCAATACAATAGAGAGAGTTTTTTCAAGCATCTCCAACAACAATTATATTAACTGCTCTGTAGATTTTTGTGAGGTTAACTGAAAGCATCATATATGTTTAACTGTGATGAAGGAATTCTTAATTTAAAAAAATCATAGGAGCATCTGATGGTGCTATAAGGATGAAACCAATTTACTGGGCTATTAAATAAAAGAAGCCAACACTAATAGGCAAACTGATGAAAATACTGAATTATAATTTTAACATCATCTACTGTTGGAAGCATGTACTGATGTTGAGACCAGCTTGTTCAAGCACATGATAAGCCAAGAGTATCTCCCTTATGAGGCAGGTCTGGTGTGAAAGCTGCTTTCAGTTAAGTAGCAACATGTGCATACATGCAGTCCATGAAGCCCCTGAAGACCAAAGAAATTCAGACAAGGAAACAGCAGAAAATAAATAAAACTGAACTCATCCTTTTCAGACAGGAATACACAAAAGATAAAAATCACCCTTTGTTCTCAGCATCTCAGATCCAATTTCCGCATCCACTGAAAATCAACTTCAATTATTTTCACAAAGGGATTAAGATCATACCCATGCCAATGGTGGTTAACAAGGGCTCACTTTATAAAGGACCAGAAGCATCGTTCAATACATCCTCTGGGTAGCAGTAGAAAGAGAAGAAATGGGGGAGTGGGAGAGGGAGGGAGGAGATAATGTTAGATTTTCTTACCAGAGACAAAACACTGTCCCAACACAATAAGTCATCAGACCTTTTACTTACAAAAGTATTTTTCCAGATTACTGCAGGAGTGAGTGTGTGTGTGGGCGTGTATAAATAAAAAACCTGGACTAGCACATGTATCATGTAGTGATTTCTCAGCTCCTTCACAAGATTCTGATCCCTGATCTACTCAGGGCAGCATTTTCTAAAGACTTAATTCAATCAGTCACTCTCTGATCAGCAGTAGCTGATGACAGTAAAATGTGTAAACTTTTAAATATCTTGCTGTGTTCCTCACCTCAAACTCTAGAAAGATAATTCAACTGGGCAAATGAATGTCCCAAAACCAGCTTCTTAAATGACAATGACTAAGCTTCACTTTTAAAATTATTTTTGGGTGGAGTAGGGTAGGGATTTATTTCTTGTGATTACAGAACAGGTTAAAGTAGGAGTATACATCTAGTTCTGATTTATAAAACACATTCTTATACATTTAAAATTTTTAATTATGCTACACACACACTTTAAGCTACTTTCCATTTAAGGAGATCGAAGGGGCAAATTAAGCAACAGAACTGAAACCTGTAAACTATAAATATAAGATTTAGTTAATTACACCCAGCTATCAGAAGTGGGAAGTTCACTGATCTACAAACAATTGCCTATGCAGTCCCATCCACAAATGGAGGCAGGTCTGATTTCACATATTTTCTTGTTTGTTACTTTTCCACCTGAGGTTTTGATGCAGGACATAATTCTACATTCTCAAAATAGAATCTCACGTTAAAAGCTAGCAGGGAACAAATGAAAATAAAAATAAATGTAGTTTAAAAAAGTTAATTAAAATCAATACAAATGAATAAGTAGTAGCTGAAGAGTCACTGTCATATCTCAAAAAACACATTACTTTGGTTTGAACTTCTCCTTAGAAGAAAATTTCTGAGACAAAATGAAAAACACAGCTGATTAATTTCTTAGCAGAATTCAAGAGGCTGTGCTTGATTTACACAAGAGCTTTGTGATTTTGAAGCCATTAATTCCCCAAACTGTGTAAAATCTGCAAAATTCTTTCTGAATTACCAAGACCAGAGCAATATGATTTCAATATCACCAAAGAGGCCATCTCCACTGTTTAAGCAACACCAGTTCTGGAGAAGACTTGGTTTTCTTCCCATCCTAATTATTAGAGAGATCTCTCCTAGGATATATAGCTAAGTGTTTTCTGTGGCCCAGACAAGATCACATAGGTGATACCATGCATTACAAAAAACGCAGTCTACTATAGACTTAGAAGAATCTTGGAGAAATTAACGTACAATGATTGTCTCCTTATTCTGAGTGTTTTCCTTGCCTGAAGTTTGCCCCTATCCAACAAGAAAACCCCCCAACCCATCTGCACTGCAGTCTCTAAAGGAGAGTAAAAGTCAGAAACAGGGCTAGTATGGCTGGACAGTCTATTTATAAGCCACACAGATAGTAGTTTGAGACCTAACGTAACCTACATCAAATTTTTCATTTTTCCAATGTTTCAGTACAATTTAATCCCTACTATCAAAGGTTTGCAATTTGTACCATTTATTGCTATTTACAGACATTAAATTATCTCCTGAATGATTTTATTTTTGCCTTTGCAAGTATTCAGCTACAGAAGAGAGATTTAGATAGCAGGCATATCAACAAAGCTCATCTGACGTGTGCAGGAAGATGCAGGGAATACTAATCTACACATTCAAATATGTGGATATCCCATGGATGCAGCTCAGGTTCTTCATCTTTTAAAAAAGATATATGGTAGATTGATGCTCACTTGCCCATTAACTGGAATTCAGTTCACTTGATAATTATTTAGATAACTACCAATGGCGTATAGAGCATTTGTTCAAGGTAAGTCATGGTTTGGAGGATTAATTCCAGTCAATAGCAAAATATGTTAGGCTTTGTAAAATGCCTCTGAAGTAGGTAGGTAGATTGGTATCACCCTCATTTTACAGATACATCTCAATTCCTCCCCCCCAGGTCACAGAGGGAGCCTTTCAATGCTGAAACTATCATTCACACCTGTGCTCCGACCACTAGGTCATGCGTCTAACATTTGAAGAGAAAAAAAATCAGAACTGCTATAATTAACAAAAATGAAATGTCCATGAATATATTTTGGGATGTGCTGATTGAAAAACTTGCCTTACCCACGATGCAACGCACCACCACTGGCTGACCATGGGTACATCTACTCTGCACTGTGCTGCTATTTCCCTGATGCCAGAGCCTTTCCCCACTACAGGGAAAGACTATGGTGGTGGGTAAAGGCTTTGGCAGCGGGGAAAGTTTCCAGCAGCTCCTGGCCAGAGGAGCCTCCAGCCTCCTCTCTGCCAGAGCCTTTTATTGACACATGTAACTAACTACACACTGCAGTGTAGCCTCAGCAGGCTTTTCACTGCGGCGTGTAGCTACATGCACCCCACCCCCTGCCACCAGTGGTGTGCAGTGCAGCTGTGGCCCATACAACAATGAATGCATAGCCAGCAGGTCCCTTCCTCTTTTTCCCAAAGCCAAGATTTACTAAGACTGACACAGAACAATAGCTATCAGAAGTCCAAGTCCAGAAAGGTAGATGTTGATGACAGGGACTGGATACTAACCTGGTATCCCTGGAAGAAACTGAGAATTTCCTTCATTCCTGTGTTATAAGGCAAGCCCTGCATACGTACTAAAGCTCCAGGCTGGGGCAGCATTGGAGTGTGTGTGGCTGAGGCAGCAGCTGCTACCGCTGCAGGAGGAGCTGCAATATACCCCACCGTGGTAGGCGATACTGGAGGACTGAAAAGGAAAGAGTGAAGCAGAATGGTTATCAGTGACCAATGGGTGGCTTTAGGACTCGGGGTAGGAGAAAGGTTTGAAGTGGGTCAATTTCACTGAAGATTCAGTATTAGCTCAGGGGAAGAGCTCCTGAATGCTTTTCATTCCCAACCCTCCCGCAAACCTAGGAAGTGCTACATCAGAGTAAATACAAATCAATAGTTCTAAACCATCAGGCAAGCAGATAATGGCTCTTCCTAGTATAATAAGCTGTCTATTTAAAAAACTGGCCATGGGTATGTCTACACTGCAACTGGAGATGGGATTGCAGCTTCCGTAGGCTTACCCCCTAGCAGACACGGCTAAAAATAGCTATGAAGGTGATGTGTCATGGACACTGGCAGGGGCTATGAATGCGAGTATGTACCCAGCGTTCTGGGTAGGCTTGTACAGCCCATGCTGAAGGCTCTGCCAGCATGTGTTCAATGCTATTTTTAGCCACGCTGGCTAGATTAAAGCAAGCGCCGGTATGACTACTGGGTTGCAATCACATCTCACATAGAACTGTAGACATACCAAGTGTCTAAAACATCCTTGCTTGCCTGAAGGAGGCTCGATTCCCTCTGGCAAAGGCTAAGCCCCATTAAGAGGCCTAGATGAGGCCACCTACGCAGTCATTGTCCCTGTTGATAAACATCAGCAACTCTCAGGACTGTCAAGATCAGAAGTACAAATTAAAGGGACGCACAGGTGACCCAACAGTTTCCTTCCTATAAAGAAATGGATTCTGAGATCAAGTAGCAGAAGGCAACCAAGCCCCACTGTACCTGGGATAGTAAGCTGTGTAGTTCATGTAAAGCTGAGCAGCCTGAGCCGGGTAGTAGGTAACAGTTGGAGGGGCAGCAGCAGAAGCCTGGGGAGTCCTAGTTGTTGATAACAGGGCTTGTGGCTGGTAAAGTGCTGCTTCTGCTGGGATCACTGCTGCGGCTGTTTGGAAAGCAGCATACGCTGGTGGAGAAAGACCTAAAAAACAAACCAGAAAAACAGACCCATCAAAACAGGAATTGGCCTGGGGTGGGAACAAGATGGGAGAAGATTTATTTATTTAGTGATTACTATCCACGCTAAGAGCATCTGACCACAATGAACTAAAGCTCACACGTCTGCTCTAAACCTTCTCTCAGTGGAAACACCTATCATGTCAACACGAATGACAGGATTTCTGGGATACTTGGAATAAACAATACCTACCAAGTGCATGAAGATGAGCTGCCTCAGCCATATTAAAATGGATACTAGAAAGCTGCACAGTTAGCCAAAGAAAGTATGAAGCTACGTGAACAGATAATGCAGGGTATTGGACGCACATGTGCGCACACTTATACTTCTGTTCCTTCTAGCAGAAGTTGCTCTCGGTGGGACAGATTTTCAAAGAAGCTAGGTACACAAGTGTGCCTTCAATTCTCGACCGACAGTCTGCATGCAACTACTGCAGACTGATATGCTTATCAGGATATTGTGAATACAAAAGGCTAATTAAATTCATTTGCAAGCACATATACCTGTTTTTCATATAAAGATTAAGCATGCGACTGCACACCTTGCTTTTATTTATTTTTTTAATTTGGCCATCTATAGTTTAATGTTTTGAACATATCCGCATTGTGATTGGGGAATCAAACAAGTTTGAATGGAAATCATCAGCCCACAGTAAAGCCCCAAATGTTAAATTATAATCATTGTAGTATTTATATATTCTTAAGAAAAAGACAAATTGTTATTTGCTGGAAGTGTTCAGTACATAGTAGGGATAGTAATACTGTTCACAGATGACAGCCAGTAAAATCCATCCAATTTCACTCCCCCACCACACACTCCATTAGAAATATATCCCAATGGATGTTTCCTTCAAAAACAAGCTATCCCCAAGAGTAGCACCTTCTCAATGCTCAGAGGCAGAATAGCAAGAACATTCACTGGCAGCTATAGTAAAGAATGTCTTCCAATTTGAAAACAAAATAATCCAATTTCAAACAGGTTTCACTACAGGCAAGTCTACTGCAGAGCTCAGAAGAACAGTATACCCATAAAAGCAAAAGTGCACAACATATTCACTGGCAAGGCATCTCTGACATCTATTCACCACCGAAAACATAATAAAAATGCTTCAATCACTCCCATTATTGCCCAAGGGAACAACTTCCAATCTCAGCTATATACAGATGGATGATTATTGATCACGGCAAAACCCAAGTCAAAAAGATGAAAGGCCACAGAGCTTGAGCACCTACCACATATCAGCCTTTAGCAGCATAGAGCAGAAGAATTGGAGACTTACATGGTAACTTACATGGCGGTGGGGATAAGCCACTACGATTTAAAGTGCCACCCATTAAAACAAAGTTCATCTCCTCTCCTGAACACTGGAACACTTCCACATAGCGGTCCTTCATCATTTTCTTGTGACACTTCTGGGCCACCAAAAAGGCTCTATCAGAAGATTTCATTTGGATAAAAGCATCACCTGATGGTCGTCCCTGTGGAATCGGGAACAGATCATGCACAGAGTCATTCAACTTCCCGGAGCAATAAGTAGGGTTGCCCTGCCCTAGCCCGGTGAAAGTGAGTGAGGGTGGTGGAGAGTGAGCGATGGAGGGAGGGGAGACGGAGTGAGCGAGGCGGAGCCCCAGGGAAGGGGTGGGGCAGGGCCAGGACCAGGGTGTTTGGGGTTGTGTGATTAGATAGTTGGCACCCTAAACATAAGGTATGCCTGCATTTCAGACAAAATGTTAAGACCAAGTGTTTATTGAAACCCTGCAGCATAATAATTTCAAGGAGTGAATGGCCAAACTTACTTCATTAAATTGTTGGTTATATTTAGTAATGGAAGCAAAAACACCACACTACCAATTCCTTTGCCAATAAAAGTACAGTTAAAGCCTTACTTCAGTAAACCATAAAGCCATGTTACAAATTGATTCCCAGGTTTGTGGTGCTATGGAGCACAAACACCATTGCTGTTCTCAGAGACAGGGAAAAAAAAAAAAACCGTGATGAAAAATGGCTTTTCAAATAAATAATAATTTGTTTTCATTAAGAAAAATATTTTTCAACACCTTTTTTTAAAAAATAAGTTTGTTCAATTTTGATTTGTAGGGGTGTGTGTGTGTGTCTCTCTCTCTCTCTCTCTCATACTCCCTCCCCTTTAGTAGAAAAAAAGTGGGTGGGAAGTAAGACACTCATTTAAAAAATATTTTCCCAGTTTTCTGCTTGTACAAAGAAAAATGGAAGAAGCTGGAGGGGGAAGACAAAATGTAAACCTCTAAAATGAACCCAAAAAACAAACAGAACTTTTGAATTAGAAATGAGCACTTTTCCATCAAAACCCTCCAAAATCTTGAGACTTTTCAAACCAAACTACAAATGTTCTCCTTCTTCCAAAATGTTTCACAAAAGCTAAGATTTAATCTTCAAACTAGTTCCAATTTAGCTGCTCTATAAAAGCAAGGGCTTACTGTGGACCACACCCAAAAGTAGGGATATTATTGTAACCCCCTGGGACAGGGCAAAGCCGCTTGCGGTTCCATCTTGTGCTGCTGCTGCTCAGGCAGCCAGACCAGGCTCACTGTTTCCCATTGCAGTTCAGTGAACCCAGTAGCTAAGCAGGGATGCTATTTAAAGACTCATTCCTACCCTCTATGTTTCCCACAGCACTGGACCTACTTATGGGAGAAGATTTAAAGATAGCCACCAGTGAAGAGTACAGATAGCTGATCACAGTTCCATCCCCTACCAATCCTGGAAGGAGTAGAGCTCAGAATCATTGATTTAATTTAACCCTCTCCCCTGCCACCCTTATGTCTGACTTCATGCGGCAGGAATCAGTGGTCGCTATTAAAAGCATCACAGTGCTAAGATCACAGTAAGCACTAGCCCTGTTTTATTAAAGAGGAGAAGCTACTTTTGCAAGGTCACATAAGATCAGAGGTAGAGTCAGGAAGAGAGATCAGGGTTTGACTCCTAGACCTGGTCTTTAATCAGAAGGTGAGCCAGCCTCCTTGCAAAGTTCTGTTACCTGTTGATTAAGGACCATGTGGACTCCATGTGGTTTGATATCTGCTGTTGCGTCTCCCATGAATTCCAGGATGTCATCAATGCCAGCTGTGTAAGGAAGGCCCCGGAGCCGGACACAGTCACGGATGCTGCCAGCAGCAATGGTGTAAGGCGGGGGGATGACAGGAATGATGGGAGTTGGAAGAGTAGGGATGAGAGGTGTTGACAAGTATCTGTTAAGCACCTAATGGCAAAAAACATAACTGAATGGATAAGAGTTAAAAACCATTATGGGGTGCAAATAGGTCTTCAGCATTCATTGAAACATAACCAACTGTTTTAGAACAGGCAAAAAAATGTTGAATATATGAAATAGGCACAGCTTTTCTTTTCTTTTTTTTTTAGCGGGAGTGCAGGGAGAGTAGCAGTGCTGTTTTGGAACTTTTCAGTTTCAAATAGGGGGAAGATCTAAATAGAGCCATTGACAAATTGAATTTAAAAGGGTCCATTTAGGTTTCTACCAACCTCATTAAATAGAAGACAAAAGTAGATTATAGTTAGTTATTTTACAGGATCCCAAAATGCAGCATTTGAAAACATCAGGCTCGCTGATAAACCCAAATTGGTACAATTACCAGTTACAGATACTTAATTTAATGAAGGTACTTCACATACACCTATGTATCTTTAAAAAAGACTTTTTTTTTTTTAAAAAAAAAAAAGTTCTACTCTCCCGCTTTCATAGTAAAGCACTTTGCAAGAACTAAATATTACTACTGCTTGGTCAATGCTCCCGTAGCTACCACGTAGAGTTCTTGAATAAAAAGAACAGTAAAAGCGGTGGACGCTCTCAGTCCCCCATTGTTAACGTTTTATTTGCTCTCTGATCTCTCCCAAAGGACAAATATAGAGAGGGAGAGAAAGAGATAATTGGAAACATGTTGCACTGCCAGAAGATGCTGTCAGGACTTATTGTTCAAAAGCTAATTACAGAGTATGAGTAATAAAATAAGTTAGGACGGACAAACAAGTTAAACTGGTAGGTGCAGCAAATAAGAGGCAGACTTCAGTAGCAGGCTTTAATTTTGTCAGCAGTGATTCAGCCAAGACTGTTGTGCTTCATTAGAAACAGTAGGAGCAATCTAATGCTCTAAATATACACATTACTAAAGGGAAGATTTCTCAACTATCAGACGGTTATTGCTTTGGCTACTGCAGTTTTGTCTATCTTAACACTTGCCAGTGAGCTGGCTCTATAGTTAGGGCTCCCTGTTGCCATGTGAACAACTGGGCTCCAATTCCCAGAACTGGACTATTGCTCCTTGGATCAGCATGATGTATGAGTGCCTCACTTCAGAGACCCCCTCTGGTAAAGCAAGCAGCAGCGTATTCATCTAGTTTGAATGCAGCCCTATGAAGTTCTCCTTAGTCAAGGAGACTAGAGTAGTAGGACATGAATTTTTAGGCACTCATTGGAATTATCCTCCCTCAAGGACACAACAATAAGCAACACCACAAGCCGATGCCATTTCATTTACAAAATGGGTTTTACTATAGCTGTGTGTCAGGTTTAATAGACTATGCTACGTCTATGGGCACAGTGGTGTTGATAAACACCAGCAACTAACATGTAGCATAGACATTCTTCCACTTGCCTCACTGCTTACTTGGACAAGAGTATACCATATGATATAGCGCAAACAGGAAAAAAAATGCAGAAATTACTAGATGAAATTCTATGCCCTGTGTTATGCAGGAGGCCAGACTAGACTATCATAATGGTCTCTTTGGGCCTTAAAGTCTATGAATACAGTATCCCAAAACAGGTAGTCTGCCATATCTCCTTAAATATGGTAATTTCAAAGGCTCAGCTTGCTGGTGACAAGAAATGTTGTTACTTTCTGAAGTGATGTTTAATTGAAATGGGCCAGGGTTAATTTTTTTTTTTTTTTTTTTTTACAAATATTACTAGATATCTATGAGTACATTCAGAGAGAGAAAGGAAGTGGAGTAGCGGAAGGAAGGAAAGTCAGGTTGTTGTGGGGGAAAATGAGAATTTCATTCCTATTCTTCAAAAATCTATTAGGCACTTCTCAAAAACTCTAGATGTCCCTAAAATGACCAAATTTTAACAAGATCCTTGACTGTACTTGAGTTTTAATCACACACCATATTACAGTTCTATTATAGCTCTTTATAAACCAGGGGTGGGCAAACTTTTTGGCCCGAGGATATGGAAATTGTATGGTGGGCTGTACATGCTCACGAAATTGGGGGTTGGGGTGTGGGAGGGAGTGAAGGCTCTGTGTGAGGGTGCGGGCTCTGGGGTGAGGTCAGAAATGAGGGTTCAGGCTGGGGCAAGGGGTTGGGGTGCATGTGGGGGAGGTGAAGGCTCCAGCTGGCAATGTGGGCTCTGGGGTGTAGGATGGTGGGACAGAGGGGTTCAGCGGGTGGGAGGGGGATCAGGGATGTGTCAGGGGAATGGGGCGCTGGAGAGGGCTGGCTCACCGGCTCTGGGTGACGCTTACCTCAAATAGCTCCCAGAAGCAACGGCATGTCCCCTCGCCAGCTCCTACACGGTGGCGTAGCCAAGCGACTCTGCACCCTGCCCCGTCCAGAGGCACCACCTCTTCAGCTCTCATCAGCCGCGGTTCCCAGCCAAGGGGAGCTGCGGGGGTGGCGCTTGGTGTGGGGACAGTGTACAGAGCACCTTGGCTGCCCCTATGCATAGGAACCGGAGCCGGGGGGACATGCTGCTGCTTCCAGGAGCCATATGGAACGGGGCAAGTCCTGGACCCACTCCCCAGCAGGAGCTCAAGGGCTGGATTAAAACATCTGAAGGGCGGGATGCAGTCCCCGGGCCATAGTTTGTAACATCCATTTGTAAATGGTTTATAACAGGGGTGGGCAAACATGCTACAGATATGAGCAGTATGTATTATAGATGGGTTATAAGTAGAGGGAGTAATAAATGGTTATAAACAACTTGGATTCTAATGATTGATTAACCATGTAGTAAAACATCAATAATTATCAACTCTTAAATCTATTTATAAAGGTAAACAGAATATAATGTGTTTGGAAGAATTCTGTGGTTAGGCACCCAAATTTTTGAAAAACGCTGCAGATTTTCAAGCAGCCCAACCCCTTAGGTATTCTCTGTTGAATATAAAAATACAAGTTAAAAAATTAAGTCAGTCTCAAACTTGTCAGGCAAGCGGAGGAAAAGACATATATCTGATGATCTCTATCTAATGATATGGGCAGTGTTAAAGAGAGAGAAGAAAAAAATCAATGCAACAAAAGTGTAAAAACTATGCAGTCAATAATCAAAATGTCTTCTTTGATACTTGATTTATGTAATAGAAAAGCTGCTCCCACTATACTGTTTTTGCAAGACCTAAAGTGAAGGTCAGCATTTACAAGTACAGGATAACATTAGAAGATGACTGGAAAAGGTAAGTTTTCTGGATTTCATAGCCAGTAGTTACAACCTGCTGGACTTCTGCTGCTGTGCTCCTGAAGAGTTCAATGTAACGTTTTCCAAGGATCTCCTTGTGCTTTCTAAGTGCATTCTGTGCATATTCTTCACAGGAAAACAACACAAATGCATCTCCTGTGGGTCTTCCATCTGGGTACTTGACAAAAAGAAGTCCTTCTTTCCCTCCTGTGACTGGACACTCAGGCCCCAAGAACCCTAATACATCCTCCAGAGTGGCTGTGAAAGGAAGACCCCTCATCCGGATGATGACTTGATTCTCCTTGGACAAGAACTGGGCTACTTCATTGGAGGTGCCTGGCAGGACAGGAAATAAAAGTGTGTCCATTTAGTTTGGAAACAGTGAGGAACCAGCACAAATACACCTAGCAACACAAGGTGCAGGGACATCTCCTGATAAACAACCATTCTGTACAGCCCATGGTACCAGAGACTTGCTCAGTAACCACATCTTGATGTGAAGCTACCCCTAAGTACATTGACTGGTTGCTTAGAGCAACATGAAACCATTCAGGAACAAGAGAGGAGGATTAGTAGCTGGCACCAAGCAACAAAACTGACAAGCATGGATACTTCTTTCCCCTCCCCCCTTCGTGCTCCTGGGTGTATAACTTTAAAAATGCCACATTTTAAAAACAAAAGGTGCATGAGAGTATTTCACATAAATCTATTGGCATTAGCGAGAACCAAGGGCTTATAAAAGATACAAGAAATCTCCCACAGCAGAAACAACTGTGGTTTCTCTTCTCCCTCTAAGGGTGTGTATACAGCGCTGAGAGAGAGACACACACTAGCTCTGCTAAAGCAGTGTAAGTGCGGCAGCACAGGTGGTGGCTTAGGCTAGCCACCCAACTACAAACCCTGAAGGTTGGGTGGGTTTGTACTTGTGTGACTAGCCTGAGCTGCCACCTGAGCGTCTGTGGCCACACTGCTAAGTTTAGTGCACCAGCTCAAGCAGAGCTAGCGCGCGTCTGTCTACTTGTGCTGGGAAGCACCTGATATTTGACCCTATGAACTTCTGAAGTGCAAAGAGAAAAAGTCACTTATTAGTCCTTTATGTTCTCACCCACCCGAAGAGTAGAAATAAACATTACACTTTAGTAAATAGGTTTATCTTAAAATTACTGACCTCCAGCAATCTTTAAAAATTCTTCTCCAGTTGCTTTGTAAACCTAAAACCAAGAAAATGGTTATATTTAAACAAACAGAAAAACGTTCAATGGTCAGTACTAAAATTAAAAAGTAACATTTTCCAGAGCCCTGTAAAACTTCAGAATGTCTCATTTTTTAAACAACCAACAAAAGTAACTTTTAAAACTCAAATCAAGGATAGGATTTCCAGAAACAGTTAGTGAGGGCAGAGGTTCAGTTCCCAGTGACCATCAATAGGAGCTGAGTGCCTAACTCCCTTAGTCTCCTTTGAATATCCAACCCAAAGTTAGTGAAAGACAATTCCCCTCTAGTTATAGAAGTCAGTAGAGCACAGTATTGCACTGGGGGATAACCTTCTGCACTAGTTTAAAACTGGCTGCATTCCCAGCATAGTGGGGCTGATATGTTGTCATGCTGCAGTTCTTTACCTCAATGTATCTGCTACCCATGTGATGCTTATGTCTTTCCAATGCCAAATCTCTCTGTTCAGGGTTGACAAATCGCACTAGGGCTTCCCCGTTTCGCCTTCCTTGAGCATTCAGGCAAAGGGCAACACCACCTCTGAAAAGGCAAGAACCCAAAGTAAAAGCTAAGCTTGAATCATCAATGTCTTATAATACATCATTGATATAATTCCCCACTCTTTTATTCAGCAGGAAAATACAGAGGCCAGGCTTTAAGAAAAAGCCTGTACTTTCAAAGTTTTTCCACTAACAACATTTATTGACCTAAAAATCATTTAAACAAAAAACAAAACAAAAAAAAAATGGCTCTGCTATATAATCCACTTCTTTGGTAGATTAGTGAGACAAGTGTTTTACCACACCATACCATACCATTAATACTTTACCGTGCTTCCCACAGGCAGAACTGCTTGATGTACCATTAAAAAGTGAATTAAATTCACAAAGAATTGAAAAGGTGGATTTAGAACTGTAAATTCATATTGGTAACTTAGGAAAAATCTTTGAAAGAATATGGAAGTTAAAAAGCCAAAAAAATTCAAGTTAAACAAATAAACTTGCAAACTTTAGAGAATAATGTATAAATATAGAGTTACAGTACACCCAAACAACTTCAATTCAGATCCTGGTAGCTATAGCCCAGGAACAACCAACCAGAATATTATGGAATCAACTGACTTGCCCCCTTCATCTATTTAATAAATAAATAAATAAATAAAAATAAAAACCACACACAACATATTGGGGCAATTACTCTACACTGTTCCCCAAAGCCATGTACTTCTCAATAGAGAAATATTGTTCAACACACAGCTGTGTTATCTATGCATACGCTTCCGAACAGAAATCTCATGTACAGTACTGTTGGGCATTCTAATGACTGTCACAGTGCATTAAATTGTACATTCAATCTCTATTAAACCTCTGTATCAAACTAATACTGTAGATTTACTACCCTTCATATTCAAACTGTAGAAATAAAATAGGTTTTCCAAATGTAAATAAGATTTTGAAATCTTTAGGAAAACTTATTCAGAGCTTTGTTAATTTATTAATGGAAAAAAATCACATCTTACAAACTAGGTAAGAGTATACCAACTGGAAGATGAAAGTAAGGAGATGCTGCAGAACCAAAGAAAAGGTTGTTCTGGGTACCTTGGCTCTGCATTTCTAGACCTTTCCAGTTTAAATTTTGTTTTTAATGCATCACTTCCTGACGTTCTAATCTTTATCATCATTAATAAAAAGGTTCAAAATTTTTCTGCTTCTAACTGATTTATATTTACAACTAACTCCCTCCTCCAGCTTACTGTGTTGTGTCTGGGAATTTCCCTCACTTTTTCAGATGGAAATATGCTGGTACCCCTGCATAATTAAGTATATATAGTCATCTCTAAATATGTAAATTAGATAACAGTTGGAAGCTATGCTAAATTAGCATATCTGTGAGTTAGAATTATACAAACATTTCTTCCAAACAATACTTGTGGGCTTCCAAGCCCATTCTTCTTAAGAGCTAGACTAGAATCCTGAAACATGAGCCCCAAATTAATTCTTTCCCAATTAGGTCATATTAATATTTGACTGAACCCTGACTACTGCACTCAGAGCTTGTACCCGTAGTGATAGCAACAAGTGAATTTGTGGTCCATGTTCTAATGAAAGAAATCTCCCCTCTTCATTTACTTGTTCAAGAAATGTTTCGTTTGCTTCATAGTCTTGTGAGGAGGGTGAAGATGGGTATTTTGGTTAAAGGCTAAAACCTTAAGAATAGGAGTCAGAAAACCTAGATTAGTTCCTCACTCTACCACAAGTCCTGTGTGAGGAATAATCTATTTCAGGGGTTGGCAACCTTTCAGAAGTGGTACGCTGATTCTTCATTTATTCACTCTAATTTAAGATTTCACGTGCCAGTAATACATTTTAATGTTTTTAGAAGGTCTGTTTCTATAAGTCTGATATATAACTAAACTATTGTTGTATGTAAAGTAAATAAGGTTTTTAAAATGTTTAAGAAGCTTCATTTAAAATTAAATTAAAATGCAGAGCCCCCTGGACCAGTGGCCAGAACCTGGGCAGTGAGAGTGCCATTGAAAAATCAGCTCATGTGCCGCCTTCGGCATGCGTGCCATAGGTTGCCTACCGCATATCTATTTCAACAATGACAAAACTGGACACAGAGGGATTGTGTCTTGCCGAACATGATGGCTGGTAATAGCTCCAAGTTTGTACTAATTAGTGCACACTAGAAAGAACAAATTAGTAAAGGTGGGGCAAAAATCTTTTATTGGAACCTTTCCTAAATTTTGTGAACTGCACGGATGAGGAAGACCACACAGGGCTAGCACTTCCTTTACAAAATAAAGGCTGATGATAAAAACAAAGCAACAGCATTAGACCGGATACAGCACTTACTTGGCAATATTGAGTCCTTTGAAAAAACGGGCAATATCTTGATCTGAAGACTGCCAAGGCAAACCTCTAGCACGTATTACTGTTTCGCTGTCTACTGCTTCAGATTTACTACTGCAGAAAAAGAGAATAGTAAAATTCAAGGTAATTAATCCACGCTTTCTTTTATTACTATCAAATTTCATTCTAAGTATTAATTCAGCATATGGATCAGAAAGAATGTTTTAAAACCACTGGGATATTTGCTGTTGGGATTTTTCTAATCATTCCCTTTCTTGACCGAAATGAGACGCAAGCTACTATGAATAATACCTATATACTACCCTGAAATATGCTGTGAGGCCATCTCATCACGCAAAAAAGTTTTGTTTTCAATAGCCAGAACGTACAGTAGCAAGTCTGCAGGGAATTGAATTAGATTCATGGGATTATTAGAGATGATTTAGGGTCAACAATCCTTTGGAAGATGGTTTGCACACCATCACTAATGATAAGTTTGATTAAACAGGTTTTAGACAGCAGAACTCCTGGTTACTGTAATCTCTTTCAAAAGCAAAACACATTTTAGATCTCCACCTTTTCTCCCCTCAAGCCACAATTTAGAATAGCACAAAGAGATAAAGCTTAACTCCTCAGAGGAAAATGAAGGAATTGCATTAATTTAGGAACAGTTTGTCGAGATATAGACTGAGAATCTCTGGGTAAAGAGAATGGTATCCTTGAGACATTTCATGGTACAGTTACAAAGGGCAAGCTCATCTTAATTGCCCCTTTTGATTGGAGGGAGGGAGGTTTTCCTTACCCCATCCCTTCCAGTCTCTTCCTTTCTATAACTTGATTGAAAAACTCCAGCAGAGAGAAAGAGAAAAATAATTCCCTGGTCACCTGTGAATTATCCACACCAGATGCTGAATACCCATTCATTAACAAACACAATACACCACACAATAGGGCATTATATGAACCTAAATGCACATTGCTAGTGATTCCAGCAACTAAAGTGAGAAAGAGCCAAGATGCATTTTATATCGGCGCTAATCAACAACTTTTGTTTAAAAGTTTGAGTGAAAGCAGCAATCCACAGAGGACAGAGAATCTGTAAGAGATTTCTAAATAGTCTCTGACTGGACAGCAAGTAATCACGCAGCTCTCTCACTCTTTTTGCCATAAAAGAGTGCAAAGGCTTCCTTCTACTAAGGTCCCAGAATCCCTCAAGTTATCTTCTGTTCCTTACATTAGCTTCAACTGCAGTTTGTAAGACAGTTTGCAATACAGTGTACAGTACAATTGCTCCTTTTTACCATCCCTCTGTACTGAAAGAAAGAAAATGATATACTGCATGACAGATTATATTGGTTTAGCGTGTACAAGATACTATCCCAGTCCATGCTAAAGACAGTTTCTAAATATTTATCTTTACTGACTAAACGGTTTCAGCTCCACTGATGTTAGTCTTCTCCATCACTAGTGTATATGGACCACCAGCATTTTATGCACTATAACAATTGCACATACTCAGAGCAGGCCTAGATGACAGTGATTAAGATATCAGTGGCAACCTGTCTACACTGGGGCTTCCCAACATTACTACCACCAGTGGGGCTGAACTGGTTGGCAATGATTGAAAAGGTTTGTAAAGTGTTCCTAGTGTAGCTAAAACCCACATCAGCTAAAAACTGCCACAACAAAGGCACTTACCAGGGACCTGTTTCATACTTGTATTTCACAGTTTCAGGGTCAGTAAATCTGCAATCTGTAACTAATAAGAGATTAAGTTTAAATATAGTCCTGAACAACAGCTATTTCAGTAGCAGTGAAAATGCCCTTGACAATTTAATAAGATATTTTGCCTCTTCCAAAGAGAATCCCATACAAATATCCCACTTACTGCAGGTTTCAGAAAGCATGCTGAAAATAATAGCCACCATGGTTTTCACTTGCCATACACCAAAGTCCTCCTCTGTTTCATCTGTCTCTAAGCCTATATCTATACAGCGTGTCAAAGAAAATAAAAAGGATTTCACAATCATTTGTCAACAAGTTATAAGGCTTTGCTATTGTCAACACAAAACTGACGATCCAATTAGATCAACTTTAACAGCAACATGTGACCACTGCATATGTGTCACTCTGCTCTTAAACTGGTTAATATTCACTTTACTGGTCAACATTCTGAAAACTACTGATAGCTGACATCATCTCAGCCTAAGTTTACAAAACTGGGAGTCGTTCCTACTATCCGTGGTAAATACACCTGATCTTTTGCTGTATTCATCTGGACCACAAAATTCCTCCCTCGGAGTAAGATTAGGTTGTTGTTTTTTTTACATTAGCCTCCCTCGGACTCTCAGAACTATTACCAACAGCAAGTACTAATGTACTTGGATGTGTATCTTCAGGTGCTCAGTTCTAGAGAAGATCATTTTACTCAAGTGCTAGATAAGCATTTTCTTACAAGGCGAAGTTTGTGTCAATATCTCAAAGAATTAAAAAACCCTGTAAGTGTACCGAACTCATTCTAAATCTCATTACTAGACAGAAGACTAAATGTGAAAAAATATGTTAACAGCTGAAGATTGCAACACTATCTTCAGCGTTATGTTAAAAACTCTTTCAGCTCTATATAGAGATGAATTTTTAAAACCAGCTTCCAATTAATTTAGTGAGATGAAAACTATAAACAATTCAACAGAGAATTACGGTTTAGAAGTGACATCAAAAGGATACACTCTGCCATGGATTTGATAGTTTGATCCTTCACGGGGGCTGAATTGGGGTAGCACGTGTGAAACTCCTTGCGTAGATCATAAAATGAATAAAAGCAGTCTGACAGCAGGAAGTTCTACAAGGAAGGAAGGGAGAAAATAAACTAACATTATGAATGTCACATCCCAGCAAAGGACAATTAGGATTTTTTGTGGTTGAACAAGGACCTTACCTGGCCACAGTTTATTTTATATCTATCATAAATTTTTATTTTATATCAGATCTACTCTTTCCCTCTCTGATTACAGCCCTGCAATTTAATTCTCTTATCACCAACTTCTAATAGTTGGTGTCGCTGACTGCAAAGATATACGCTCCTAGAGTAGCAAATCAGGATAGCTTCTCAGATGTAAGTCCATGCAAAACACTTACTAGTTTTAAAAACTGAGTGGTGCTGTTACGTTAAGGTTCCTATTTAGGATATTGTATCTTTTTCTTCTGTGCTCTTGCCAAAAGCAAGACGACTCCAAAAGGTAAACACCACAGGTTAAAATATTTAAAAAAATTTAAGAAAAGAAAAAGGAAAATTGTAATAGTATAGAAAATACTTTCCAATCACTTTATCCAATATAGGAGAAAACAGATTTCTGGAAATAAGTGCTGCATTAAACATTATTCCTCCCTTCCTACAAATAAACAAGCTAAGTGGACAGATGGTAATCTAGGTCTACTTCAGCAGTCTCTTTCTCTGCTAGTGCTTTGTGAAGTTTGATTTTAATTCAAGCAAAATAGCACTCACCTTTGTTCGGATTGAATCATTAAGGAAAGTCATGAGAACCCTATTGCAGTAGTCTCCAAACTTTTTTGATCGCATACCCCATCAGTAAAACATTTTTTGAGCACATACCCCCTGCTCCTTGCTGAACTGTCAAAACCAAAAAAAAAAAAAAAAAAAGCCACTCGGACGCCCGGCTGAACTGGCGGGGGGGGGGGGGGGGGGAGCGGTGCTGCTCTGGCAGCGTTCCTTCTGCTGTGCACCCCAAAGGATCCTCTTGTGCAGCCCACTTGGGAGACCACTACCCTATTGTTAAGTTACAAAAGCCAGGGTCTGAGGGTTTTATATTTTTTGTGCTTTACACTCCACACCTTTGGTGCCCCATTATTATAGCCACCATCCTCCCAGCCAAGAAACAGACTTCCTGGAGTCAGTCAATGCCACTATTTTATTAGCTACAGGAACCACCAATTAATATTACTGAAACATCTCACTTCCCAGAGCAGGATGGTGTGTCTCAGGTGTCTGAGTAACATGCAGGATATTTTCTTTGTTGATTTGAAATAGAGGACTGCCTTTCTTCCACACCAAGCTCTGCTCTCATACCTTTTTGGATGCTTCTGGGTGGAGGACCTGCCGAATGAGCAACTGGCCATCTGTGCAGAGTGTGTAAGAGCTTCTTCCCAATAACTTCAAATCACTGGAGACCAGCTGGCTAAACTAAAAATAAAGTGGTAAAGATCATTTTTATTGATGGTTCAGCTTGTCAGTCCATCTTGCTGCTTTATAAATTTTATTTACCAAATGTATTTCCAAAGATAAAAAGGAAATTAAACACAATGATAATCTTTGAAAGATCACAACTGATGGGAACCCCATTCTCTTCTATTATCTGAAGAGCAGACAGACAGCTATTAGGCAATTACAGGACAGAGATTTATACCACAAGGACAAATCTCGCCTTAAAACCAGAAAGCGGGCATTACAGCAGAGTTAAAATTGTTGGAAGCTGTCATTGTAACAGTAAGGTTCAAACATTTGGACTCCTTACTATCGGTTTTCTGTTGAAAGCAAGAGAATATTAGACCAAGCATAACACTGATTTTGCAACACCACTTCTAGAACTAAATTGGACCCAAGTTTTATTTTGTTTTTAAGCTCAATTGAAAAAAAACATGAAGAGCTAGGACGCTACTCTTTAGGGTTTATTGGTATTTTAACAACTGCATGCTAATCAAAACCAAACAAATTGAGGTCTGATGTCTTGAGTAATGAATTTGTAAGAGTCTATGCAAAGCAAAAGAATGTTAGTTAGAGATATGGTACAGTAAACATTAACACAAAGCTATCCCATCTTTTCAGGCTTCTAACAGTGTTGAGCCTCACTAGGAAAAGGATTGTTTGCACCTAATTTCTGGATTGTTAAATGTTATTTTCCATCCTTGTACATAAATTTCTATCCTTCTGATCAATCTATATCAGTGCTTGAGGCCCTGACATAGAGATTACCATAACTAAAAAGCTATTTACAGATTTGATAAGCAGAGATAATTTTCAAGGGGACAAACATAATTAGTTTCAATTTCCCCCAATGCATACATTCTTGCAGGGAGGGGGTTGTATCGTACCACAAACAAAGCAATAATTAATAGCATGATTCAGCATCTACACGTTTCTTTCAGTAATGGCTTTTTCTTGCAGTTTGCTTTGTAGAATAGTGGTGATCTGTGTGCTATGGCTGCACCCCATTCATTTAGACAAGCACACACGGCACTATACAGAACCACAATCTGTCTCTGCTCTTCAGATGTTACAGCTTAAAGGCTTGATTCTGCAACTATCACACAAGCAATTAGTCACATGAGATCAACGTGGTGACCAAGTAAGATACAACAAGGAGAGACAAGGCCAGAGGATATGAGTGGTTAAGGCAGAGTACTTTTTGTAGCACCCTCATTAGGTCCAATTTTTGGTCATAAACTTTTTTTTTTCTTAATGTTTTAATTAATTTGAGTCAGACAACATTGAAAGTGAACTGGAAGGAGGGGGCAGGTTGTTAATATAAAGGTGTTACAGATTAACATGAGGGCTACTTCTGTGCACAGATTAGAGGTTCAGGTTTGGGTGCAACTTCCATCAATTTCTATGAGAGTTTCAACAGTTTATGTCAGGGCTGAATTTTGCTCTATATGTTGGGATATGTTCTGCCAAGAGACTCTGTCTGAAAAGAGAGAGACAGGCTCTTCTCCTCTGAGTGCCCAGCAGAGGGCAAAGTCAGAGTCACTGAGCCTTATTGAAGGAAGGGGAAATACGGTTACCATATTTCAGATTTCCAAAAAGAGGACACTGTGGGGAATGGGGAGCTGAAGGGGAGGTACAGTTGGGGGAGATAAAGGGGGTACCTGAAATGGGGTTATTCACTGGAGGTGGGGGAGGGTGTCACTCATTGTCACAGTGGTAGGGGGGCTGGCGCAAGCCCAGGACACAGCGACAGCTGTCAATCAGTGCTTCCCTGCGGGACCCCCTCCCCAGGGCTAGGAGCCCGCAGCTGTAGCTGCAGGTGAATGGACCAATTCAGCGGCTGATGCAGGGGAGGGAATGATCAGGAAGCCAACCAACTGGTGCTATTTCTGGAGCTGCAGCCTTTGCCCTGCAAAAACCCTGGACGTTTCCCGCTGTTTGAAAAATCCACCCAGAAAGAGGATCGTGGCTCAAGAGAGAGGCAATAGGCTGGAAAACCCAGATGAATGGTAACCTTAACTGGTATGAGTCAGCCACAGGAAAAGCTTTTCATCCCCCATGCTGGCTTTCATAGACTTCCTCTCCCTCAGAGCTGCGCACTTCACTAACAGGTCTCACTGGCTTTTTTCCAGAGGCTGCTGATGCAGAGCACCTCTCCTAATCCACACATCTCCTCTGGGGAAGGAATAGGAGGGACACAGGAAGAGGAGTTTGTGGACGCCTCTACTAATAACTAAAGTGTGCTGCATCCTGAGAGAAAGGAAGGAGACAAGTCTGCAAACATTCCTTTCCCTTATTTCCTTCCCCCTGCAGGCGCTATAGGTAGGCAGGCCTGCACCCTTCCCAGTCTCCTCTCAGTTTCCCCTACTGTCCAGCAGACTCAAGATTCCAGTATTCTGCCCTGTCCAAGACTCTCTTGCACAGATAGATCATTAGAGGCAAAGGAAGAAGATTAAGTACTTCCACATGTTCAAACTGTACAATGGCAGGTTCCTAGCAAAGCAGCCAGGTCACTAATGATGCTTTTCTCCCTCCTAGTACTTCTCTCATCCCAGGATGCATTTGTGCTCATTATACAGTATCTAGGCACCACGTGGAGATGGCATCTGGGAACTCAAAATTGACTCTTTAATCCCTTTCATGAAAACAAAACAAACAAAAAATAAAATCACACCAATCCAACTGGGGGTTTGAGTCTGACGGGGATTTGGTTCTCATGCCTAAAAAGTACAAGTTTCCATCTTTGACATGCTACTTTGACCTAAAATTGCTACTTCAGCAAGATAGCTGCCACAGTAGTAGCCTCAAATTACTTACCTTTCATGCACACTTACTACTGAAAGAAGCAAAATGATAAACTTCCTCCCCTTTAACAAACAAATACGACTGGAGATGCTGTACTCTTCTACAGTTTGTTTTATAGGTGTGTAGCATGGCACAGTGAACATTTGATTCATTCTGTGACCACAGAAAGAGATCCAGGGGTAAGAGTTCATTGGGGCAAAAGCTACTGTAGAGCTAGAGTGGCACAGGAGGCACGTACTCTGTGCTTCAAGACTAATATGAATCCCCTCTCAAAATATGAACTGATCTGCTTAGTAAGATTCTGTCTAGCAAACTGCACAGAATCTCTCACTCTGCAAAACCTATACAAGTCAACAAACATAACTGTTTCATGAACTGTCACTACTGTTTTGACGCATGTATCTTTGTGCCACGGAATACAAAGGCTATTCAGCATCAATACCCAGATTTTCATTCCCACCCAACACATATCTATTTTAAGCATTTACTAATCCATGGCAACCACTGGAAACTGCAGTTTAAAGGTTTTAGGGCCAGCATTTCAGATATTTTACATGTGCAAGTACATCTCTTAGTACCATAATTTTACACCCAAACCAAGTTATTTGGTTTTTGAATTGCAATGCCCAAAGGCCCAAGTAAAGATCAGGGTTCCATTTTGTTAGGTGTTGCATGCACGCACACACACACACAAAGACACAGTCCTGTGAAAATACATGTACTGAGCTAATTTTGCTTGCCACAATGGTAACTGCACAAGCAAATTGTGTGCAAAATTTGCACACATTTTGTACAAGGAATTGCATGCCTGAAGCTTCTAAAATCTCTGCCCTGCCCTGCTCTGTCCTCCTCCTCCGCAATATTCACTGTGTTCTGTTGAATTCCACATTCAGGTAGAGCTGAATGAAATTTATGCCAGGAAAGAAATTAATCAAAATCTTAAGATGGTTCTGT
The DNA here is from genome assembly GCF_003597395.2 of Chelonoidis abingdonii. Classification (NCBI taxonomy): domain Eukaryota; kingdom Metazoa; phylum Chordata; order Testudines; family Testudinidae; genus Chelonoidis; species Chelonoidis abingdonii. The sequence goes on along the minus strand of NC_133787.1, from coordinate 10,192,300 downwards.
CACATTTTGCACGAATAGCACAGTCTCACTATCCACTAAAGCAATCAAATCAACAAAAGGTTAACCAGTTAAAAGGTTATGTTACAAAAGCAGGTTTATTATTTTTTTTCAAATGAAACTTCCATCAAAAAACATTTCATTTGATAAAAGGGAAAAAATTATTTTGAAAAACAATTTTCAATTTCTTTTGAGAAAATTTTTTTTTTTTTAAAACAGTAAGACCATTCTCCCATCTCTCAAATTACTCTCTCTTCCCCTCCAAGGAAGATAAATAGATAGATAAACAAATGAAAAAAAATAAAAAGGTGGAGTACACGGTTTAAGATTAGAAAGTGAAAAAAGATCTCGCACTCCTCCTCCCCCACACTTTTGCAGTATAAAAAAAGAGGGAAAAGGATGAGAAGGTAAGTTTGGGAAAGATAGTATTAGATTTCTCACTTTTTCCCCTTTGCCCCCAATCTACATGGGAAAAGAGTATTAGTAATTCTTTTTCCAGAGTAAAAAAAGGTAAGTGTTGCTTTTCTCCATACACACAGGGGGGGAGGGGGGGGAAGGGGAAGGGAGGACGGGGAAAGCAAAGGGAAAATGTTACTGTCTTTCAATTTTCATATTATAAAAAAAAGTGAAAGGGAGAGAACATTTCCGCACACATCCATCACTATTTTTTTCTTCATAGGAACAAAATAGAAATAACTCTCTCACAACAAAAACAACTACTGCCACCATCACCACAAGAAGTGAGAGAAAGTAAAAAAAAAAAATATAAAACAAAATTTTCAAAATTAAAGATTTTTCATTGTAAAAAGTTATATTTCTTCATTGTAAAATTTCAAAACAAAAACATTTTATTTTGAAGTTTCCACAATAGTCCCTCTGTCTACCCTCATACATGCACAAAAATTTAACCAGCTCGATCCACTAAGGGCTCAGAAGGATTGTCTTCTCCTAAAATATTTAGCCTGCAGTTTAAGAATTCATGTTCAGAGCAGATGAGAGTCAAAGGTCTGAAGAACATGAAACAACACAGCAGGTTATTGTTTAAGGAAGACTTTCAGCCACTGCATAAACCCAGAGATTAAGATCTAAGAGTGCTCAAAATACCTCAACTGCAATATAAACACCAGAAAGACAAGCAAATTCCAGAGGGATGGAAGCCCCTCAGAGGTGCAGCTCTGGAGACTGCCACATCCACACCCCAGAAGCAAAGAGCTTCCCTGTAATAATGGAAAGTGGGGAGCTGTCTGTTTTTTCATTAGATGCAGCACCTTACGTTTTGGTGTAGCTATTTTCTGTGATAGATACAATAAAAGGCAAACAAATATTTGCACAAAAAAAAAAAAGCTGGGGCGAGGAGGACTAGAAATAGCTGTAGGGTTTAACTACAGATTCTCAATGAAAAGACACCAACAATGAGCTGTGTGCCTGATGCTTCCAAAGATGCACAGAGTCCATACAAAAGAAGTGCAAGCAGGAGATATTTTAAATTTAATGGAGAGTTGGTGAAGGAGACAAATGCAGGACAGCGATTTTATGTGGCAGGAGCCTTTAAGGAGAAGGGTCTCCAACTAAGAATGAGGAGTGGTCATATAGAGTGACAGATAGGCCCAATACTAGATGAGCAGAGGAGATAAGGGAGGGAGTAGGGGCGGTATTTGCAAAATGGGTTGAACCAAGTCCCTGGAGAGTTGTCTTTCTAAAACAATCACAGGGTGTTTACACTGCATCTTTATAAACATTAACAGTGACATTTAGTGTAGCAGCACCGGTGTCTATGCTAGACATATGTTGATAAAATCACCCACCCTAATTAACAGAGTAGGAGCAGATTTACCATGACACAAACCATGTGGAGGCCCAATGACAGGAGGCCCACCAAAATGCAGGACAAATCTCATCTGACAATCTGCCCCTGAGTCCTGGCCAGCTGCACAGCAGGGCTCAGGCAAGCAGGCTGGCTGCATGCCATGCCCCCACGCCGCTCCCAGAAGTGACCGGTTGCTGGCTCATCTCTGCATGACCCCGGTGAGAGGGAGGCGGCTCTGCATGCTGCCCCCCGCTCTGGGCAGCGCACGGAGACCCACTGCCACCCACGCCACAAGAGGTGCTCAGAGACGTGCCAGCAGCAGAGCTAAGGCAGCTCCCTGCCCACTCTGCCGCCCTCCCTCCCTCCACGCCACGCTGCTCCCGGAAGTGGCCGGCAGGTCCCTGTGGCCTGGGAGGGGGGCGGGGGCCGTGGTGGTCGCCTCTCCATGCGCTGCCCTCGCCATGAGCACCAACTTTGCAGCTCCCATTGGCCAGGAATTGCAGCCAATGGGAGCTGCGGGGGCAGCACCTGCAAGAGCAGCACATGGAGACCTCCTGGCACCTCCAGCCTAGGAACTGTGGCCAGGGGGTGGTGGGGGGTGCTGGTCACTTTGGGAGCTGCATCACCCGAAGTAAGCACCAGCCCCTGCCCCTGCCCCTCTCCAACCCCCTGCACCATCCCAGAGCCTGCACCCACACCCAAACTTCCTCCCAGAGCCTGTACCACTCACTCCTCCCACACCCCTCCCACACCCCAACCCCCTGCCCCAGCCTAGAGCCTGCACCCCTCACCCCCTCCCACACCCTGCACCCAAAACTTCCTCCCAGAGCCCAACCCCTGCACCCCCTCCCATACTCCAGCCTCCTGCTCCAGCCCAGAGCCAGCACCCAAACTCCCTCCCAGAGCACGACCCCCATGCCCCCTCCTGCACCCCAACCCCCTGCCCCAGTCAAGGCACCTCCCTTTATTTTACTTCCCATTACTTATTATATAGGAAGAGGATGAAGGAAAAATGAAAGAAAAACAAGGGGGAGACAAAAGAGAATTATTTTTCTTGGCTGGGTCCTGAGGGATGGGGAGAGGGGACCCAAAAATGAAGCTGCGCACAGGGCCCCACTAACTCTAAATCCGCCACTGTAACAGAGGTTTATAATATACTGGCTAAAAAACTGCCTCATGTGGAAAGTTGATAGTTATCAGATTAAAAGACTAATTTAATGAAGACATTAAGCAACTGTTAGAGGAATAGCAAAAGGTAGCAGAGCCTTATCCTCTACCCATAACAATCCCAAGGGGCACCAAGGTCTGGGAAGTTTGAATATGAACTGCATAGCTCAATCTAGGGTGACCAGATAGCAAGTGTGAAAAATCAGGACAGGGGGTAATTGGTGACTATATAAGAAAAAGGCCCAAATATCAAGACTGTCCCTATAAAAATCAGGACATCTGGTCACCCTAGCTCAATCCCAGCTCTTGTTACCACAGACTCATGTAGGGAATGACAATGCTCCAAGGAAACAATTATGTACAACTCTTTTCAGATGGAGTTGGAGCACATCAGTGTAGAAATGGTTATCAAACCACACTGAAATAAAGGCCAAGAAGTTCAGGCTTCCAGTTAAAATGCTGACTTCTGCTTCTCTTACCACTTTCCCCCTGTGTCCCCGGCTCCAGTAACGAAAACCACCTCACCTCTATCTCCTTTCACTCATCTTTACACTTTATTTCATGATGCCCCATATAGCTGGCACGCCTTCATTTTAATGGAGAGGGTATGTGCCTTGCATGTCAAGATCCCTCCTTGAAACTCACTTCTTCCTTGAGTCTCACAAAACACTAGTGTCTGTTGGCAACATGCTGATGCCCATAGGTGCTGGAACAAGGGATGTTGGGGATGTGGCAGCACCCCCTGGCTTGAAGTAGGGTTTACAGTTTGGTTCAAGGGCTCCCAGCACCCCCTCTATACAAATTGTTCCAGCACCCCACTATTATAAAACAACTACGATTACATCATCATCTGGGTGTCTCAGTGCATTTTCACAGCCAGTCTGTCTTTTTAGATTGTAAGCTACTCAGAGCAAGGAGAGCATCTCTGTAGTGTGTATTGTGCAGGGCCAGTCACTTCGGTGGTGCTTTAATAAATCATTTCATGCATTGGGAAATCATTTAGTGGTTCAACTTTTATTTCAAAGTTGAACAAAAATAAGTTCTGTGGCAAACAAGCTGCTTTGTACTTAACCTCTCTGAAGCCAAGACTGTTCTTGGAGGAGGAGGAGGGAGAGTGTTTGAATGCCAGATTGAAAAACTGGCTGAACAGGATTCTGGTCAATCAGCTGAGAGGAGAGAGGGAAGAGGAGAGACATGTTTAGCCAGCAGCATGCTGGATGGGAGCCAGCACAGACTGCGATGTTTTCTGCAAACCAATCCTAAGTGGCTGAAATGACATAGCCCCCTTCATGTTGCCTTACCTATGACTGAACAAACAAGCTATGGATCTTAGAGAAACGTGAGAATTCTTCAACAGGCCCCTTTCCATAGTTATGATTGATAAAGAACTAATATAAGATTCTCCCCCACCCCCAAAATTACTCCTCCTTGAAAGGCCACCAGGCATCTGCATCAGTTTCATGCAGCATCTGCAGCACTTCTACACTAACTGTAAAGACATAGTTCAATTGCTTAATCCATCCAGCCCAGTCTAATAGAGTGAACCATATCTAGCAGTAAGACACTATCCCAATGGTGTACATATTGTTCTATTCTAAGGAATGGCAGGAAATACATCAGCTTCTCACTCACCAGATCTGCTCCTGCACATATTCAGAGTTAGATCTACTTGCTTGAATGTCTACAGGAGATTTTTGGTTTCATGCCTGTTAGCCCTACAGAGCCAACACAACTACAGCAAAGCAAGCTGTGTCCTATTCCAGCTCACACAAACAAAACTGCTAACAAAAGTTCCAGGCCGAGTTCTGTGCTCTGGTATAACCCAGAGTAGAATGGGGCTGTAGAACCTTTTACCGTCATGGGACACAAGGAAGAGGCAGAAGCTATTGAAACTCAACTTGTGTTCTAAATTTCAGCTAGGTTGTGACTACTCCTCTGTAAGTGCACCCAGGGTGTAAACAAGCCTTCCCAGAAGTGCGCAGCCTTTGTTCCCCTGCACTCTGAGCTCATGAACCTAGCTATGACAATGGTGAGGGTGAAAGATAGGACAATGGACATGGCTCTGCATGCACCAACCAGTGCAGTTGGATAGCGGGATCACATTTGTACCCTGCGAAAGAGTGTAAGCAGGGGCTATTCTGGCCTACACCTTGCCTCTATGAGTTGCTGTCAGGCACATTGCCTCTGGGAGGCTGGAGCCACGTGCTTCTGCACCTCACTGCATACATATCATTAACAGTAACTGATATGTCACAAGTTTCCTAGGCTGGCAGTTGAAGGGTAGGGGAATCCAAATTAAATCAATTCATTCTGGAGGCAGACATGGAACCCATGGTTTTATATGTACACACGCAATAACTGTTCAACTTTTCTCTTAATGCAGTAAAATATAGGACCTTGAACAGGAATGAATGTCACACACGCAAACTGAATAATTTAAATAATCATATATTTAAGATAACCATGTGATTATATCCACCTACATTCAAGTTCATTTAAAAGCATGTACCTTTATCCTTTAATGTGCATGTTAGTAATTTTGATTTTAAGTCTAACTTCAGCATGGGTCATTTTTTGTTTGTAGCATCTCATGTATTGTCTGCTTTTGCAATAATGAGAAGTGTGAAAGAACAGAATCAAAATGTTAAAATATGTCAGCAATAAGACAGACCTATTTTGATAGTGTTATGAAGTACGATGTTGTATTATGTAACCAATTGCACAGTGTGTGCATTTTAATATAAAAACTCTGAGATAAGAAAGTCATTGCAATCTTACAGCTTCTGCTTGGCTAGCCAAATTAACACAGCCCTTGTGCCAGGGCAGGGATGGGCAAACTTTTTGGCCCAAGAGCAACATCTGGATATGGAAATTGTATGGTGGGCCACGAATGCTCACAGAATTGGGGGTTGGGGTGGGGGGAAACTGGGCTTTGGGGAGGGGCTGGGAATGAGAGGTTGTGGGTGCAGGAGGGTGCTCCGGGCTGGGACTGAGGGATTTGGAAGGCAAAAGGGGGATCAGGGCTGGGGCAGGAGGTTGGGGCATGGGAGCAGGCTCCGGGTGGCGCTTACCTCAAGCAGCTCCCAGAGCCAACAGCATGTCCCCTCTCTGGCTCCTATGTGGAGGTGTGGCCAGGCAGTGTGCACTGCCCTGTTGGTTGGGGTGGGGGCAGTGTGCGGAGCCCCCTGGTTGCCCCTACGTGTAGGGGTCGGAGGGGGGACATGCTGCTGCTTCCCAGAGTTGCACGCTGTGGGGCAAGCTCCCAACCTCGCTCCCTGGCAGGAGCTCAAGGACTGGATTAAAACATCTGGAGGGCTGGATGCAGTCTCCAGGCCGTAGTTTGCCCATCCCTGCGCCAGAGCCTAATCTTGAGAGAGGCCAAATAACCACAACTCCTATTGCTAAAAAATGAATGTTTACGGAGTCACAGGTACTGAGGTCCTACGAGGAGCCCTCCTTTGCTCCCTCCATTGTGCATTTTGCTCATGCTCCAGCTAGGACAAGGGTCCATTCTTGGATGCCAGCAGCACTTAAAGACTTAAAAAACAAACAAGCAAACAACTCACTACACTATAAGAACCTCAAAAAGAGTCTTCCACAGCTTGTCACCAATACAAGACCTGATGTTTCCAACAGGAAAGCAGCAACAACTCAAATTCCAGTGGCCCTTAAAGGACTCAATTAGAGTTACAGGCAATGCCTAAGCTCTCTATGTGTAATTCATCAGCTTGCTATTAGACAGAGGTATGAATATATTCTACATCCCAACACTCCTTGACTTCAGAAATATTCCCATTTGGACGCTGTGTGTTGGGACCCCTCTCCATGAGGGATCCACATTTCAGATACCATCTGAACCAATAGTTTTCTGCTCCTTTACTCTTCAGATGTTAACTACTTCTGCCTTATCCCTGCAATGAGGAATTTAAAGCATGTCAATACTATAAAGAGGCGTGTAGCTAGTGTTTCAATAGTATTTGCAGGCATGATAAACCTTTATTATGTTAGGTAACTTTTTAAACAGAATCTGTAGTAAGCCTTTTCCTTTGTTCGTCTGTTAACTGTTATTCCATGCGGCTGACAAAGGGTACATAGTGACCTTGTATTGAAATCACCATGTGCAAAAAGTGTAATCCATCAAGCTGTTGCTAATTTCTTTCTGCTTCTGGCAATATAGAAGAGCTACTGTATCTGAATACTACTCTGGGCTTCCCTGGCATAAGAAATGTTCTAGTGGTTACAGTCCCCCACAAGGGGGAACTTCATATTAACTACATAATTATAGGGAGAAAACACACCCTTCAAATCCTCCCACTTGAAATTTTATATCAGATTTTCCTTTTCAGAGCTAAAAAAGAAATTCTGCATATGGAAATGCCCTGCTTTTGCCCTATTGCACAGAAATATGGGAAGCACTCTCCAGAGGGATATGGTGCTAGCCTAGGAACTAGGAGATGAGGGTTAAATTTTCTGCCACAGATTTCCTATGTAATTTTGGGCAATTTAATCACTCTGTGCCTCATTTCCCATTCTACCTCACAGAGGTGTTGTGGGAAATACATAAAAACTGTGATGCGTTCAGAAAATACAGTAATAGTAGCCATAAACATGCATACAGTAGGTTGATATCAGAATTAATAAATTAAACTAGAGTAAAACGTTATCCTAATCTCAGATAGTGCTTAATTTTGCTTTTGAGTTTCCAGCCATTATAAATATCTTCCTTGAAAAATATTGTCACTTTCTAATAGATATTAACCTTATCTTGTATTACTGTTCCAGCTCCATTTCCTGCCACTCCAATTTCAGTAAAATAGCTAGCATGCAGTGGAGTTTCTGCTCTCCTTTCCAGTCAATTTCATCTACATCCAGGGTTCATATGAAAGACAAAATGATTAACGCAGGGATAGGCAACCTAAGGCACTTGTGCCAAAGGGAGCATGTGAGTGGATTATCAGTGGCACTCACACAGCCCTGGGTCCTGGCCACCAGTCCGGGGGTTTCTGCATTTTAATTTAATTGAAAATGAAGTTTCTTAAACATTTTAAAAACCTTATGTACTTTACAAACAACAATAGTTTAGTTATATATTATAGACTTATAGAAAGAGACAACCTAAAAAAGTTAAAATGTATTACTGGCACGCAAAACCTAGAGTGAATAAATGAAGACTGGGCACACCGCTTCTGAAAGGTTGCCAACCCTTGGATTAACATATCATGCTATCAGTTATTTGTGAAAACCCATTTCATCTTTCTTTATAACTGGCATATGCTTAGGGATAATAAACAGCTCAACCATTATTCTTATAAAAATTAGAGTAGAGTTACAGAGCTGATGTTATAGATTCTAACAAACAGCAGCAAATTTTCTTCAGTGAAAAGAAGAATTGTCTGAGGAGTTTTTGTTTAAGTTCAGGACAAATTAATTAAAAAAATTCTGTTTATGGATATTTTTCTCAATGTCAGTTTTAAAAAACTTGATACTTTCTCCCTTTAAATTTTCCATTCTTTCCTCATGGTCAGGTGCCAAGAAACCAACGTTTCAGGAGTTGATATGATTGACATCACAATGCCTTACGTACTGGGGAAAGAGTAACTATGGAGTCTTGGGGAAAATAAAAATAAATAAATAAAAAGCACATGTAGCTCTTACAATGGTGGGACAAAGTCCAAGGAAAAAGCTATTAACGGCATTACCCAGAATAAAGTTTTGTCAGATCCCTTCAGTTAACAACAGAAGGTAGAAAAACGTAGAATTATGAAGGGAAACTTATTTGAAAAGTGTTGAAAGGTTAATTGAACTGTCCGGGGGCTAATGTAATACTAGTTTGCTGGGTATAGATAGGCAAGGGGGAGAAGTAGGGTAGCACAAAGTGGAGACTGATGGAAAATGTGGGGGAAAGGAGCCATTTTGTATGAACTAATTGTTTACCTGCTGCTGTAAATCTACTGTTACTCGAACAGCATAAGGCAATAAGATTACCAGAGGAGCTTCCATTGTGTATACCTTTCTTGCTTCATTTTAACAGTTTGGGGTTTTATATGGTTCTCGAAAGTAAACAGCAGCTGGTTGCTTAGCTTTTAATTCTTTCTGGGAAACAGTGTCAATCTAGCTTTTAAGTTACTACCCAAGAGAAAAAACTGCCTGAGTCCTGCCCCTCTAGAATATTTACAGCCAATTTTGATTAATTATTTCTTAGGTGGAAGTTTGCAAGAACCAGAATATTTTCATGCCTGTCAGCTACAGTCATCTATGGCACCCATCCAGCTCAGGTAACACAGTAAAGCACAAAAGGCAAAATTATGGTTCAGGCCACCAGAACTTCATGGCAATCAAAATTCAAAACACACAATTAGGTTATTTTAATATCTAATGTTGAAAATATATATATGGAAATGATGAGTCATTTGACGTGTTACTTCCGTAAGACAAACACATTCCAAGGGTTTATAAAACAACAGGGTTATGTTCCATTATTTTTAGTCTTGTTTTGCTACTGTACTATCATGATGGGAAGCAACTGAGAACTACCGAAATGTTTGCTTATTGAAAGGTGGGAAAAAAATCCCTCCTACCTTCAAACTAATTCTCTCTCTTGTTGGATCAGGTAATGGAAGCTAAACAAGCTACTGCACAAATTTGCTAGAGAAGTTAGGCTCAACACCAAGTTTCAGAGAAGTTTTGAGTATTCTAGTCTTAGTGATACACACAATGGAAGGTTTTTGTTGGGACAGAAACTAAAAAATAGTGAGAAAGGGTAACCCCATAGGACTGAAATGAAGCTCATAAACTTTGCATAAAAGGAGTGAGGGTAAAACATATTGTGTGGGAAGAAGAGAAAACTGTAGTACATGTCTTTATGGACTTGCCTTCACCTCCCCCCCCCCCCCAAAAATTTTAAAAAATCTCACACACCCTGGTAAAACACCATGTGCTGAAAGTGAGGTTAGTTTCCTGGTTAACATGGAAGTTGATGGAGGGAAGGGTTCTCTCTCTCTCTCTCTCTCTGTCTGCCCCCTCCCCCACCCCACAGGAACAAGATAATTCCACTTCCCACGGCTGCAAATATTTGGAAAATCACCACTGCAGAGCTATACATAGTATCAAAATACTAATTCCTTTCGCCTTCATGGGCCAAAGTTTAAACGGGGGCAGAAATATAACCTTACCCACAAAAACATATTTTAAGAATGTTTAAGGTTAGGAAGTGAAGCAGGCTGGGTTAGTGCATTTGAAGCTCCTGAACGGTGGCCGGAAGGACCTTCTCCATAAAAGTTCTCAAAGTTCCCTCCAGTTTCATGATGATACATGCTCTATTGAATACTACCCTCTAGCATGAACACAGTTAGCTGTTGAAGGCTGCATGCAGATTACACAGGGACACACACACCCTTAATGAGTTCCCAATAAAAGGCAATAGGAAACAATAACATTTTATGATGACTACTTCATGCTTGATCCATTTTCATATGCAATTATCTATCCACACACAAAGAAACCTAAACTAAGAATCACATTCAATAGCCTGCTCCCAGGTCACCTCTTTATTTAAGAGGAGACCTGAATGGTCTAACAGCATACAAAAGAAATCCCGCCCCCCTAATACCACACGTTTAAAAATCTAAGGATTAGTGTGCATTTTGAAAGTTTTACTGGCATAATTATGTTGCTATGGCTATTTCTATACTGCACACCTTACAACGGTGCGGCTGTACCGCTGCAACCATGCTATTGTAAGTTGCGCTGTGTGGCCACTCTATTGCCAGGAGAGAGCTCCCCTAGCGAAAAATAAAATCACCTCCAACGAAGAGCGATAGCTTCATCACCAGGAATGTGGGTCCTGCTGACGAAGAGCTGTCATTCGGGGGGAAAAGGGGGGCAAGGGAGGTGCAAAAGTTTTAGCAACGAAAGTGCCAGTGTAGACATTGCCTAAGTGATGTGATTTTTTCCCCCCCAACATAGTTATACCATTAAAAGCCTTACTGTAAATGCAGTTATATCAGTATAAATGTGCCTTACCAGAATAAGCTATATGGACATAAGCACTTTTATACTGTGCCCTCACTAGGGGAGTTTTACTGCTTTAACTATGCTGACATAGTTAAAGTGGCAACACTCTAAGAACAAGGCCTAAAAAAAGTTAATCAAAAAAACTCAGCTACAAAAACTACTCCTAGCAGGGAAAAACCAGTAACCAGGAGACAAGCTACTCACTACAAAAGGGATAAAATCCCCATTGGTATAAGGCGTGAGCATAAGGAATAGCAGATGAAAATCCTGAAAATCCATAGCACTGAGAAGTGTGTCAAGAATAAGACAATGAAAAAAAAGAGGGGTGAGGAGGTGTCTTCCAGAACCTCAAAGTCTTCCAGTGTGTGGGGAGTCTTAAATACTGTCAGTGTTCCCAATATAAATCTTTGTTTATCCTTGAAGACACCTCTCCCAGGGAACGGGTTTTTTTTGTTTGTTTTTTTAAATACTAGTCCCTTAGCTGCAAAACCTATGTAGTATTTCCAACTTTTAACCTATTTCTACGAGCACTATAATAGCATCTCATTGCTCCCAGTGGCTCCTAGCATTATCAGCAGTACTCACTGAACATGTTATTTCAGCCTGAAAGACAAGGTTGAACACAGTCCCCAAATTCTGTGTACTAGTTAATATATTCTGGTTGTTATACCGCTAAAGTCAAGTCTTGGGCTAAGTACAACTGTGCTCATATGGTATTCAGTATTCCCTCTCCTCACCCATCTGTGTTTCAAGGACAAACTTTCATTAGCAATGTGATCTTTAGCACTGGGTCTATTGATTGCAATGCATAGTGGTACTGCTGTGTTTACTCAACACTGTCCCATTGTTTGTAGTGCAAGCCTAACCAGTTGGAGGACGACAGCCAATACCTGTAATGAGGGAGAACGCAAGTATGTTTTTCTCACAGTAGTTTTTAAAGGATCTCTCTATCCTTCTTCCCTCCTCCCCCTATTCTTTTCTAAAATCAGAAGATAAAAAAGAATGGGTCTTTTCAACTCCCTTCAGACAGTGCCCCCACATACTTTCATCTTCTCAGGGATTCTCTCATGCTTCTGCCACCCCTCACATCTCGCCAAAGGAACTAAAACACTCATGAGCAGAAGGGGCTCCTGGGTACACACCCAGCAGTTGGGTTCATGAAAGAACATAGCTTTCCAAAAAAATATTTTTTCCCCCTACTCTTTATGAAGAGCACTGGAAACATAAACCTGCTGAGGATTAGAATGTAGCTGGGCTCTGCTATGGCAACAGCAGATTTCCTTTCCCCTGAGCTCAATACACTTTTAAAAAACAAAATGGTTCAGTTAAGTTTCGGTTGCATCCCAAAGAATCATGTACTATCACTCTCCAGAATCCTCAGCCCAGATCTGGGCTTGGCAGTGTGATCTTCGGGGACAGGAATTAGTTGTATCACAGGGAGAGAGCAAAATACCTTTCAGAAACAAAAATGGTAAGGCTGGCTTTACTTGCTAAATGTTCTGCCTTCTCTGGCAGCTCTTGTGTTGCCCCTCCCCCAAGTGCTCCAAAGAGCACATGGGATATGCATCACATATATCATTGCACCTTTCCTCAATACAGAAGGGGACAGAAAGACAGGGCAAGCTTCTGTTCCCCTGATTGCCAGCCCTACAGGATAGCCCCACTGGTGGCCTTCCTGTACAGCCCCAGCTTGAAGCCTGGGAAACTGGTACCAGGGGAAAACTGGAGCACTGCTCCCCTGAACTAGCCAGAGACCTAACTCCCTCCCACCCACCAGCCAGGAGCATCCCAAACACTTCAAGAATCAAACAAGAACCTTCCCCATCCAGCCACTCCATTCCAACTTGGGTTGTCCAGTGGTGTCTGGCCATAACACCAGCCACCACCATTTGTTGTTCCTAGAGAAGGGCAAAATTTAATTCACAAATATGTAAAGACCAGGTATCAAGTACCATATTGTTGCAATATGTAGTAAGTCATGCAGCTTCTCAGAGGTCTACTCACAGCTGTTATCAATAAATTTAAGTACACACTGACAGCTGTTGCCTCTCTTTCCCCATTCTTCCTACCTCCTCCTTCAAAGCCTGGTGGCCTTTCACAAGTTCCTCAGTAAGCAAGAGTTCATTCTCTAACAATTCTGATTTGCTATAAGAAATAACACTCCAACTGATACAATGAGGGCAAAAATCTTACATCCCGCAATCCTTCAGAGCCCTGTCCTTACTACCGCTACCCATGACCCACCTTCACGAACACACACTCTCCTCCCTCCCAACCAATACAGAACACATCCTCTCCCAGGATGCCTGAAGCATCAGACTTCCAAGAACAAGAATAAGGCTTTTTCCTCAGCTGCAGAAGATGCTGCGAGGTCAAAAATCTTTAGCATCAATCCCAATATTTAGGCCCTGGAAACACATATAAAGATTTACACTAGAAGGAAAGCCTCCCTTCACTGTTTTCCATGTTTCTTTAGTCAGTGGTCTCCACATTTGATTGCTATTGCTCTAGCATAGCTTTATATGGTTGTACACTGAATATCAGTGTAAGGGAATGTCTCATTATGATCCCATTCCTGCAAAGTCTTATGTACGTGCTTAACTTTAGATGTTGTGTTCGCAGTGAATACAGTTCAGCACATGCATAAATCTTCACAGGATCATGGCCTTAGCCTGGTCATGTCATCCTCTGGGGCTATCCCAAGGAAAGATTAAGAGCCATATTACTGACAGCTAACAGAAGTTCTCCTCAAGCTCACGTGGTAGAGTGTTTTGTCAAAAGATCCAGAACTTTCATGGGAGCCAGACTTAGACTCTAGCACTCACTCCCACAAGAGATAAGAATGACCGCTAATCTCACGGCTTTCCAAACTAAGTACGAAGCCAATTTCTTCAGCTTCTCTTCCTCATTAGCTCTTCACAATCTACACAGGTGGACCAGAGGAGGAAGAAGCAGGGGGGAGGGGGAAAACAAAAAACCTTTTATCATCTATCTACTGCAAGAACTGAATGGGGGAAATTTTGTTTGTTCTTTTATTAAATTATAAAGTGCTCAAATACTAAGTATGTAAGCTTCTATTCCCAATATTTTATGTATACTATTTAATGCACTACTAATGTCTGTTTCCAGCACATGGATACACTGGGATGAAGAGCAGCTTGGCAAAGCAGCTATTCCATTTCTGGACCAATAAAAGACATTACCTCACCCACCTTGTGTCTCTTTTACAAAGCAAGAGATTTGCTAAAAGAGTGGAATGATCATCCTGTAAAACTAGAGTAGAGTATGGAACCGATTCAAGAACATCAACCCAAGGAGACAAATGTATCATAGAGGTGAGGCAAAGAGGCTACCAGAGGGAGGGTACCAAGGCGAGCATCTTTTTAATCCAGTGTCTGCCAATGATAGATACATGAAGTTGCTTTCAAACAATCCAGTCCATACCTTTTGTACGGAAGGGAGGAGGTAATTGCAATAAAAGGAAGAAGAAAAACTAGTCATGCCCAATAGAAATGGTGGACCGGCTGCGGCTCTGGGATTTTATGCAGGGCAGCAATTATAAGGAAAGCAGCGTTTCCAGGAATATATGGGAGGAAGAGGGCCACTATCTGCAACAAAAACATAGCATTTATGAAACCCAAATTATTATTTTTCCAGTGACTTAATGGGGAGGAGAAGATAGAAAATTCTGATCCTCCTATGACGTTTTAGGAAGAACACTAGGTGAGTTTAGCAAACACTTGTTAGTCAAGATTTCTCTCTGATGATGATGTGTCAGGACCAAAGATCCCACATAACTGATATACTAGTAATCCCTAATCCTTCCACCGGTAACCGACTGCAGTAGCAAGTTTTTATTGTTGTGATGTTGTCAGACTAGGTGTGAAATTCACACTGAAGCCCCAGGCCAAGTCACTTGTTTATAAGTATAGAGCAAAGAGATTGTTAAATGTATAAGAATGTATTTGATGTTTAAACTTCATGAAAACTAAAGGGATGCTACTTGCATTGTTTTCATTTATCTGTATCATGTTATACACAATGTAAGTGTTTGCTACTACATTATATCCATGTAATGAAATATCCCATCAAAGGAGAAAGAAGCCTTGTAGAATGCAGATGAAGAACTCTAACAGAAAAGAGTCAATTTCAAAGCAAGTGGTCAGCATATGTGATGACTGAAGGTCAAAGACTCAAAATGCATCCCTTACACTGTCAAAGTAAAAGCCCACAAGGGTAATGACTAGGTTACCAGATAGCAACTGTGAAAAAACTAGAAGGGGGTGTGAGGTGATAGGCGCTTATATAAGAAAGAGTCCCCAAAAAAAGGAACTGTCCCTTTAAAAAGGGGACATATGGTCACCCTAGTAGTGATACTGTCAGCTGGTTTTCTGTGAGAAGTATGGATTCAAGGAAAGATCCTAGATCTCTGGACTGTTTGGACTCTTACAGGGAAGTGAACCAGATGGAAAGCGGAGATACTCAGAGAGAATCCAAGTACCCTGACAAGACTTTTGGGAAACTGGCATTTTAGTACATCACTGCCATCATTTGGAATGACAAACAGTGACTCACCTGTACATATATTTTACGTGCTTTAACCGCTCAATGACTCTCACTTCCTTTACTTAGTTTACTGTAGAATTAGCTGCCAACATTATCTTTGGTGTAAGATCTAGAGTGCCAATTGATCTGGGGTAAGTGACTGGTCTCTGGAGACTGAGAGCAACCTGATGTGGTATGATTTTTGGTTTCAGTGACTTTTTATCACAAACTCCAGTTTGTCTGGGAAGCAAAATATACTGGAGAGTCTAAGGGGACTCTCTGTGACTCCATGATAAGACTGGTACCATGATCCAAGAGTTCACATTTGTTACTGGGTTAGTGAAATCTAATTATACAACACACCACCAGCTTGGGGTGCCTGTCCTGTTTTCTGACAGTCTGCCCTGAGGTATGCACTCACAGTCAGGAGCCACTCCAGACAGCATGACAATTGTCAAAGAATTATGCCACATTAAGACTATGCAGAGTTTCTCCTGCCAGAGAAGTAGGGAGTCACACATCAGGTACTTTGTCTGCATTTGTGGATTATCAAAATATTTGCAGGTTGCTAAAAACTCTATGTAATCACACCTCCAGATCAGGATGTGATTTAGGATAAATATTAGATAGCAAGTCCCTCACCCATTTGTGGGCATTAAGAGTCTATGGCACTTTTTTTCAAAGAAACCACAAGGTTCCTCTTGAATTAAATAAAGTTACATTTTGTAGTTACAATTCTGCCCATCTAAATACTCTCTGCAATTTCAGTTACATAGAGTATTCTATGCTTTTCATCCTAAACGTCTGTGCAGGGTTATTAGAGTCAGAGTTTAAGAAAAGATGAGACCATCAGATCATCTAGTCTCACCTTCTACCCACACACTAAACCCAGCAACTTATTGCTGCACTCAGTCCCTGAAATGGCAGACTTGATAAGCTGGAGGAAATGACTAAAGTTTGGAATCTTTGTATGAAAGGAGTCTGTCACTGAGACACACCAATATCCATGTAATTACAGGCAAGCAATAGAGAGAGAATTAGAGGTTTCATTTCTATAAAGGGAGTTTTTTAGCTTAAAAAAAGGAAAGGAAAGATAAGAGCCAAAGGACCAAAATTAGTCTTTGAAAAATAAATGGAACTATCCCTAGATTAAACATAAAAAAGTATTAAATGTAATGGTTTTGCTTAAAGCAAGCATTACGAGGGCAGTTACTCTAAAACCAAACTCCAGTTAACCTTTTTTGGGCTCTCTCTCTAATACCGCCTTGCTACCTCTGCCAATAGCCAGAGTCAGCATCTATGCTTTTCTTAGACTATTTAACCTAGATGTGCCACAACTTGTTGAGTAAGGTGTTATCTTCATCTAGCAGCAGTTATCTACCCAATGTTCACATGCATGAGGCTTAGAAACTCTTAAAAAGTGCTGAGTAGAGCAACATGCAGAAGTGAGAGCTGTGCAATCCTCTGGACAGCTGCCACAAAAGAGCCAGATTGTAGGATCATAGGAGAGCAGTGAAAAACAGAAGCTTTAGAGATTTACAAGATCCACAGAAACAGTTTCTCAAACTCCTTCCGTTACCACATGCCAAAGCTGATGGTAGACCCAGGATTTTCGATTATGAATGGAATTTTCAAAAGCATGTAAGGAGGTATTCAGACAATAGCATACAATAATGAGTCGTCATAACTACCTACAATAAGGTAAAGTCAAATAATCCCTTAGGATCATGTGCTCCTCACCCAGCAGTCTTTATTTCATACATATTCCAATGCTATTTTTAAAAATAGAAGTAAATGTTGTCTCAAGTTCTGCCTGACACAATATGAGCATGTCAGACTACATTAGTGACATATGCCAGTGAAAAGCTACTTGGCTTCCAAGCACATCCATCTATCCCATGTGAAGATATGAATTGTTTGGGTGACTCTATACAGCAGGGATCGGCAACCTTTGGCACATGGCCTCTCAGGAAAATCCACTGGCGGGCTGGGCCGGTTTGTTTACCTGCTGCGTCTGCAGATTCGGGCGATTACAGCTTCCACAGGCCACAGTTCGCTGTTCCAGGCCAATGAGGGCTTCAGAAAGCAGCGGCCAGCACATCCCTTGGCCAGCGCTGCTTCCCGCAGCCCTCATTGGCCTGGAATGGCAAACCGCAGCCAGTGGGAGCTGTGATCAGCCGAACCTGTGGACATGGCAGGTAAACAAACCATCTCCGCCCACCAGTGGATTTCCGTAGTGGGCTGCACGCCAAAGGTTGCCAATCCCTGCTATACAGGTTGTTGCAATGGTTTGCTATTTTATAGCTGCTACTCCACCCCAATCTGATAAGAAGCTTAAGTTACTGTTTAACTTTACCAGAAGTAGGCAGCACCATCCGGAGAGAATGTCCAAATTCTCCCTCCCCATATTAGAATGAAGCCATTATGAACACTCACCAACAGCGACTAATGTGGTCTAGTGGTTAAAGAACGACAGCACTGGTAGCCAGCACTACTGAGTTTTATTTCCTTGTCTGCATATCACTCATGATGCAGCCCAAAGCAAGTCATTTAAGCTACCTAGGTCTCAATTTACTCAGGTGTAAAATGTATCTAAATATACTTCTTGGGGGTATACAAGGCTTAATATTTGTACAGCACTTGAATCTTTCAGATGAAAATATTATGATTTTTAGTCATGCAAAAAAATATTACTGTGCCCCAAGCCCCTGTGGAGGATAAACCTTGCCAAGACTGCACACTGACATGTGACACAATGGTGCTTTCGAAGAAGCCATCTTAGGCATGAGCTGTCATATGGCCTAACTGACTGTAAAGCAGAAAGTGTTCCAAATGTGACCTGCAGGGACTTGGACAGCCTGAAGAATTAGCAATGAAAAAAACCATCAGACTCTACCTACAGCATCAAAAACAGAATCAGGGCTAGATTAGGGGAAACTGTGTTTAACCATCCATCTCCCCTGCTAATCATACGAAATCCCACTATATAAACAAAAGCCTGGAACCAGGCAAAAAGCATAAAAGATCTGGAGGAGCTAAAGGCAATCATTTTATAGACTGCTGAAGCTCCAAGATTAGGTGCAAGACTTCACCTTAACTAGCTATATTTGAATTTAGCAAAGACAAGATGCAGGACCAGAGTACTGCACAAAACTAGATCCTGTAGATATGCCAGCAGTAGTGCTCAGTTTAGCAGACCATCCCAACAAGCTCTTAGCAAACACAACCAGTACTTTAAAAATAAAAAATGGCATATTCCCTATCCATCTTACCAGCAAATCACAACTCTTAGCTCTCACACTAGCCAGAGTCATGGCTGCTGAACATTCAAGGGTGCACACAAGACAAGAAATTTAGGGTACATTAGTACAGGGATAAAAGACCCATGGCACAGTAGCTGCTGGCCAAGGCTTGAGGCTAAAAAGCATATAGTGTAAATGTTTGGGTTCAGGCTGTAATGCAAGCTCTGCGACCTTCCATCCTCACAGGATCCCAGAGCTTGGGCTTAAGCCCAAGACTGGATGTCTACAGTGATTTTTCAGCCCCAGAATCAAGTCCCACAACCCCAAGTCAGCTGGCTCAGGTCAGCTGCAGGTTTTTTATCCTTGTGTAGAGATATCCACACAGATGCATTCTGTTGGGCTAAAGAACTGAAATACTATTTAAATGGCCTTTAAATTATGCATTTGTTTAAAATCATTAAACCACCTCTTTAAAAGCCTTTCCCCTTTCCCTGCCAGACTCCAAAACACTGTCCTGGGAAGAAAGTGGGCCAGGATAGGACTCTGCTCCCCTATTGCCCTGCACACCCCAGACATGTAAGTGCCAACATATGGTCATCATCAGCTTAAAAGACATTTGAACAGTTGTTCTCATTCACTCATTTCCTAAAATTTTTTTTTTTTTAAAAGGTCACTATGTGGGAGAAAATATAGAGCTAGTGTAGGAAGTGGAAATGGGAATCTGAATGTCTCAGAAGTGGTGAATTTTTTGCCTTCAGATTTGCCTTTGCCTCCTCTCACCCATGTAACATCCTATACTTCATTTTGCATGGACATCCTGAAGGCCACATACTTCTTGATGCAGATCTAAATATCTGCTGTAGAGGGAACAGCCTACTTGGTTATCTATGCCAACTACTCTCCAAAATACCAGGTCTGTAATCCAGAGCAACACCACAATTTTAGAATACAGATATGCCAACTACAGCAAATTCATTTGGATAAATGGGTCACAAAATTAATCAAGGTTAAAAAAGACACAAAACCATAGATCTCATTTTTAGAACTAGAGATTTTGTGGGCTACAAGTTCAGCACTTGAGGGAATCAATCTAAGGATAAGTTTTCACTGCAGAGTTAACTTGAGTTATTTACACTGGTTTTATTTCTATTGAGTTAGCCTCGCTTGAGGGATAGCAGCCACACTGCAAAGTAACACTTAAGCTGCTGTGTCCACGTTGACACTGCACTTGCGTGTGGCACTAAGACTTCTGGGAACATATTCCATGGTTCTTGGAATGCAGTAAGATGAGCAGCTCTATTAATTGTTTCCCAGTGAACTGTGGGAGAACTTGTCTGTCCTTTCTTGGCATGGGGGGATTGTGGGAAAGCACCGCAGGGCTAACAGCACTTGAGGTGGAGCTAAAGACAAAGCTCAAGTTATCACTCATGTTAACTTTGCAATGAAGACAAGCCTGGAGGAGCCTGGATTTCCAGTTGCTCCAAAGAGCTAATGTGCTCACATGCAGTAGTACTATTTTGCAATTTTAATAACAGAATATGCTGCATATATAGGCAAAGACCTGAGATGGGGACTCCATCACATTGCTTTTCCTATGCTTTATCAGAACGAAGGCTGGGGAACAATCACATGATTGCAGAGTAGTTAAACACTGCTGCTATTTCCCTTCATCCATAGCAATTGCTCTTAAAAAATAAAGAAGCAAGTGTTGGTATTAGATTTTGTCAACACTACTGATACCATTTTGGTATGAAGAGTAGGGAGCATGGGTGCTAGATAAGCCTTGAGGAAAAGACAATCCACAACAATGTATCTGTTTAGATTTTATCAGCATTGATACTAGCAAGCATTCAAGAGTCAGATCCCTAAAAATCAAGAGATTGGCATAAAAATGAGATTTGTCAATATAAGTAGCTTGGGGTTCTTATTTGTTTTCTGGCCTCTGAGGCTTTACAGTAAAAATCAGTTCATGTTTTCAGGTTTTTCCTCTGTGAACATATGGATTAGAAAAACTAATTTCTTAAAAATGAAAGCTTTAACAGATACCAAATACACCTCTACCTTGATATAATGCTGTCCTTGGGAGCCAAAAAAAAAAAAAAAAAAAAACTTACTGCGTTATAGGTGAAACTGTGTTATATACTGAACTTGCTTTGGTCCACCGGAGCGCGCAGCCCCACCCCCCGGGAGCACTGCTTTACCGTGTTATACCATGTTATATCAGGTGGTGTTATATCAAGGCAGTGGTGTATCACCAGACGCATCACAAAATCACAAGAGTTGAAAACAATGAAATGGGAACAACCTTTACCACCACACTGTGGAGAAGAGGCTGCAGAACAAGTTTCCCTTTAAGTTTAGTACCAACTGGTTAATCAGGCTGCAGGAATCCACTGGTTCTATCACCCCTTGTCCTTTAAAGGCTCAAACAACTAGTTTGTTTCCTGCCGACTTGGTTGATATTTGGCGAAATATACCAACCCTGTGATTCTACTGCTTGACGAACAAGAATATGGAAGTGTAAAATAAGCAATTTGTTTTCATGACCACTTAACTTAATGGCAAAGCCCACAGTATTTTCAACTTCTGCTCAATGTAAGAGAAAAAGAAATTGGCATGTTGCTTGATTCCAAGTTCTTTAGGCCAGAGAAGATAAAGTAAATTTATCCCTGGTCTATTTGCTGCAATATATAATATGATGAAAGGCCAGCAAGTTTAGGACAGTCCAGTAGGCAAGTATTTGAGTGGAACTAAAAGATGATTTCATATTGTTCCATAATTGAATTTTGGGGGAACATTTTCAAAAGGAGCCACATACACAACTCCCAATGAAAACTCCTGCTTTGTGACTACTGCTCAAAGGAAATCAGTAACTGAGAATGGAAGCCACTAAGTGTCTTCATATCGCAGGTATTTCTCCACCATAATTACTAATTTTTCTTCAGCTTTTTCCTCTCTCAGGATGACAAGCAATAAGGCTTGTGCAAGGTGAATAAAGTTGACTTAGGTCATGCCTTCAGTGGGGTGTGGAGGAGTTAAGATATTGGCAGCGTCGCCAGTTCTCACAGTAGCTCCTTTTTCCTCAAAGCCCTAGCTGCTGGAATTAGGACACTGCATGATAATCCCAGCTTTCATTTACAAGCAAAAGTAGGCATCTAGCTCTCTTGGTTGCAAAGAAAACCTTGAAAATATGAAGTAAGTGCATCTCAAAGGCTCAGAAACCAGAAGGGAAAAAAAATTATTCAAAAATTTATTATTTAAGGAAAGTCTTATGATTCATAAGCCACTCATGATTTGTTGCAAGGGGGGGGGGTTCCAATTCACAAATTTTGAACTTTTGAGGTTGGAAATATGGCATGAGAATGACAAAGAAAAAGTCCACAGCTGGCCATACTTTCCTTTTAATGTCTAGACCAGGTACTTAGGACGCTTTCCTCTTTGTAGGAGAGCTACAGCTATTTTTTACCTGATTATATTTCAAAAGGTACTTGATGGGGCATTTCTTTATAGGCAATGACTGCTTTAAAAGCTTACATCACTGGATCTAGTGCATATAATTTGTGATAAGAAGTATTGTGCAAAGAGCTTCCAATCTGTTTTGTCTTCTGAGATGTTCAGTTCCACTATACCATATGACTGCCTAAAACTGTAACTACATTAGGTCAGACTGCGCAATATGATTCTAGTATGGAAGATAAAAATTTGTAGAGTGCAAGACAATTTTAGTTAAAAACAAAATATCAGTTTGATTTTATATGGCCTGGAAATTAATCTCTATACGCACTCAACTTACTGAGATATTTATTATTTTAGAAGAGTTTGAGACTTAATACTAAACTTGCATTGAATATGAAAGGAAACTCTCAAGCTAGGACAATGAATCCGAACCAGTAAGGAGCAGATCATAGGCTTTCCAAGACTGTAAGGATGTCGTACTTAAAAGTTATGTTTTGGAATCATTTCCATTTTGAATTCACTGACTACACAAAGCAAACTGACTAAAAGGGTGCAAATTTAGGATTTGGGAATCCCTAACAGAATTTCCTCCACTAAGACAAAAAGATACCTGTATACACTATATTACTGTGCATCATAGAATGCAATCTAGCCCTTGGATCTACAGGCATTGGAGTTTGTTACTATGAGCAAGGACAAATAAATTAGAGAGACACGGTGTAAATTGAACATATCATGCACACTAAAAATATTCATTATTTGAAGATTCCCTTTGATCTTCAAATACTGTTTTTAAAATAATAAAACAAAAAACTTTGTAGAATAATATAACTAGTTTACTCAAGACCACACAAATACAAAGTTTTTCCTGCACTACCACTCTAAGTGCATAAAAAAAAAATAAAGTCCAATTTTGATTTAAAGACATCTCCTTAAATTGTTAAAGCCTAGTCCACTAGTAATATATAACTTGAACCACAACACATGCTTTTATTGGACCATGTGTCAGTGCTGGAAGGAGAACTGCTGTCAGTCATTTGAATTCTGCTAGAACAACAACAAAAATAATCCTTTCGGGCTTAATGAAAAAGCTCAGCCACCTGCAATTCATCCATTTTTGTCCATGCCTGAAGCAAGGCTGAAAGTTACAATATACAGCATACTTATGTTGGAAATTGTCTCTCTCCAATATAAGCAGAGATTGGGAATCCAATGGAAGAACAGTATATAATTAACAAGCACTGACACTCTTGATTACATGGCTGAGATTTATGCAAAGGGCAAATTAAGTGCAAGACACTTAAATTTACCTTTAGCTTTTCAGAATGGAGTTATATATATGAAAAACACTATATAAAATCTCAAACTAGGAAGAAGCAGTGCAGTGTAAGATTTTTTTTCCCCTGAAGCTACAGTCTCTCTGTAGGCTTTGTATACTGGAAAAACAGTCTATTATTTCAGTCACAATCCAAAAAGCAAGATTTCTATTTTAAATATATTGCTAATAGAAGTTGTATAGCCACCCATGCATCTAATTCAAAACCAAACATGCTTTTTAAAATGTGAGTGAATAAATGTGCAGTACTATTATATTATATTGTATTGTATTTCTGCAAGCAGAGCATTTGGGATCTGGTCTAAAGAAGTGGTGTGTACCTAGGCTGACCATATGTCCCGATTTTATAGGGACAGTCCTGATTTTTGGATTTTTTTCTTATATAGGTTCATATTACCTCCAACCCCCATCCCGATTTTTCACATTTGCTGTCTGGTCACCCTATCTGTACCCATTGAAGCCAGTAGGAGTTGAGGGCACTCAGATGAGGCTCATTCACAATGCAAGCTGCTACTGTGCAAGCTTCCCTTTCCCAGTGCTGCCAATGCTCCTGACTAGAAACAGCAGCGCTGGGCTACTTTCAGCAACAAATGCCAGTCATTATAAAGTTGTGGGGAGGGCTTCTGAGGGACCAGATGAAGACGACTAGCTTTGTGATCTCACCCTCCCTCTGCAGAGTTTGCAATAGTGTCTCCAGAGGTGAATAGCGTTTAGTAGACTGATCAATTGCAGGTTCTCTACAACATGGCCTCCAATCTAGGTATAATTTTTTTTTTTTTTAAATAACCACTTTGTCTAATTGCACTTTTAAAAGTGCATTTTGATTAGAAAAATAATCTAAATTTTTTTTAAAAATCTGCTTTCATTGACAATACAATAGAACCTTGATTTTACAAACACCAATCATATGAATATCCAGTTACACAAACCATTTTTCTTGATAGGGGTTGAAAAAATAAAAAAAACACCCACACACAACAAAATGTTGAAGAGCAAGTTGATATCCTTTCACATTCTGATTCCTTGAACACACTGAAAAATCACTTCAGAGTGGTTTGAAGGACAAGAAGAAAGCAATGCAGTGCACCTGACTGCAATTTATGCACCATATTTACTATAATTTTGAGATGTTCCATTTAATGAACTACTCAATCCCCAATTATTTCAGGCAATAAGGGTCCTACTGTACCAGAAGGCATCAAGTAATTTTTAAGAACCTAACACAACATGCAGGGATCAGCTCCTGTAATTGTGGACTAAAGATTCTACTTTTGCTACCATAGCACATGACTATCTCAAAAACATGAATTAATATATCCTCATAACATATATCTGACTTCAACGTATTGTCACTCTCTTTTTATAGGTGGGGAAACTGAGGCACTGAGATTAAGTGAAGTGCCTAAAATCACACAGAAAGACAGTGACAGAGCCCAGCAGTTGCACTCCAATGCTTTAATCACAAAAACATTCTTCCTCAATTGCCAAGATATGCCACCCAAAATGGAAAATAAAAAAAAAAAAAAAAAAATACTTTGCAAGAGTCTCCTCCACACCCATACACAAAAGCTAATATTTCTCTTTATATGCTGGAGTAGACCCACCTACAGCGCAGTTTACGGCAGTAAGATACAATCTCTCATAAAAGTATCGAGTATAATTAAAGGGTGTGCTATAAAGGTAAACAGGGTGTACTTTGCTAAGCTGTTCCAGATGCCTTTAGTGCAAGATCTAGGACAAGCTCAAACCTGCAGCTTTACATTTTCTCAGAGTTATTTTGAAGCGATACAAATCACTTTGCACTCCCAGCTGGATTCTTGTGAAACTTGTGTAACAGAAAAAACAAAGAGTGTAATCCATATTTAATTTTGAAAAATAAATGATGTTGAATGCACAAGGGTTGTGTATTTATATTTAAGAAATTATTTAGTCCGGGTACAGCGAATTGTTAACCATTCAGTATCAAGTAAGGTTAGTTCCTATTCTGCCAAGTTATGTATGTGTCACCAGAAGTTACAACATGAACCTGTCCTACTGCCTAAGCAAGTTTCTCTTTCAAAACACACCCACAATGATTCAAGCAAGGCGTGGAAAGACAGTTTTCATATACTCCACAAAAATGCACTATTGTATTTTTCCAGTCAAGTTCAGTTTACTAAGCTATCATATTTTAGAGAGACAAAAAAAGCCATGTGTATATACACTAAAAATTAAAGTAACTAGCTGCCTCTTTAACCCATAAGGATTATAAGAATTTTCAGGTTATCATATTGCCTGAAATTAAGGTGATGCAGAATGTTTCAAGGAGCAAAATTCAACAACAGCAGAAACAAGCTTATAAACAGAAGGCAGGGATTTTTGTATTATGCATTTGGACATCCAAACTCAACTTCTCTCTCACTATAATTAAGCACTTCACTATCTATTAATTTAAGATCATTCAGTTCAACTTTCTAGAGAAAAGTCATGCACACTCTGCATGTGTGGTATTTTACAGAAACTATAATTTGGTATGTGCGACTAATTACCTTTATAGTAAATAATTTTTTTTCACAACATGAGAAAGACAAGGTCTTATATTAGCACTGATAATCTTAGGAATCTGTATCTTTAGTATAATGGTATTTCTTTGATCAAACTTCTCTGAAAATTTTTTGTTAGTACCCTAATAATTTCTGATGTGTTAATTATTCTGCTACATCCTGTTAACCTTTGAATAAGAGAACTTTAGTGTAAAAATTGGACATGGGCTTATTAGAATAAATTGAAAATATGGGTCAAAACTCTCGAAACAAGAACACCGACTCAAAAGTTTTGCCACAATGTACTTGAGCTATTCCCATTTTTCTCTGAGAATCCAATTTCACATAGTTCAACATCTCTCTGTGAGGCAAACCTTGACTGAGGTATTGCTAGTTTTGAAACAGTTTGCTAGGGATTTCAAATTGAAAGGCAAAACCAAGTCTATTTGCTTTATTGCATCAGTTCAAGCCTGTTCCCAGAGTTAACCCTTAAATGCCCTTGTTGGTCCTCAC
This sequence comes from Chelonoidis abingdonii, assembly GCF_003597395.2. NCBI lineage: Eukaryota > Metazoa > Chordata > Testudines > Testudinidae > Chelonoidis > Chelonoidis abingdonii. The sequence goes on along the minus strand of NC_133787.1, from coordinate 10,165,702 downwards.
CTGTTGGAGAACTCGGTCCAGAGGCTCAGCTTTGCTCAGTCCCTCTGGTGTTAAGCCACTCACTTCTCGACACTGGTCATTTAGCTCCAAATTGTCTGCTTTTACCAGGGATTTGTGCAATGTCCCTACCTGAAAATATGTAAGCGGGGGAGAAAAGTGAGGAGCAATGGAATGAGTTCGTTATTACAATGCATTCAATTGCTTAGCAGAAAGGTCGGAGAGGTCCAGTATCACTTCCCAAAAGATGTATTTGTCAATTTCACAAATTAAAGTCCCCCTCAACTTTTCCTTCTCTCCTGCCCCAGGAGAAGAGACTCCCAACACTAAGTACTTGCTATGGGTTCTTATACATTCATGGGGAGAACATGTTTTCCACTCAGCATTGGTTCCTTCTATAGTTGTTAGTTTTGGTGGGAAGATCATATAGCTTTACACTATTTGAAGACTCTGCTCAACAAAATTGACAATTGTGTACATTTGTGTGTGTAGGGATTAAAAACAAAACTTTACATCTAGCAGCTTCTGACTCATTTACATTACAGTAATTAAAAATAAAAAATACACCTTTGGCATGGCCTAAAATAAGATACATATTTTAAAAAATAGCTTGATCATTAGGGAAAAAAAAACAAAATCAAGGCCATTCAGGATCTGTTTTCCTTATGGAGACAGTTTCCATTAAACTATGCAGACTGGTATACCAAGCGTGCATGGGGGGGGGGGGGGAGGGAAAGAGGATTAGAAGCCTCCGAAAAGGAGGGGGAAATCTAACATTAAAAACAAACGTTTAAAGAAAAACAAGTAACCTAATTCTAAAAAATCTTGGGGGGGAAAATAAAATAAAGCAAAAGGCCTCGGTAGACTTAACTTCCCCCCACTCCCTCCCTTTTGGTGCATTTGTGAAATGAACAAACAGCCCCAGCTGAGGTGGATATGTGATACTGACCATAATGCCTGCACCCGGCCAACCCAGGGCTGGGGGGCTGCTTTGCTTGCAGGGTACGTATATAACACAACCTTGTATCAAGACTTTGAAGCCATACCTTCTTGCTGTGTAGATCCACAACTTGCCACACCAAGAGAATTAGTTCCCTCTCATCCGAACCCAGTTTAGCCCCATATGCACCAGCTGTTGCCCCAAACAACACCACCAAAGAGTCACTGTGCGAAGCCGTCATGACCACAGGGGGAAACAACTACAATCAAAAGCACAGGTCAAAAAAAAAAGAGACAAAGGAAAATAAAATAAATCCCACAGAGACTCACCCCTTCTTCCAAGTGATCAAAGGGGAAATAAAAGGACAAGGAGTAATAACATCAAGAGAAGAGAGCGCGCTATTGGGGAAGAGGGGCTGAGACAAAAATGGAGAAAACTTCTTACAGCTCTACCTGTTCTCAATGATCTCCTTCTCCCCGGGTCTGATTGGGAGGTGAAATTAACAAGCTGTGGGTTTCTCTCCCTCTAACATCATGGCAGTAACCCAGCCCGGCCTTGGGCTTTTTTTTTTTTTTTTTTTTTTTTTTCCTCCTCTCCTAAGTTACCTGCCCTTGATTCGGACCATGTGACTGAAGTCAATCTCCCAAAGAGACAAAGCCATTGGGTCTTTGGAAAAGGTGTAGGAGGGACATAGGGAGAATCAACGCCTGACTGACCCTGCCTGATTGGTTTTTCAGAGAGATCAGAGGAAAACTCCCATTCTCTATTTAATTCTGCCTCCAGGAAGTGCCTTTACCTGCCTGCTTTCAGTTTTACAGGATTCCTTTATCAGCAACCAGGGAGTGGAATGCAACATACAGCTGAATGTTAAAGAGACATGAGGCCTCTCTGGTTTGTTCACTCAGTTCTAAAGGTGTTTGGCTACACAATTTTGTTGGTTTGTTTGTTTAGGGATATTTTTCACTTGCGCTGAATCTACCTACGTGGAAGTCTTAAGTATTTATTAATATAGCTGCTTTAACATGGTATGCTGTTTGATCTCTGAAGCATTTCTTTCAACTTACATCTAGATGTTTTTTCAAGCAATGTACCAGTGGGTGTGTATTCACATATCCAGGGACAGCTAACAAAAATAAATACACATTTCATAATGCAATATTATAAGGGAAAGATGTTGAATGGGTGTAACACTGTAGCCAGGAAATATCGTACATTTAGGTCCTGATCTTAAATGTTGTCCACAAAGGCAGATCCCAATATAGTCAACAGAATTCTGTATTGACATAGGGGTATGCATGGAACAATTTGATATATGCCTGAAGTGTAAGGCACTCCGGAAATCTTTTAACTTCTTGCCACCCTGTACTGAGCAGTTCTGTAACTATTACTTGCAGCCTGATTACAATAGTTAAGTTTTTCTTCTCTGTGTAACCATATGTAACTTTTTTTTTCTTTACTGAAAACAAACTGGGAAAAATTCTTTTTAAACTGAGGGAAACACACCAAAAATAAGAATTGAAGAACTTTGCCACTGTAAGTAGTTCCATTAACTGTGTCTACTCTGGCTAAAATTGGATGCACAATTCGCTACCACTAGTAGCAGTTGGGGAATTTGTAGTGTGGAGGACTCAGATGATTTTAGCATCCTGTTGCTTAACCCTGCTCTAGTTTTAAAATAATAAACAAACTCTTTAGCAACATTTTCAGCTATTGCTACCACTGCTGGAAATGCGCTCATGGTGAATTGTGTATCTAATTGGACATTAGGAAAAACTTCTTAACTGTCAGAGTGGTTAAGCACTAGAATAAATTGCCCAGGGAGGTTGTGGAATCTCCATCATTGGAGATTTTTTAACAGCAGATTAGACAAGCACCTGTCAGGGATGGTCATAATACTTAGTCCTGCCATGAGTGCAGGGGATTGGACTAGATGATCTCTCAAGGGCCATTCCAGTCCTACAATTCTGTGGTTCTACGATCATTTTTGTAGTGCAAAGATTGCCCTTTAGTCCAATAGGACTACTCAAGGTGTTTTCAGTTAGAAACTATATTTGCCCTCTGATAAAAGTTGATGGGTGCCAGATAAATTTTATTTAAGACAACGGTATAGCTATAGTGATAATTGACTGGGAAAGGGCAGAGTTGTACATTTATTCATAGTTGTCTGATTGTTAAAGTATAGAGAAAATTTAGCTTTAAAAATCTAAATCAATCTATTATATATTTTTTAGGCTTTAAAAGACAGAAACAGCCTACAAATGCTTAAACTTGTACTTAACTTTACTCTAATTGATTAAAATTGAATGGCCCATGATAAAGTTGAATTATGCACCTGCTTAAGTGTTTGCAGGATTGGGGCCTATGTATATAATTTAGTTTGCAAGTATTTACATAGTAAAAGCCAGACAGCGAAATCTCACAATGCACAGGACTAACTCCTGGAATTACAAAATATACCAGTTAGAGCAAGTAACTGACTACCCTTCAGCCTCTGCCATTGCTGCTTCTGCTAATCAAGTATGCTGCTATTTGAGAAGCAGTCTTAAGGACATGTATCCACCCCATCAAAGAAAATAAATACCCACAAATCTTTGGACAAACAGTCTAAAAACCTTATTGCATCCATAATATATGAATTTAGAAAAAAGCATATCTTCGCTATCATGTTCTGGGGTTGTGCTTGTCTTTGTCTCTGTACTTTAGTACATGACAAGAATGCAATAGAATTATAATTCCATAATTTCATCAGGGGGTCAGATATTATGGCAATGAGATGGCATACTCCTCTAGACCAGTGGTTTTCAACCTGTGGTCCATGGACTCCTCTGTAGACTATGTCTAAGATTTCCAAAGGGGTCCACACCTCTTCTGTTTAGGGTGACCAGGTGTCCTGATTTTATAGGGACAGTCCCGTTTTTTGTGTCATTTTCTTATATAGGCTCCTATTACCACCACTCCTACTCCATCCCATTTTTTCACATTTGTTGTCTGATCACCCGACCTCCATTCAACAATTTTTAGGGGTCTGCAAATGAAAAAAGGTTGAAAATAATTGCTCTAGACAGATAGAAGCCTATCATTTACTCTGTATGCAATATATGAGCACAGTTACAGGCTGAATCCCATTTGAGACTGCGTGGGTATGTACACATGGGGATCATCCTGCTCTCACTGAAATCATTAATCAAAACTATAAACTCTATTGTTTTCAGTGGGAGTAGCGGCAGGCCATCTCTGTACAATTATACACAAAAAGTGTAGGTTATGAAGAGAGACATCCAATTGGGAAAGATTCCAGTTATGCAGATATCCAGTAAGTACCTAATCAACCCGACCATCCCTTTAATTCCAACCATTGTTGTTATAAACAAAGATGTACCAGCAAGTAATAGGGTTGTCTGAAATGTTTGCATGAAATGCCCTACCTGTTAGCAGGTGTTGGTCCTGCTGTGGTGGATAAGTGAAAATTTCTTGTATGTGGACGGAGGAACCCTATGGAAAGAACTCTAGTAATAGCCATGCCCACTGAGAAGTTTTGAGCTGAACTTTCCTGTGTTATTTTTAATTTCTTTTTAGCAAAATCAACTCCAGAAATGGAGTGAGCCTAAAGTCTAGGCTGTGGACTGCATTTGAAACCAGATTGGGAAAGGTAGCAACTCACACAACACTTCAGCAAAACCTCTTGTACAAAATTCCTCTTCAGCATCTATCTAATGTTTCTACCCTGACTGAGCTGCTACAGGTAATCTTAAAGTTGATATTGTTATAGACAGAATTGATTTTCCAGAAAGACACTTCAAAAGAGCCATCTGCCTAGTATTCAGTGTAGTTTCTGCTAGAATACTCACTTTTTTTATGTTTGGGTTTCCTCTTTTTGTGCATCATGTGCACAAATCTGTTACACATAGTCCGAGCTGTGGTTAGAGTTTTGAGTGTGTCTACACTGCAACAAAAGACCTGTGGCATGGCTGCAGCTGGCCCAGGTCAGCTGACTTGGACTGTGGAGCAATAAAATGGTAGCATAGATGTTTGAGCTTGGGCTCTGAGACTCTGCTGCACGGTTTTTATCGCATTGTACATACCTTATCTGTCTAATAACCTAATTAATTAAGTTATTTCTGATTTACAACAGTGTAAATGAGAGCCCCTCAACTCCAGCTTTCATGTAGCTTGATGATGTTGGAACAGGCAATAAAATCATTAGAAAACTATAGGTAAAACTTTTTCAAAGATGCCTAAATGACTTAGGCAGTTAAGCTCCATTTTCAAAAGTGACTTAGATTGCTTTATGGACTTAAAGGAAATCTTATACATTTTAAGGCCAGATGACACACAACTCACAGAGAAAACATTCTCTACACTTATCTCCTTCCAGTTAATTTTATGTCAAACAGTCTTACAAAAAGCATCTAAACAACACTGATTTCCACACCATTTCAGATGTTTTCAAAATATCAGATTATGTAGGTAGTTTCTCATTTCCCTTCTACACACAATCTCCATACACAACTCAAAATAATAATCTATAAAATATTATCTATTTTGAAAACTCAGAGGAATGCTATAGTCTGTTTCCAGAAAACAGCAACAGGATCCACTTCCTGAAGCAACACATGTGCTAAGCCCTTGTGCATTTAGTGCCAGCAAAGTTAATTTGTAACCAAGATCTGGCTGAAATAAAGAGTGACTGCTCACCTTTAGCTTTAATTCTGGTAGTCATATTTGCAGAGGTTCTTGTTTGCAGGCTACACATAAGGATAATGTCCCACAAGTTTTACTGACTGCAGAAAACGTTTTAAAGATAGCCCATAACTGTTGTTCCAAGTTTAGTGCTGCAGTTATTTTCTAGCAATTGGAATGAAGCAATCCTGGAAAATTGAGATGTTGTTTTACAGTTTTATCACATGAGTTTATAATGATAGAGATTTATTAGATGGTTTATGATGTACTAGACAAATCTGCACTGAAAACTTCAGTTCTTACAGTATGTACTCTACATTCCCTTGAAAGTTTAAAACATTTCTTTAAAGTTACACTGCTTTTGACAAGTACTGAATTGAGAGCCCAGGACTTTGAACTCTTGTACCTATGGTCTAGTTGAGAGAGCATGAGGCTAGGAGACAAGATCAAGGATGAAATCCTGGCCCCTTGAAATTCATGTAAAAACTCCCACTGACAAGAGATGCTGGAATTAGGGGTGCTGAGGGTGCAGTAGCACCCCCCGGTTTGAAGTAGTAATAACAACCAATATGTGGTTTTTGTTTTCAGCACACCCACTATAAAAATTGAGCCAGTAACCCTGCTACTGACTTAAATGAAGCCAAGTTTTCAAATCGTCCTCTAGTCCCAATTTGTGTAACACTGGGCAAGTTGTTTATTTATGTCCCATTTTACTTAGCTGTGAAAAGGGAGACGATGATACTACCTCATAAAACACTTTGATGACTATCAATAAAATGTGCTAAACTCATTAAGTACAAAGTCTTGTTATTTATCTAAAACAAGGATAATGTGGGCAGTAACAATATTGTCTTGCCTCTAGGATGAGCCTTTCTGTGCTGGTGAGGTTTGTCTTTTGTTTTTGTTTTTCAAACGCTTGGTTTAATTCTTAGTGGACAAGTCAACATGATCAGGATTTTCCTGACATCCTTCTTTTGACAAGGAACTATCCTAAGAAGGCATGAGAACAAATCCTTAACTGTATTCCTTAAGTGACTGTCTCAGATGTTTTGAGACATCAGTTTTTCCCTGTGCTATCTAGCTCTGCCATGATTAATGCAGGTAGAGACCTCCCAAATGCTTGCCTTCACAAGACCTTCACAAAAGTATATGAATACATAGAAATACTCCAGAACCATGACTTCCTCATGAGAATGGCACTGGATGCCTTTGCTCTCTATCAAGCACTACAGCAGGCACTCACTGTGTACACATTCTCTAACTGCACGGTGCATATGCTCACTCAGTGTATGATTTGCATGCTAATACTGCGGTAATAAAACAAAATGGGTGACTAGCACTGTAAAAAAAAAATTTAAAAAAAAAAATTCTAAAATATTTCCTGCATTATTTTACACAGCTCCTTTCCCTTCTCATGTGTGGGGAGACGAACATTGTAATGCCCTGATCCTGGAAACATTTCCTCCTGTTAACTTTATGCACATGCATAGCTCCATTGGCTACCTTTGGAGTGCACTGTCTGACTATACACTGAGCACATTATTTTCTGTATCAGTCCAGTGGAAATGAAAAAAGGCATCAGGGTTGAACACCAGGCAGATTTGAATCTTCACTTTTTATCGAAAGTTTATCAACAGAAAACAGGCATACATCCCAGCAGCAAGCTGTTTTTCTGAAGTAAATCCTTTACTTAAGATTCTTATAGGTACATAATTGAGCTAAATAAATAGTTTGCTATGAATACTTTATTCAGTGAATTTAGACTTTTCCCTTTCCTTTTGCAATGTCTGTGAGTAGATCAGAATTTCCTCTAAATCAAAAAGTGTTTCCCAAACGTGGGACACTGCTTGTGTAGGGAAAGCGCCTGTTGAGCCAGGCCTGTTTGTTTACCTGCTGCGTCCGCAGGTCTGGCTGATTGCGACTCCCATTGGCCATGGTTCGCTGCTCCAGGCCAATAGGAGCTGCTGAAAGCGGCGGCCAGTATGTCCCCCAGCCCATGCTGCTTCCAGCAGCTCCCATTGGCCTGGAGCAGTGAACCGCGGCCAGTGGGAGCTGCGATCGGCCGGCCCTGCGGACATGGCAGGTAAACAAACCGGCCTGGCCCAATAGAGGCTTTCCCTATACAAGCAGCATCCCAGGTTTGGGAAATACTGCTCTAAATAATTTATGATTCAGATATTTTCAGCACAGTTTTCTGGGTGTCTTTTTACTCTGTAGCTTGATTGCAAATAGTTCACAAACAATTCCATATTTGAACTTTGGTCAGGCAAGTCACTTTGTACTGTTTGTATTGTTTCTGTTACATGATTGGGTAAGTGTATAAGTACTTCCTGTATAATTACTCTTGTAATTATGATTTTGATTTTGAAATAATTAAATAATCAATCAGTAATTTGATTTTGAAAATTCACTTTCTCTGAACATTCATGCTAGTAAAGTTTGATTAAATAAATGTTTGTGGAAAGCAAAATCAAATGGAGGCCAGCATTGCAAAAGCAAATTCACTTATACAGTTGAACAGATATTTATGATTTAGTTTTTTGCAGTGTTAGCTCTGTTGTCTTCTAGCCTTCATCTACAAACTTGTGGGAACTAGATGGCAGAAGGAAAATGAAAACCAGAAATTGAGCCTTTCATATCGAAGTCACAGGTTCAAATGTGGCCTAGGCTAGCCCAAGTCCTAATCAGTGACCCACGTGAACAAGTGATGGTGTGTAGTCCCATTCTTAGCCGCTGGGCCTTAAAGAGATTACAATTTGTTGTGATAGTTTTGTGAGATTGCTCATTTGGTAACCTCTTTGATGGTTTCAGGTCAGACATGGAAAATGGAAATCATTTGAAGATGTTAATTCCATAACAGGACTGAAGCTCATGAATGGGGAATTGTTGGGGAAAGCTCTTTCTTTCTCTGGATAAATAGAGGACATCAGCCTTTAGGGCTGTGAATCTGACACCAGATTCACAGAAACAAATTTGCTTTGCTTCTTTGTATATTAGACTTAACGTCAGTTCCCCACATCTGCCCCCCACCCCACATGCTTCCACCTGTACCCCTAACTATTACACTTTTAATGAAAAAATCAAGTACAAACTTGGACAGTGCATTTCTAACTTCTTAAACTTTTTGGAGAAGAGTACATTTTCTTCAAAAAAAAGAACGTTCACTTTCATTCACTAACATAATATGCACCAGCCCGTTGCTCTATTAACAGTGCAATTTAAATGGACTTCAGTGGTATAAATTTTACATCCTGTTGCTGAGAGACCAGCTGGATCAATATCCCTTCTAATATATATTAGAATAGAATAGAAAATCAGATTGACCTGAACAGGTGATGTCCCTATGATGAACAACTTGGATTGTGCAGTTTCAGACCCTGTGTTTAATGGACAGATTTAGAACGTTTAATTACATGGATAAACAGGTGAGAAGTTGCCATCTTTGTCCAGCAAGTTTTTCACTTTTGCATATGTTCTCGCACACTTTAGCATATCCTTACACTGTACTGATCACATCCTTCCCCTATGGAAATGTAAAGGTTTCAACAGTTTGGGTCCTTTTGCAAACAACAGAATGCCGAGATATTCAAAGCCATCAACAATCTGGACACTCAATTCCCATTACTTCTAATGGGTGTTCAAATCTCTTAAGCAGCTTTGAAAAAAATCTCTCACTATCTCCCTGAAAGCTGTGTGTAATATGCCCCTTTCGTCCAAGGAGGGCTAAGAACAAGCTCTGCAGTGTGCTGGTGATGGGAGAATAAAGGCCCCAAGTGAATAAATAAATCCATGCAGTTGAAGTCAAGATTGCCCAACTAAAAAGTACCACACCCAAATAGCAATTTAGCACTTGTCAATGAAGCCAGAGATCTAGGTGATCATGAGAGACTGTCTTGACATGGATCAGTCAAATAAAGCTTTACACACCTCTTTCAGGCCTTGGTTTCCTGATAAATCCTAAAGGGTGTGTGTATGTTTGTTGTTGTTTCATTCCCATTTGATTTAACTACTCAGAGGTGAATAGTTTTCTCAGGTTCCCCCCATGTATCCCTTTCTTATAATTCAATGTGTTCTAAATATGGACAAAAATAGGCAGACCCAGGTTGAAAACCACTGTTCTATGATAACAACAATCTTCAACCTTTCACAGACCCCTTAGACATAATCTGCGGACCTCCAGGGGTTTGCAGACCATAGGTTTAAAACTACTGCTGTATGCTCTTAGTCTGGAGCCATTCCTGCACCTCCTCAGCTGTCTGACTGTGCCAGTGGAGCTTTCCCAGTTTGTCTGATGGCCTAGGTTGATGATATCTCAGTTTTCATCATGTCCGACAGGATGTGCAGGAACTTTGCGATTGTATGAACAATCCTCTTCCGTATGCTCTAACTGGGCTAAGAGCAATTTGATCTTACTGGACTCTTGCAGTGTTGCGGTCCCCCTTTGTTGCCCCAACAACTGCAATGGGGCATCTCCATGATTAAGGTGTTGGGGAGTCTTTTTTGGTTCTGAACAATATATGCTAAGGCAGTGGTTCCCAAACTTGTTCCGCTGCTTGTTCAAGGAAAGCCCCTGGCAGTCTGGGCCGGTTTGTTTACCTGCCGTGTCGGCAGGTTCGGCCGATCGCGGCTCCCACTGGCTGCAGTTTGCTGCTCCAGGCCAGTGGGCGCAGCTGGAAGCTGCACGGGCCGAGGGATGTGCTGGCCATGGCTTCTCGCCGCCCCCATTGGCCTGGAGCAGTGAACCACGGCCACTGGGAGCCACAATCAGCTTAGCCTGCGGACGCAGCAGGGAAACAAACTGGCCCAGACCACCAGGGGCTTTCCCTGCACAAGCAGCAGAACAAATTTGGGAAGTACTGTGCTAAGTAACTGGGACAAGTCTGAGGAGGAGGTGTAAGGCCACGTGCAGAAATGCTGCTGGCTCCTTCCTGAACTTCTTTTTCAGGGATGGGTTTTCATTGCCAATTATCTGTGGTCTCAATGTTGTGGCACCAGCTAGTGTTTCTGGATCCTCCAGTGGACCATTATGACCAGATTCAGAGGTATTCTAACCGTATCTTTTGAAGTCTTACCACTGTTGCACCCTGCTTTGCTGTTCCTGCCATTAGATAATGGGGGCCAGGCTCACTGATTTAGGCAGCGGGGTGGTGGCCTTTTGCCTCCAGTCTGTTCAGCATTTGATATACTCTGACTCCACACTGGCCTGAAAGTCACTTATTTTTGTTGGTGTCTGGTCGATTAGAGTCTAAATTTGTCTCCATTCTATAATTTGATGCCTGGTTGCTAATGCAATGTGTGCAGCCAGCCCAGGTGTTTTCTATCTTGTGACTCTTGGGAGAGTTGCTTTATTTTAACCCACGTTTCCCCTCTGAAGCTCTCTCCTCCGAGAGCCTGTTTTCTGCCTTTACTCCGGCTGGGTTGACCAAGGTGTCCCATCTGATTGTTCCTAGCTGGACAGTGACAGCTCTTGCTGTTCAGACCAGAATCTGATCCATGTGTTTTCTTGGTTAAGGTCCTCTCTGAATTCCAGGCAGTGCTCCCTCAGTGGGCTGGTCGGTATTTGCAGAAAATTTTTGCAGAGACTGTTTTTCCAGGAGGGAAACCTGTGTTCCATTATCTGTCTCTTCTTCTGTGGGTGAGATCTTTGTGCAACCAGGCAGATGGTTGGCCTGGAAGGGTTTGGCGAATCTTCCTTTTTCAGTCATGACCAAGAAGCAGCTCAATGGTATAAATGTCAAGGTGCGACACTATGCCATCTTCTCTGAACTCCCTGATTCAGCTGGGAGGATGCCTGTGTCCCCAGCTTGAAGGACATTGTACAACCTTTTTCTTCCTAAGCACTTCAGTGACTTTTAGTGGAGGTTCCTGAATAGCATGGTAGCAACCAATTGTTTTGTGTACCATATTATCCCTGGGGTGTCTGCACAGGACCCCTTTTTGTTTGGCTTCAGACATGGTGTTTCATTTTTTCCTCTTTCTATTTTTTTATTTTTTTTTTTCCCCAGCAGCAGCTTTTGGGGTTTGAGACTGGTTTACTCCAAGCTCCTGTTAATTCTCAGAGTGAGATACCATGCTCATTCATCCAGCTTCCTGTCTAACTTTTTGATGAGTCAAGCAAAATTAGCCATTTAGAAATCTCATTAGGACAGATTGGCTGGAGATGAGCAAGGCGATGTGCTAGGGCTATTCTGAACACTGATTGTGGCCTGGCTGTGGATTGATTACACCATTTATAAATTGACTTGTAACTTGAACACTTTTGGGTTAAATTAGTGTGTTAACAATATTTTGAGTGAACTTGGTGATGATGATGCTTTAATGATCCATGTTTTACGTTTGCTGAAGACATATTTTGCTTTATTTTATTCATATCTTTTTATGTATATATTTATTTTAATAGTTTTTAATGTGATTTTATGTGAATAAGGTATTTTTCATTTTCTCTCTCTCTCTCTGGGTAGCACAAATATAAATGTAACTTAATCCTCACATTAAGTTGTTAGGCTTTAGTGAACTTCCATTTCAGAATGTGCTAAGGAGTGAAACTTTGGGCAACTCCAACAGGCATGACTAAGATGTTTACCTGAGGAGGGTGCCTATCACTCAGTAGTTCCCCCTACTCACTGATCATCCATCCTCAGTATGTTAATTTCATTCCTTTCCACCCCTAGAAGCTGCTCCATGCTTTGGGTCTCATACCTGAGATTCAGACTGTCAGACATGCCTGGTGCCCTCTGCACTGGTTTCTGTCTGGTTGGGAATGGGGGAAAACTTGTCACACTGCTTCAGGCCACTGCTCTATGTGCAACAATCTGTTTTTTTATTTTTACTACCTCTGGGCTGAAAGAAGTACTGTGGTCCCAAAAGTATTGGGTCACATTCTCACCAGCCTGGTTACCAGCAGACCCTGAGAATGGGTCTAAATCCATCTCTGGAAGCCTATAGAAACTTATCTTCTGTTGTACATCTGCATGAGTAGAACATGCAAGAGTGTCCAGGGCACGTATAGTTCTCATAGTGGGCATCTGACTTTCATCCATTATGGCATACTAGTCCAGGTGCAATTTAGTAACTGCTACTTGTGGGCTGATATTACCTGGTGATGTGAATTGCTCACAAGCAATGGCATGATATATGGAATAGTGAGTAAATGTAGCAAGGTAGGGGTGCCAGTGCAGAGCCCTCACATTGCGCAGTGCAGGAATTTGAAACTTAAGATGTCACATGATGCAATTCAGTGCATTTTATCCCTTTATAACCACCAGAATTGCTCTGTAAACATTGATAATAACTCACCGAAAGGCGAACAGGTGCTGGGAGTTCTACCCGTCTTGTCCCTAGTGAACTGGAGCTGTGCTAAGGAGATACCATGACAAAAACCTTCTATGTGGCTTCACCTGCCAATGCCAGCCTACCTCTTTTCTCTGCCACCCTGCTAGCCTGGCATACCCTTGTTTGACAGGAAATACAACATAGGCTAGGTTGTTTCTCTGATTTTTTTTTTTGTAAGTGTTTTAACTACAATGTGAAATATTCATAAACTACAACTTGTCTGTTTCATAAAAACCTAAAGACTGCCCTTATCACATAGAAGCTGTCTGATTCTTGGACTTATTTCGCAGTAAAAAGAACAGGAGTACTTGTGGCACCTTAGAGACTAAGAAATTTATTTGAGCATAAGCTTTCGTGGGCTACAGTCCACTTCTTCTTCTTCACAGTGGGTCCCTTTTGGCTTGTAGGCATGACTGCGGAAAGCCTAAAGTATGTCAAAGTGAAGGGGGGTTACTCCACACACACTGGGCTGCTGCTGCCTGGTTTACTCTTCCTAGGGAGGCTCTGGCTACTGCCACATGCCCTACAGCCAAGTGGTGGGAGTGCTCTATACACACAGCCCTGTCTGCTGAGTGTTGGTGCAGAGGATCAGTGGAAGATGGTAGACGGAAGGAGTGCCAGGGGAATGCTTGCAGTCCCCATGGCAGGGGTGTGGTGTCTGGCAGAGCCTGAGACTACATGGTGGGCAGAGTATGTGTGCCTGGCAATGCTGGGGGCGGGGGAGAGTGCCTGGGCTGCAGAGGCCTCTCTTCTCAATGTTTCATCCTGCATTCATTGCTGACCTTTCGCTAGCTGCTCCTCTCTGCACCTGGAGCTGTAAGTAGGGAGGTGGAAGCCACCTAGTTGCTTGCAGAATATGAACCAGAGGCATCTGGATGCCAGAACCAAAGGGATTGCTACAGTAGCTGTTCCAGTCTGTCCTAGATCATGGCTGTGTTCTGCCCTGCACCAGGGGAAAGGAAAAGGATATGCCTTTGCATTTACTAATAGTAATCCCTGATATTACAAAGCCGAGCACTGTATGACAAACAGATCTGTGGAAAGTGTTGGCAAGCAAACCGCCCACAACATGAAACTTGCCCAGCTTCATGTCTGATTGAAAACTCAGACTCTCAGCCCAGGTTTGCTGAATGGTTTCAATGCAATATTCAGATTTTTCAGGTAACCCTGGCCCAGTTTGGAGCCTGCATGGACTTCATGTGGAACATAGGCACAACTTAGCAGGTTTGGCTGAAACTCACTTTGAGGTGTTTTTGCTTCATTCAAAACAAAATTTGGAATTTGAAGCTCTGCAGCCCAGAATAACTCCGAAAAAACCCTGCCAGCCAAAATTATCAGGCTTCTTAGAGTTTTAGTAACAAGCTTTTAAAACAGCCCACAAGGCTATAGGTTCCACATCAAACCATTTGAAGGCTGGTGTATTCTACAAATACCCTACAATGGTTCACTAACATTAATCCCACTTGTGATGGGGAGTGTCACATGGTTCAGAGGGCTGGTTTTGATAAATAATAAAGAATGTGGAGGTGCCCCAAACCCCTGCTCTGCAAAATTGGAATGCAAGATCATGAGAACATTCTCTTGTGAGATTTTTATTCCTTCTTGTTTCCAGTGGGGCTAGCAATAGCATGAGAACAGTGGCTCAGGTTGTATTTTGGTATTTCTACTTCTGGTGCCAACTATAAATGAGAAGGCAGAGGCTTGTAAAATATTTTTTTTCTTAAAGGAGGGGAAATAATTCAAAATTTGGGCATCAAATAGGTTCATCCCAAGTGTTCAAAGGATGGGGATGGCCATGACACTGTGGTAGGTTCTTATTCTCTCTTAGCAGGTTTGTCCATCTCTATGTAGCATCTGATCTGTAACTTAATCTATAAGCAGCTCCAGTGAGATTCAAGAGCCTGAAGCCACCAAACACATGGTGACATAGCTACATACTTTCTGCCATACCTGCTCTTCCTGAAAAGCCTGCCAGTGTTGTGTTATACCTCACCCACCTTATCTGTCTAATGTTGTGTTATATTGTAAATTTAAGTGACATTTTAAGTAACATTGGGAAGCCTAGCACTTTCTTTGCCTTTATTTTTTTTCCTTTTATCTGATGGCAAAAACACTTTTTTTATTGAGCAAATTCATTTTTGGTGTACATCAACGGAGTCCAAGGATAAATTTGGACCTATATCTATTTTTTTTCCAAAATTAAATGTTTGTGACCTATAGTCTTCAAAAAATCAAAACTCCAAGATAACCACCCATTTTTTATGAGTAACCCACATGTGACAAGTCTGTATTACTAAATTGCTCCTCTAAAAGATGGTGGAAAATCTATTTTGTTGTAGAAAAAGATGTTTCAAGTTTCGAAGGGACTATTACAAACAAGTCTGATCTAAAAAAATTTGAACACTTTTAAAACAGTGAAATATTATTTGATAAAGTCCTACAATCGTAGCAAAGAGAAAACAATTTGTAGTTTTTAAACACACTAGCAGGTTGAAGTAAACTACAAACTGCATTGTATTCATCAGGATTTTACAGTGTGAGAACCCTACCTTTTTTCCTTGTGAAGACAAGGCCAATGATATTAGTACAAAAAAGGGTGCTTGAGGGGGAGGGGAAAGGTAGGGTTTTATCTTGTAACTCTGCCACTTGACAATGGGTTTACTGAGTAAGGGCTGTAGATCTGTTCCCCTGATTTAACTTAGTTTTTTATGATGATTTAATTCTGAAATTATTTCCTTGATAAGATATCCTGTAAAAATGATTGATTGCATAGAACATTGGTTTTTTTAACATTGCCTTGCACTGCATCCCAATGCACAGGACTTAAAACATTCAAATCTGACACATTTGTTGGGAGTAGAGAGATGAGGTGGAGCCTACTTTCTTTGAGAATAGCTGCTTTAATCAAGGAGATGTGAACAGCTTGCATTCTCTGCTTTTTGACTTCCACAAAGCCTGTTTGTTTTACTTAAGGCTATATTGCTACACCCCTGTTTCCATGGAATTGCTAGGGAGCTAAGCCACACCTTTATGAACACCAGGAGAGTGTTTCCTGAGTAGAGCAGCTTTATGAGTATAGAGACTCTGCTCCTAAGAGTAACTGGAGGTTTTTAAAAAAGACATAAACAAACAACTAGATCTTAAGACTTTGGCCTGCAGATGATCTGCCAGTGCATGTCACCTGTCTTTGTGTATATACTGCTGTGGCCAATGGTGTTCACACTGAGATTCTGGCCTGTCTTGATGTGTAACACTTAATAACATTTCTTTAGGGTTACTGATGGTTCCGGGAAATGTTAATGAGAGAGGGGGCGTTTTTTGCAACCCATTTACAGGTTCAAACCCAGCTCCTCTGCTTACTCCTAGTAATAATGATTCCTCCTGGTAAGGTTCAAGATATATTTGCAGGGCAGCATAAAGAAGCCTGTAAAGCTGCTGGGCTGCGCATTTTATTGGCTCCTGTCCTGTTCATTTATGAATTAACTTCTTATCTTTGTCTACACTGTTGTCAGTCCTGAAAGATAGGAAGATGCCTCATTTCTGGAATTTTTATGAATATTGCAGTTACTGTTGCATAGTAAAATTGAAAGAGAACATTTTTTCAAACACGTAGAGACACTATAAAAACCAAGCACAGAAATCCTTAGTCGTGAAACTGAAGCTGTGCAAATATTCCCCACGCATGCAAAGTATTGATATTAAAAAGCTTCTCCTGCTGGTGAATCATTGCAGAGTTTATGCAACCACTAGACTTACCACTCCCTGTGATTCAAGGCATAAAATCATGGTTGGTTGCTTTGTAGCCATTCCCTATTGTGATGGGCTAGTAAGAGAGTTTAAGTGAAAGCAAAGAGGTAATGGTGGTTACTATTCCATGAGTCCTATAAAGACCCAGGACTTTAGGTTATTCCTTGGTATTTATAAGTGATTTTATGATACATTTTACAAATTACAGCAGCATCTAAGGCTTCTGGATAGTAAAGACATTTCATTTTGAGGTACACTTTTTAAACTGGGAGTAAGGTGGAGCAGCTATGAGTAATTGTTTTTGGTAGGAACTTATCCAGCATTCTCTTTAATTGATGAAGATGAAAGTATTTTGTAATCATGGCAACTAAAAATTGTGAAGCATTTTTATGCTGCCTCTAGGATTTTTTGTTTGTTTTTTAAACAATTGAATATTTAAAAATTGGCATATTAGAATACTGAGAACTTTGGTAGGTTTGATCTATGCTAGGAACTTATGTCACTATAACTACGTCTTGCAAGATTTTCCACACCCCGAGCGACATAGTTATTCCAATTTAGCCCCCAGTGTAGACAATGCTGTGTTGATGGGAGGGCATAAATAGCATCTTCATTAATCGCTGAAGCTGCACTGCTGTAAAGTATAGACAAATTCCTGTTCTTAGGCTCTGTGCTACACACACAAAGAACATTTGCTTACTCAGACTTTCCAGAGAGATCTGCGTTAGGTGTGTCACTAACACCATTTCCAGAATCATAGACTTTAAGGTCAGAAGGGACCATCACGATCACCTAGTCTGACCTCCTGCACAATGCAGGCCACAGAATCTTACCCATCCACTCCTGTATTGAATCTATGTCTGAGCCATTGAAGTCCTCAAATCATGGTTTAAAGACTTCAAGGTGCAGAGAATCTTCCAGCAAGTGACCTGTTATATAAGATCTTTGATTCCAATGGGCAAAATGCTGGCGCATCCTTTCTGGGCATATAGGCCCAAATGCAGTGGAAAATGTTCCATGTTTTTAAAGTGTCACTTGTTAGCCACATAGGGGTAAAAGCAGCAGAAGCAAATCTACACAGGATATCTTAAATCCCCCAGGGCATCAGAGATATACATAGTGGATAGCCACAGCTCATCTCTAAGTGGGTGGGGTGGGGGGAATCCTGCTCAGTGGATCTATACACATTATAGATCTACTGGGCCAAAACCAGAGGGTGGGGGAAAGCACCGGGCAGCATTTACCTGTGTGCTATAGCTATACCCTGCTATAGGGGCTATGGTCAGGGCTGACAAGAGGGGGGTGGGGGGAAGCCGGTACAAATTACCGGGGTCCAGTGGTCTGGAAGGGGGCCTGGGGCCCTGCTTCGTCGGCCCTCTTTTGCCAGTATGATCTTGCTGCGGGGCCTGAAAAAATTATTTCACCGGGGCCCGAACCCACTCTTGGTGGCCTTGGCCTATGGCCTGGTTGTGCAAAGAGCCTGGATGGTTGAGATGGAGAAATCACTTTCCCAGCTCTGCAAAGCAACACCTTTTTGTGGGGATTAGCTCTCTTTCCCAAGATCATACTCAAAGGGATTTACATAACCACTATATACTCACAATCAGTCAGACAGCCACTTCTCTGCTGCCTATCAGACAACACACTACACAACAGTGGGAGGGGAAACTTCTTGTCCTAGCACACGGGAGAAAATCCCTATTCTTAGAAAAGTTCCCTGGGATCTTTAATGTTTGTGCAAGACTGATAGGATTATAAAGTGACAAGGAGGTTGAGGTAAAATCTTTTATTGGACCAACTTCTGTTGGGGGGAGAGACAAGCAGTCCAAGCAATCAAGCTTATACAGTGCTGAACAAGAGCTCTATGTAAGTTTGAGCTGAAAGCTTGTCTCTCTCCCCAGCTGCAGTTGGTCCAATAAAACTCCAATATACCTCACCCACTTTGTCTCTCTAGTATCCTGGGATCAACATGGCTAGAACAACACTGCATACAGAAATTATAAAGTGTTTTCTTTCTTTCTTTCTTTTTTCCAGGTAAGAATCTGCCTCGGGAAAGGAAAGCCAACCCTTCTGTAAGTCAAATCCATGGGTCTGGGTATTGCACACCTAATGCTTGAACCACAATGCCATCCACTGTGACAGGAGTTGCTATTTATTACAGATTTTGAGTTTTCACTTTTCTTTCCCACAATACATACTGCTGTAGGAAATCAAGGTCAGATAACCTGAGAGCACTGTCATAGTCCATACAATGCTACAGTTTTGTTTGTGACTTTTATGTTTAAAAAAAAAATCCTCTAATGCTTTATAGATTTGCTATAAATAACAGGACTGCCGCATTTAATATATTATAGCAGAGAGAAATTACAGGCAAGGAAAAAATATATTTTCTGGCAGGATTTGGAAATGGACAATTGATGAGGCAGAGATACAGAGAGGCTGTTCTAGATAGCAATAGCTGCATGGGAGAAGGGTCTCAAACCTAGATGCCCCTCTTTACACCCTTGATTACCATATGAAACTTACATCTTTGACTTTAGCAGGAGTTTTGCGTACATAGAATAAAATGTATGACTGTATTTGGCCCAGTGTCTTTGATTAAGATCTACAGACGGGTTGTGACTTTAAAATCATGGTCTATGTAGGAAGATAACGGGAGGAAAAAAACCTAAAACTTGGATCTCTGGAAAAATTTCTAAAATACACATACTAAACTGCTTTAAATTACATTTCAACCATTGCAATGGCTTCATTGTCAAATTGCTAGGAGTCAAAAAAGAGCTGGAAAATGGAACTGTTGTTGTCCTCTAAATAAAAGCAGGACATTTAATGTAACAGATTATTTTATGCCATATCTATAAAAATCTGATCTAAAATGAACTTGCGTACACAATTCACTCATACTATGTTCCTATATTACACAGTGGGCCAGGTTTATATGTCTTCTTAAATATCCAATACAGGCCACTAGTAGAGACTAGATGGACCATTGGTCTGTTCTGGTATGAACACTTCTGCATTCCTACTAAGGGCTTGGCTACACTCGAAACTCCAAAGTGCTGCCGCGGCAGCACTTGTACTCCACCTCACCGAGGGGATTAGCTTACAGCGCTGGGAGCCACGCTCCCAGCGCTGGGGCACTGTTTACACTGGTGCTTTATAGCGCTGTAACTTGCTGCGCTCAGAGAGGTGTTTTTCACACCCCTGAGGGCTTGGCTACACTGGAGAGTTGCAGTGCTGGTGGTGGCTTTAAAGCACTGCAACTTACTCACCGTCCACACTTGCAAGGCACATACAGTGCTGTATCTCCCTGGCTACAGCACTGCATGTACTCCACCTCTGCCTGGGGAATAACAACTGCAGCGCTGGTGATGCAGCGCTGCTCCGCCAGTGTGCCCACCAAAAGCGCTGTTATTGGCCTCCAGAGGTATTCGGAGGTATCCCAGAATGCCTGTTCAGCCACTCTGCTCATCAGTTCTAACTCTACTGCCTTGGCTTCAGTTGACCCGCCCTTTAAATGCCCTGGGAATTTTAAAAATTCCCTTCTTGTTTGCTCAGCCAGGTGTGGAGTGCAATCAGTGAATCTTTCCAAGTGACCATGCCTCCACGCGCCAAACGAGCCCCAGCATGGAGCAATGGCGAGTTGCTGGACCTCATCAGTGTTTGGGGGGAGGAAGCTGTGCAGTCACAGCTGTGCTCCAGCTGTAGGAATTATGATACCTATGGGCAGATATCAAGGGCCATGCTGGAAAGGGGCCATGACCGGGATGCTCTGCAGTACAGGGTTAAAGTGAAGGAGCTGCAGAGTGCTTACCGCAAAGCCCGCGAGGGAAACCGCCGCTCCAGCGCTGCCCTCACGACCTGCCGTTTTTACAAAGAGCTGGACACGATACTTGGGGGTGACCCCACCACCAATCCAAGGACCATGATGGACACTTCAGAGTGGGGAGGGAGGAGGAGGAGCGGGGGGAGGAGGAAACCGAGAGTGAGGGTACTGGGGTGGGGGGAGACACCCTGGAGTCCCAGGAGGCGTGCAGCCAGGAGCTCTTCTCAAGCCAGTAGGAAGGTAGCCAGCAGCTGGAACTTGGTGGAGGACAAACAGGAGCTGGTTCCCAGTAAGCAGCTTGTATTTTCAGGATGGAAATGTTTCGGGAGAGGAGGGAGGGTCAGGGCTGCATGCATGCATGCCTAGATGTGGAATAGCCTATTGATATGGTCTATCACGTTGCGGTAATCGGCCTCGGTAATCTCTTCAAAAGTTTCTGCCAGAGCGTGGGCAATGCGCTTGCACAAGTTTATTGAGAGAGCCACTGTGGTCCTTGTCCCAGTCAGGCTAATGCATCCGCGCCACTGTGCCGCGAGGGGTGGGGGGACCATTGCTGCACACAGGCAAGCTGCATAGGGGCCAGGGCGGAATCTGCGTTGCTGTAGAAGACCCTTCCACTCTTCCCAGGTGACCCGCAGCAGCGAGATATCTTCCAGGATCAGCTCCTGTGGAAAATGTTGGGAGAGTGTTCAGTGTAGGTGCCCCCTGCAGCTGTTTGCTTTTGCCAATGCACAAAAACCCCAGTGCAGCCCAGAAGCAATCAGTCCCCCTTACTCACCATTTCGGGGCTCCTTTGGGTTATGTGCGCTCTCTTTGGCATGGGAAAATTATGCTATTGTGAAGACTGTAAACTCCTTCACTGTGTGAGAATAACTGTCTGAGATATAAACGATGCTGCCTCTGTTAACTGTTGCCTTTTTTGCCTTTCTACAAGCAACCTTGACTTCTTGGATGCCAGTGTTATCAACAGCTGAAAGACTCCAAAACCTCGTGGAAGAAGCCGCGAAAAAGCAAAGACAACCTGCTGCAAGCAGTTATGGATCACTCTGCCAGAGAGAATCAAAAACTGCAGGACTGGAGGGAAAGGGAAAGCAGGATCCGCCAGAGAAACGCAGCGGCCAGGAAGAAAAGCACAAAGCAGCTGATAAGCATCCTGGTGCGCCAAGTGGACTCTATCCAGGCGCTCGTAGACATGCAGGCAGAGCACTACCGAGCTGGCCCCCACCCCGTGCCAAAGCTCTTTCCCTTGTGCCCCAATGTCAGCTCAAACCCCCTTCCCCAGCATCCAGGTTCTTACCACCATCAGCTGCCTCCAACACCTGTACATTCACCAAACCAGCCCTGAGAACTATGACCCTTACCCTCTGCACTCAACCCCCATCACCATGCAGTATATAGGCATCCTGAAGTGCAGCAGTCATTGCACAGCACTCCAGACAGACATATTCAAACCTGTGACTGTACAGTTCCCCACCACACCCCCCTGCCCTTTTAGGTTCCCAAAATGTGTGTGAGTCTGTCAATAAAGTTATTTTCTTTTCAAGTAAATGAATTCTTGGCTTTGAAAAACAGTCTTTATTATTGCAGAAAGTCAAAAGATACCTTTAGCCCAGGAAAGAAACAGGCATTGCAAATCAGCTTAGGAAAAACAGATTCCTACTAACATTGTAACCACTGCACTTCACTCCGTGCAAGGCACCAAACATTACTGTTGGTTTTCAGCCTCAAATTCCTCCCTCAAGGCATCTCTAATCTTTGAAGCCCTGTGCTGGCCTCTCTAGTAGCCCTGCTCTCTGGCTGTGCAAATTCAGCCTCCAGGCGTTGAACCTCAGAGGTCCATGCCTGACTGAATGTTTCACCCTCCCTTCACAAATATTATGGAGGGTACAGCACGCGGATATAAGCCGCAGGGATGCTGCTTTCCCCCAAGTCTAGCTTCCCATACAGAGATCTCCAGCACCCTTTTAAACGGCCAAAAGCACACTCCACAGTCATTCAGCACCGGCTCAGCCTGTAGTTGAACCGGTCCTTGCTCCTGTCAAGCTTCCCTGTATACGGTTTCATGAGCCAAGGCATTAATGGGTAAGCAGGGGGTCTCCAAGGATCACAATGGGCATTTCAACGTCCCCTACTGTGATCTTCCAGTCTGGGAAAAAAGTCCTGGCCTGCAGCTTCCTGAACAGGCCACTGTTCCGAAAGATGCGTGCATCATGCACCTTTCCAGGCCAGCCTGTGTTAATGTCAATGAAACCCACGGTGATCCACAAGCGCCTGGAGAACCATAGAGAAATACCCTTCCGATTAATGTACTGGATGCTAGGTGTGGTGGTGCCAGAATAGGAATATGCATCCCATCTATCGCCCCTCACAGTTAGGGAAACCCATTTGTGCAAAGCCATCCACAATGTCCTGCATGTTCCCAGAGTCACGGTTCTTCTTAGCAGGATGCGATTAATGGCCCTGCAAACTTGCATCAACACGATTCCAACGGTCGACTTTCCCACTCCAAACTGGTTCCCGACCGATCGGTAGCTGTCTGGAGTTGCCAGCTTCCAGATTGCAATAGCCACCCGCTTCTCCACCGCAGGGCAGCTCTCAATCTTGTGTCCTTTGCGCCACAGGGTGGGGGCGAGCTCCTCACACAGTCCCATGAAAGTGGCTTTTCTCATCCGAAAGTTCTGCAGCCACTGCTCATCATCCCAGACTTCCATGACGATGTGATCCCACCACTCAGTGCTTGTTTCCCGAGCCCAAAAGCGGCGTTTCCATAGTGCTGAGCATTTCCGTGAATGCAAAAGCAATTTCGTGTCGTACACGTCAGGCGACTCGCTATCATCGTCGGACTCCTCATCACTTTGGATCATAAGGAATAGCTCAACTGCCAAACGTGATGTGCTGGCGAGACTCATCAGCATACTCTCAGCAGTTCGGGCTCCATTTCCCACAGAAATCGCGCTGCACAGAAACCGTTGAGAGAGTCAAGATGGTGCCAAACGTGGACGGAAAAACAGGGATTGCTGGGATGTGAGCGATGCATCACGGGGCGTTGGGACAGGAAGCAGAATGACCTGCACCCTCCGCCCCCTTCCCACAACCCATGGAGCCAAAATGGACGAGGTGCTCTGTGGATAGCTGCCCATAATGCACCACTCCCAACAGCGCTGCAAATGCTGCAAATGTGGCCACACTGCAGCGCTGGTAGCTGTCAGTGTGGCCACACTCCAGCGCTTTCCCTACACAGCTGTACGAAGACAGCTATTACTCCCAGCACTGCACACTTGCAAGTGTAGCCAAGGCCTTAGGAGCAGTACCTATTCCAACATTACTTTCTCCAAGGGAGAGACTCCCTCTACATGCAGCACCTGATTACAATACCCTTCCCCCTATGACTAATGTTCCTGCATTTAAACAGCTTCTATCTGGGGAAATAGTACAAAGGCACCTGCTATTCATTGTCCAGCCCTTAACAGATTAGATTAGACTATTGCAATGGGCTATGTTTGAGACTACATCTTAAAACCATTTGGAAAATAACATGGATGTAGAACGCAGCAGCTTCCTTACTGACCAAGGGATTTCACTGGCAGTATGGGCAGTACTGCCAACCTCAAATGTTCAAAAATCATGAGTCAGGGTCACCAAAAATCATGAGATTGGCTTTAAATCATGAGATTGTGTAAAAATAATAGATTTGGTGTTCTTTGTATTAGCCTTCTACTTTTGTGAGCCTTTAGGGTGCACTGGTCTAGAAACTTATTTTTTTCTTTAAGAATGAAAGCTGAAATCCTCACACATCCACTAGACTCCAGGAGCTGGGGCTTTAAGAAAAACAATAATTATCATGAGACTCATGAGAGTTGGCAACACTGTTTGTGATACCACTGCTCTGGGATCTGCATTGGCTGACCATGAGTCTTGAATGAAGTTTAACGTATTGGATATGATCTTTAAAGCCATAAACAGGCTACCTCAGGGGTGGCCTCTTGCTCCAGGCTGTGTTTGTCTCAGCTGCAGCCAGTAAAGGCACTGACCTTGATCCCAATTTATAAAAAAGGGGATAGGTGGCAGAACATTCTTTGTGAGAGCTCTAGAATGTACTAATCCCTTGATGTGAAATAGCCCTGAATTTGATGACGTTCTGGACATAAGGCAAAAGACCTTTGTCTAAGGGGTTTTGGAGAGGGCTCAGGATACAGTTCCCACAATGATGAAGCATAGAAAGGAGTTTCTGTAAGTGACTGTGGGCTTGTCTATACATACAGCACTGCAGTGGTGCAGGTGCACCGATGTAGCTGCGCAAGGGTAGCGCTTAGTAACGATGCTACCTATGTCAACGGGAGTAGGTAGCTACTTTATCTCCCTAAAAGGTGGTAGCTATGTCAACAGGAGAAGTCCTCCAGACGACATAGAGCTGTCTACACAAGCAGTTCAGTTAGTATAACTGCATTGCTCAGGGATGTGGGTTTTCCACACCCTGAGCAAAATATTTGTAGTGACACGAGTCTGTAGTGTAGACCAAGTTCTTGAGTTCTTCTGGAAATTACTACTTACATAGGGCTGGGATTTTATTGTTATTTTAGAGCACATAGGAGTATTAGATAGGCATCATTTTAATTATTTTAAATCTAATTAATAAAATAGTGTCCTACCTCCATTATCCAGATATACAATAGCAATGCTATGACTCTACTCATACACTTCTGCATCTTAGATACTTTCTGCCACTGGGCAGGTATTGCAAAAGTGAGTGCATGCTATTCATTTTTCCTTTTCATTTTATTTTGCAGTGTCAGTTCTTACCACTAAGTGCATATCTTTGGCGATCTCTCAAGGTCGAGGATGATCTCTTTCACAGGTATTTGTTTTTTTATGAGACCTTTGGTGACGGAGAAGTCCGATGTTTGAGCCACGGGCTCATGGGCAGATGTTCCATATTTTGTTGAAAGTTAGGGTTGGGCTGTTACAGTTATCTGTCTCTTCTTTTCTGGCATTTTTCTGCAACCAGGCCAAGGTGATTTCCCTCAAAAATGGACGTTCCCTCTTTGACAAGTTATCCCTGTCCTGGGCTACTGTCTCCCAGCGTGTGGTGTCGATGCCACGTCTCTTGATGTTTATCTTGAGGGTGTCTTTAAAGCATTTCTTTTGGCCTCTCCATTTCCTTTCTCCTTTGGTAAGTTGGGCACGCAGCAGTTGTTTTGGTAAGCGTACATCAGCCATGCGCACACAGTGCTCACTCCACCTCAGCTGGTGCTGGATAATCAGGGCCTCAACACTGAAGATGTTGGCCTCTGTGAGGACACGACATTAGTGTGATGATGCTCCCACTTTATGTTAAGGATCTTCTAAAGAAAAGGCTGGTGCTGACATACCAGGTTTTTCAGGTGTTTTCTATAGGTCACTCAAGTCTCGCAGCTGCAGAGGAGAGTTGGGATTACCCCCACTTTATCAATTAAAAGTCTAGTGTGTGTTCTGATGTTGTGATTGTTGAACCCCCAGTGAGACAGTCTGCCAAAGGCAAGCCTGATGTAGTGGATTCTGTGCTGAATCTTGACGCCTATGTCTGCCCTCTGTGAGAGATGGCTGCCAAGATAGGCAAAGTCTTCTACATTTTCCAGTTCTTCTTTGTCAATGTAGATCATCCTTGCTGGGTCTGATGGTTGACTAAGTGCATATACCAAAGTTATCAATAATAGTTAATGACTTCCATTTTATATACCAACACCTTTCACCCTGAAGCTCCAAAACTCTCTTCAAACTATATAGGTAGGAGTCACTTTACCATTCAGTGAATGGCAGAATTCTCTTGGGTGGAATGCTGCTGTTATTTTACAGCACAACACAACCCTACATATCAATTTAGTACAGGAAGTGGGGTGGGAGGGAGAAGAATTTAAGTAGGCAGGATCTATTTGCCTATATTGGCATTTGGCCAAGATGCCATCGTCCGATTGTGAGAAATGCAGTGGAATCTTTCATGACCATGAACTCGTTTTTACATTTCATCCAAAAAATGGCACCCACTGGTAGCAGCACAGTGCCCCTTAGCAGTACTCTGCAGTACTCTGCAGGCACTAATTTACTACTAAACCAGATGGAAGATGCCATCACCTCACAGAAGAAACCCTGTGGTACTTTTTTCCAAAGTTGACATCACAGCTAAAATTTCCAAACATTCAAATTATGTATAAAATTCAAATTATATATATATTTATATAAGAAGATAACCAGTAGCAATTCACTATCCCATCCAAACATTAATCCAGATTAGCCTGTGAGCTCTGAGTAGATCACAGCCCCACATGAAATGGCTAAAGGATGCAATGCTTAACTGCACCTATCCTACCTTGTCATTGCCTGCCCACTGCTCTGCCCAAAGATCATTCACAATTGCAAACACCAGCATCCGGTGATTTTTATTTATTTAATTAAGCATCATATCAGAAATTTATACTTCAAAATTGCATAAGGGCTGTCAACTGGAGTTTTACTTTCCCTTCTTGTTATTTCATTCGATTTATCCTCAATCTCTTGGAAGAAGATGGTCAAATAACACCTAGGAATTAGAATTATTTTTAGGTTTTCAGGTACCCAGAACTTTTTGGGGGGGGGGGCGGGGGTCGGACCCAAATGTACCAAAACAAGTAGATTTCCCTAAAAAATACAAGGATAGTGTTCAAATGGCTGTGTTAACCTTCACATGCAATACAAAGCATACCCCGCATAATAGCAGAAACATCCAATTACATATCTGTATTTTTAGGAAAGATATGAAGAATAGGAAGATGCCACTATGGCTTTATCAAGAGCTCTTTAATGACCTGAAAATCAAGAATGAATGCCACAAAAAGTGGAAATGTGGACAAATTACTAAGGAGTACAAAGGAGTAGCACAAGCATGTAGTAACAAAATCAGAAAGGCTCAGGCACAAATGAGTTACACCTAGCAAGGGATGTAAAAGGCAAGAAGAAGAGGTTCTTAAATGTATTAGGGTCAAGAGAAAGATGAAGGAAGGTGTCTTAGCAGCAAAGGAGAGGTAATAACTGGTGACATCAAGACAATGGATGGGTTTAATGCCTATTTTGCTTCAGTCTTCACTAAAATGGTAAATACTCAGTACAATTAATATTAACAACTAGGGGGAAAGAACAGAACCTAAAATAGGGTTCAGGTTAAAGAATATCAGGGTTGGAAGGGACCTCAGGAGATTATCTAGTCCAACTCTCTGCTCAAAGCAGGCCCAGTCCCCAGACTGATTTTTGCCACAGATCCCTAAATGGCCCCCTCAAGGATTGAGCTCACAACCCTGGGTTTAGCAGGCTAATGCTCAAACCACTGAGCTTTCGCTCCCTCCTAAGATGAGTTAGATGTATTCAAATCAGTAGGGCCTGATGATATTCATCCTAAGGTACCTAAGGAACTAGCTGAAGCAACCTTTGAACCGTTGGCAATTATCTGGAGGAGAAGTGGAGGACAGGTGTGGTCCCAGAAGACTGGAGAAGGGTAAACATAGTATCTATCTTTAAGGGAACAAAATAGACCCAGGGAATTATAGACCAGTTAGCCTAACTGGAAAGATAATGGAACAAATTATTAAACAATTTGTAAGCACCTGGAGGTTAATAAGATTATAAGAAATAGCCAGTATGGATTTGTCAGGAACAAATAATGCCAAAACAACCTAATTTACTTCTTTAACAGGTTTACTGGCCTAGTGGACAGGAGGAAGCAGAAGAAGTGATGTATCTTGATTTTAGTAAGGCTTTTGACACAGTCCCACATGACATTGTCATAAGCAAATTAGGGAAATGTGATTTAGATTAAATTACTATGAAGTGGATGGACAACTTGTTGAAAGATCATACTCAAAGAGTAGTTATCAATGATTCGCTGTCAAACTGGTAGGGTATATTTTATGGGGTCTTGCAGGGGTTAGTCCTGCATCCAGTACTAATCAATATTTTCATTAATGTCTTGGGTAAGGGAGTAGATAGTGTGCATATAAAATCTGCAGATGACATCAAACTGGGAAGAGTTGCAAACAATTTTAAAACAACCTTGACAAATTGGACAATTGGTCTGAGTTCAACAAGGTGACAATCAGTAAATACAAGTGCAAAGCACTTCACTTCACGAGGAAAAATCAAACGTACAGCCAGGGCCGGCGCTAGGATTTCTGACGCCCTAGGCGCCGGCACATTTCGCCGCCCCCCGCGCGGTGGCTCCCTGACCCGGGGGACGCCCTGGGTTGCCAGACCGCCGCGGCGGCTCCCTGACCCGGGAGCGCCCCGGGCCCACCGGACTGCGCGGCGGGCTTCCCTGACCTGGGAGCGCCCGGCCCGACGCGCGGCGGCTCCACCTGGGACCGCCGGCAGGGCGGCTGACCCGGGGATGCCCTGGGTTGCCGGGCCCGCTGCGCGGCTTCCTGACCCAGGGCACCCTAGCTGGCCGGGCCTGCGCGGCTGCCGCTGACCCTGGGGCGGCCCTAAGCTGCCGGGCTGCAGGCGCTGCTGCCGCTGGCAGCTCAGACTACGCAGCGGCGCTGCAACCATTTAAAAAATTTTTGGGGGGCGCTGCTTTTTGGCGCCCCCAAATCTTGGCGCCCTAGGCAACTGCCTAGTTCGCCTAAATGGTTGCACCGGCCCTGCGTACAGCTACAAAATGGAGAATAACTGGAGAGGTAGTAGTACTGCTGAAAGTTGATCACAAACTATGTAAGTCAAAAATGTGACGCAACTGCGAAAAAGATTAGTATTCTGAGGTGTATTAACAGGAATGTCATATGTAAGACACAGACGGTAACTGTCCCACTCTGCTTGCACTGATGATGCGTCAGCTGGAGTACCATGTCCAATTCTGAGTGCCACACTTTATGAAAGATGTGGGAAAAACTAGGGAGAGTTCAGAGAAGAGCAACACAAATGATGAAAGGTTTAGAAAACCTGACCTGTGAGGAAATGTTAAAAAAACTGGACATGTTTAATCCTGAGGAAAGAAGATTGAGGGGGGGATCTGTTAACAATCTTCAAATATGTTAAGGGCTGTTATAAAGAGGACTGTGATCAATTGCTTTCCATGTCCACTGAAGGAGGTAGGACAAAAAGTAATGGGCTTAATCTGCAGTAAGGGAGATTCAGGAAAAACTTTCTAACTATAAGGGTAGATAAACTCTGGAATAGGCTTCCAAGGGAGATTGTGGAATCCCCATCATTGGAGGTTTTTAAGAACAGGTTGAACAAACCTGTCTGGGATTGTCTGGGTTTATTTGTTCCTGCCAGAGAGCAGGAAACTGGACTTGATGAGTTCTCAAGGTCCCTTCCAGTCCTACATTTCTCTTTCTGTGTTTATATATAGAATAATGCTGTGGGAATCAGACTTGAGACATTCATATACATGGGCGATGATAGATTGACAATCCTGGGGATGTCAAAGGATTCAGGGGGATTCTCTCTCTTTCCACCTCCCCTTCAGTAGTCAGTTGTGGTTTATAGCAAACCCAATACTAGGGTGTTATAGCCACCTTTGAATTTGGTCTTCGCTTAACATGGTAAAGGAACTTGTACAGCAGATGCTCAATACACCTGATACAAGAGGCCACATGTACCTCTCCTGCTGCCCATGGTCTGTATGTTAGCTGGTTTAAAATGATATTCAAGTTTTTTGAGAGAACCTGGATCTGTTTTACGCTTTGAGTCTGTGGTTTTGGGAACAGTAAATGGAGAGTTTGCAATCTGTACAACTATTGAACAGTAGAAAGTATTTTCTAATAAAAATACTCCATGTACTTGGATGAATATTTACACAGCTTAATTTTCACCACTAATAGACTAGTAACGTCTTTGGCAGTCTTATATAGTAATCTGTGCGTGTACTTTATATGCTGTTTAAATAAAAAATAAAAACACCTGCTTTAATATTATAGTAAACTACTCCATTCATTTTTTCCCCTTTCCATGTTAATAGGTTCAGTAAAATTATGGTAAGAGTCTTGGCAGGTTCAGTTTCAGGTATTTTTCTGTGTCTATTTTGCTTGATTTCATGATGTAATTAAGGGAATTTGGATAATGTTAGCTGGTCACTGAAATTCATCTGCTACTTCATGGGTGGATAGTGAAATGAAAGGAAGGCTTACATAGACCCCTGTGAAATGGAACTGCTGAATTCTGCACTGATCAAGATACTACTCAGAAACAAAAGGTGGCAGAGTATTATTACTCAGATTGCATCTCACTATATCTAGAACATGAAAGGTAGGTTACACATGTAGAATTGGGAGTCTATTTAGAAAAACTTTAGGTAGCCTCATGATTTTAGTATCTTAGAGGGACACCCAAATGATCATATTAGAAAAAGCCTGCCGCTTTCCCCCATATTCAGCTCTACAGAAATCTAATATAAAATTGACTAAGAATGATATCAGAATGCAGGTTGACACCTAGAACAGACCTCAGGCAAGTTTCATAACTAAAATATTATGGCACATTTTCCGTTCCCACTTCAGGCCTAAGCCCAGTACTAGTCTAAAGATATATCAATTATTCATTCCACGGAAATATGTCACAGCAACAGACGAAGAAGCTATATGAGATTAAACAGGAGGTAGCCAATTTTCCATTAGCAAATGGGTTGTATGTTCATTGCTATTTAATAATATTCTTTATTCTAAATATTTACAGTAAATATATGAACTCATATGATGTCCTGGTTACACATACTCATAGATCTCTTTATAATCACTCTTAGACTTGTACATTTTCAAAGCACCTTGCAGGCTCTAACTAATGGTGATGACATCTGCAACTGTTAAGTGACATTGGGCCTGAACCATGTAACCAAATTAAAGCAAGCAGTCTGCAGTAAAATATTATCCTGTTTAAGTCAGCAGGGCTAACTCTGTGTATAAGAGTTGCTGGAACATGTCCTTGATAGTCCAGAAGAAAACAAACTGAGCCTTAATACAGGAGTGGGTGGGTGAGATTCTGTGGCCTGCGTTGTGCAGGAGGACAGACTAGATGATCATAATAGTCCCTTCTGACCTTAAAGTCTGAGTGTCCATTGCCAAGTAAATCACAAACAGACCTGGACAGAGGGCAATCATTTGCAGCTGGACAGGAAACAGGCTCTACATATTTAGCTGTGCTTTTGGACTGAACACTTGCCTTTTCTTTGTATATAGATAGTGGTGAATTTAACTCCTAATAACTTGACTTTCTGATTTGTTGCCTAGATCAGCACCATGAAACAGGTACCACTTCCATATTCCATCTCATCATTTTATGGAATCAGCCTGGTCATCATAAATTGACTGACATCTTTAGTGAAAATTCCAGATTTTCAGTGTCTAAGGCTGTCACGGAGTCTGGGGGTTCCAGCCCTGCTCCCCTCTGCTTGGACCCCACAGTGACTTTTATCCAGCCAGTAAAACAGAAGGTTTATTGGACAACAGGAACACAGGTTACAGCAGAGCTTGCAGGCACAGTCAGGACTCCTCCGTCCAGTCCTTCTGGGGGTTCAGGGTGCTTGGATCCCAGCTAGGATACCCTGAATTCCGCCCCACAGCCCCAAACCCAAACTGTCCTGCCTTTCCTCCCGCCGGCCGAATCCTTTGTCCCCTTCTCCTCCGCCCAGGAGCTTCCCCCTCCCCCCTGCCGGGCTCGGGTTACAGGCTGAGCGCCTGTCCCTCACCTACAGACATCCCCTGCTTTCCCGTTCCCCACACAGACAGTCCCTACTCCATCACAAAGGCATTTTGAGACAGTGCTGTGTACAGTGGTCAAACAATGTTTTGTTTCTATTTTGAAAAGTTCTACTGATAGGTTTGAGAGAGATTATCTATCATTAAAATGGGGAACATCTGTTTTACCTCTCAAACTCATTTGCTATCACCCAGTTGATACCTTACTTCCTCACTGCCCCGTTCTTTATACCAGTAGGGAATTAATCCCTTTATACCAATAGGGAATTAATCCCATTAATCCTGATGGCTACTGAATTTGCCTGTGTGTTAGGTGTGTTTAGTGTAGTTTGGATTTCACATCTAGCTAGACAGCCCTTTTAGCGTTTTGTCTTTTTTTGACATGTGCCTTTGGGCTGGTCGAGGCACAGGTTTTTGTATTGCTATAGTAGTATCTCTATTTCTAAATGGACACTTGTACCAGTACAAAAACTGTGTATAGACAAGCCCTTAGATATTGATTTCTTTAAAGTGCAACTTCTAGACTTCTTGAAAATCCACTCAATTTTATAACAGTGATACAGGCAGCCTGACTGCCCAATAGCCAGAGTATTAATTCTAAAAATGCTCTCTACTTGTCAGTTGAATGAGTGCTACTCATGAATAAAATTCCACAGACCCTATTTTTGTTTGTTTAATCTCCATCTTTTAATAGCAAAAGCAGCCTCAGGCCATCAGTCCTTCTCTATCAGTTGTTAATCTCCACAAAATGGCCTGCTCCTCAGTTGTTATTGTGTAAATAATAATAATGTGACATTAACACCCTGCATGGATCAGCACTGTGCTGCTATTAGTTGTACTTCGCTCAGGGTATGTCTACACTATGGGATTATTCCGATATTACATAAACCGGTTTTTGAAACAGATTGTATAAAGTTGAGTGCACGCGGCCATACTAAGCACATTAATTCGGCAGTGTGCGTCCATGTACCGAGGCTAGTGTCGATTTCCAGAGTGTTGCACTGTGGGTAGCTATCCCATAGCTATCTCATAGTTCCTGCAAATCTCCACCGCCCACTGGAATTCTGGGTTGAGATCCCTGTGCCTGATGGGGCAAAAAACATTGTTGCGGGTGGTTCTGGTACAGCCTCAACCCCCCTCCCTCCGTGAAAGCAGCAGACAACCATTTTTGTGCCTTTTTCCTGGGTGAACTGTGCAAACGCCATAGCACAGCAAGCATGGACCCTGCTCAGCTCAAGACAGCAATCATGGAGGTTGTAAACACTTCGCGCATTCTCATGCAGTCTATGCTGAACCAGGACCTGCAAAACCAAGCAAGGAGGCGGCGGCGGCTACAGCAGCGCGGCGACAAGAGTGATGAGGACATGGACACAGAATTCTCTCAAAACCGCAGGCCCCTGCGCATTGGAGATCATGCTGCTGGTAATGGAGCAGGTCTAGCCATTGAACGCCGATTTGGGCCCGGGAAACAAGCACAGACTGGTGGGAACCGCATAGTGTTGCAGGTATCGGACGATTCCCGGTGGCTGCGAAACTTTTGCAATGTGTAAGGGCACTTTCATGGAACATTTTGTGGCTTGCTTTCCCCTGCTCGAAACGCCGAAATTGGCAAGAAATGAGAGCAACCCTCACAGTTGAGAAGCCGAGTGGCGATAGCCCTCTGGAAGCTTGCAACTCCAGACAGCTACCGGTCAGTCGGGAATCAATTTGGAGTGGGCAAATCTACTGTGCGGGGCTGCTGTTGTGATGCAAAATAGCCAAAGCAATCATTAAGCTGCTGCTATGAAAGGTTGTGACTCTGGGAAATGTGCAGGTCATGCTAGTGGGATGGCTTTGCTGGAATGGGATTCCCTAACTGTGGGGGGGCAATAGATGGAACCCATATCCCTATCTTGGCACCAGAGCACCAGGGCACCCAGTGCATAAACTGCAAGGGTACTTTTTCATGGTTGCTACAAGCACTGGTGGATCAAAAGGGACATTTCACCAACATCCACGTGGATGGCCGGGAAGGGTTCATGACGCTCGTGTCTTCAGGAACACTAGTCTGTTTTAAACAGGGCTTGCAGCAAGCAGGGAATACTTCCCAAACCAGAAAACAACAGTTGGGGATGTTGAAATGCTTTGTAGTTATCCTGGGGGACCCAGCCCATACCCTTGATGCCATGTCTCATGAAGCATACACAGGCAGCCTGGACAGTAGTCCATCAGGAGCTGTTCAACTACAAGCTGAGCAAGTGCAGAATGGGTGGTAGAATGTGCATTTGCTGTTTAAGGTGCGCTGGTGCACATTACTGAACTCGCTCAGAACTCAGTCGATGGGGCAAAAAACATTGTTGCGGGTTGGTTCTGGGTACAGCCTCACCCCCCCTCCTCCGTGAAAGCAGTGAGAGTAAGGGGAAGACCTTTATGGTGGGGTGGGAGGCTGAGGCAAATCACCTGGCCGCTGATTACGTGCAGCCAGACACTAGGGCGATTAGAAAAGCACACCAGGAAGCGGTGCGCATCAGAGAAGCTTTGAAAATGAGTTTCATCATGGGCCAGGGTACGGTGTGACTGTTGTGTTTCTTTCTCCTTGATGAACCCCCCCTCCTTGATTGATTCATTCTCTGTAAGCCACCCACCCTCCCCTTTCGATTACTGCTTGCTTGCAAAGGAAATAAAGTCACTATCATTTAAAAATCATGTATTCTTTATTAATTAATTATAAAAAGAGGGAGAGGAATGACAAGGTAGTCCGGGTGGGATTTGGGAGGAAGATAGGAGGGAGGGAAAAGGCCACTAAAAAAATTTCAAAATAATGACAGCCTTCCTGGCTGGGGAGCGTGACCTACCTAAACATGTTTTCTCCCAACCACCCATTCTAGTAGTGTTTTTCTTTACCTGTAGCTGCTCTACGTATGGTCTCACCCAATGTCCCCAAGAGGAAGATTATAGTCTGGGTTCTTGAGTAGTTCCTAGTGGATGGCTATAGGCGCTGCCTTCAGGTATGTCTACACTTTGAGCTTGGAGTTGTGATTCCCAGCTCGAGGAGACTATCCACACTAGCTCTAATCAATCAATGCACTAAAATAGGACATGCCGACAGTGCAACTGGGAGGTGTCATTCTCAGCTTGGGCAGATATACTGCTTGAGCTATCGCCTAACAATAGCAGTGTGACTATGGTACCACGGTCAAGCTTCCTTGGGTCCAATCCCATGTAAGGCACTTTTCTGGGTCTGCTAGTCCCTTCCACTGCTCATGCCACTGTGGCGACACTCCCTTTGGCAACTACATCAATTGCTTACATGGAAGAGTGACATTAGGAAAGGATCAAATATACTACTTCTTAATGCAGTTTATCAGCTGGAACTACAGAGATGCCAATATCCTGAGACTAGCCAGCTGATCCATGGACCATAATTTGAAACCTCAGAGAGGCTAAGTAAAGAGATGGGCTTTATGCAATGTCTTGAGGGTTATGTCCCAGATTCAGGTTGTGTCCCACAACAGTGCAGAGCTTCTTGCACTGACAATATCAAGGCTGCACCTAGATGCGAATAGGGAGCAAGCACAGTCTATGCAGGTCTGATATTAAAAATTACTCCAGAAACAGAAGGCAACAATACACCATGTTAGCAGTAGAAGAAAAGGGCCAAAGTCAAAGCATGACATGCACTAAGAAAGCAAAGGCTTAGAGAAAGCTTGTATACAGAGAGAGCAGGGTGACATTTGCCTGTGTGCACCAACTTTTATGATCCTGATAGGAAAAAAAAAACAAGGCCGGTTTGAGATTGTTCTTTGACAATGCCAAACACCACAGTCTCTGCCAGTTTGGTGTATGTTTAAACTTACATATGGAGGGAAAAGGAGGAGCCCATCTTACATGCTTTTGTTGTTGCCTAACCATTTTGTTTTTGTGTTTCAGCTGCTGTTGGCTTTGGAAACAGTGGCAGCCTTGTCTCAGTGCCTGATTCATGTACATTCAGTTCTTTTCCACACTGAGCCTGCCAATAAAATGGCTAGTTACCCTAATCAAAGAGCACTACAGTCATAGATTGAAATGATAGTAATGATACTGCAATATCATAGTAACGATACTGCAATATTTGGGTAGTTATTGGAATACTCTTCTTTTACACATAAGATCAGTGCTACCTGGGTTGGTGGTGTTGTGGATAACTATACACTGAGAAGTTGAGTGAGTACCATTAATGCATTTCACAAGCTACTGAATAGCCACTGTGATAGCCACTATCAGTCACTATGCCAACTTGGACTGGAAGTGGGGGGTCTCTTCTAGCTGATCCTCTGAGAGGAGCAGTTCCGTGTTGCCAGACAATCAACATCAACAACTCAAACGGTCAAAGGTTCAGTTTGGATAAGCACCCACACATTCAGAGGCTGCTCCAAATATCAAGTTTCAAGACAGGTTTTGGACTCAGTTCTGTCCACACTTTCTGATGAAGTTTCAATAAACTCTTAAACTTTATCCAAACCTGTTTGCCCAACCATAGGAGAATTGGAAAGGTAGCTACTCTGCTCACTCAGCTTTCAGTGTCTGATTCCCATGGCTCTGTCAAATGGTGGCTTTGGGTGCTAGTGTAACTGGCCCCCTTACCGCTTTGTCAGATTCTCTTCCCTATTACAGTTCTGAAAGATTTGTTGTGTGCCCTCACTGCCTCCTTCTTGTGGGTTAGCACAAGCAAGCAGTGTCTCTGGAATGATGACAGTGGCGTGAGCTCAGTGACAATGGAACATGTATTTATGACTGGCAGAGAGGACCAAGCATTTCCCTTCCTGATGCTGACTTCTACCAGTGGTTTTCAACCAGAGTACACGTACCCCTAGTAGTACTCAGAGGTCTTTCAGGGGGTACATCAACTCATCTATATATTTGCCTAGTTTTACAACAGGCTACATAAAATGCTCTAGCCAAGTCAGCACAATCTAAAATTTCATACAGACAATGGTGTGTTTATACTCTATATACTATACACTGAAATGTAAGTACAATATTTATATTCCAATTGATTTATTTTTTAATTATGTGGTAAAAATGAGACAGTAAGCAGTTTTTCAGTAATTGTGTGCTGTGACACTTTTGTATGCTTATGTCTGATTTTGCAGGCAAGTAGTTTTTAAGTGAAGGGGAATTTAGTGGGTATGCAAGACAAATCAGACTCCTGAAAGTGGTACAGTAGTCTGGAATGGTTGAGAGCCACTGTTCTAGACAACTGTCCCACAGCCTCAGGCAGAAAGCACCCCCACCCCTCTTAGGGTTACTTCCTGGACTAGGGGGAGAAGCAACACCTTTTAGGGGGCTGTGTGTAGATGTGTCACAAAGAGCCAGCCACCAGAGCAACTCTATCAGAGATTTTCAGCATCGGTTGCTATTATTTCTGGACAACATAGCTGACATCTTCTGGAAGGAGATAGAGCCGGTGTTGGGGAAGGGTAGTATGTTCTCAAAGGAAGTGAAATCTTCAAGATCAGAATACTGGTTCCTGCTTCTTAGGGGGATTTAAAACATGGTGCTTGTTTTGTTTCTAAAAGGGTGTGTACAGGGAATATTATGCTGGAGAGAAGATTGTGTTTTATACAACTTAGTGAAGAAGACGCTACTAAGTAAAATAAGAAAACGATGCTGGGTTAGATTCTGAGCACAGTGATGCTATCTGGAGTAATACTATTGCTGTTAATAGTGTTACTCCACTGAC
Organism: Chelonoidis abingdonii; assembly: GCF_003597395.2. NCBI lineage: Eukaryota > Metazoa > Chordata > Testudines > Testudinidae > Chelonoidis > Chelonoidis abingdonii. The sequence goes on along the minus strand of NC_133787.1, from coordinate 10,127,786 downwards.
AATAGATATGAATCTAGCTCACTTTCGCAGAAATAAGTGAATAAGATACTGCAAATAATAGCTGTCCAGAAGAGCACATGGTGGAGACATATACTAACTCGTTATAATTAGATTTGCAGGCTACAAGAACCTGACAGCTTGCTTAGTTACATTCAGGGTCCTTATTCAAAGACAATGAAGAAGGAGGGAAGCAAAAGACAGCGTGTCACAAAGGAACAGTACAGTGCTGCCAAAGTTGAGGGCATGTTGATATTTCCATTATATTTTTAAATACTATTTCAGAGATCTTATACTGCTACTCAGCTGTTTGATAATATCAGGGCCAGACAGGTTCTTTTCTAACAGTTCCATGTTCCTTTTTTTCTGCTTTATAAAAGAGGATTAATGTGGTCCAGGATGGCTCTCTAATGTGTGGCAAATCAGACACACAAATCCAGTTTTTACCATGTAGACTTGGCCTAAGTTACCAGTTTGAGAGCCACCTATGCTTTCATGCTGCCAGGGCACAGTTGAGATATGCTGGGCAAGACCCTGTGGGGAATTGTACACTGTGATACAGCATGGCCAGAGGGCAGCATAAGAGTGTTAGCAGGGGGCCTTATTCCCTGCCAAGGGAGGAAGGTTTGCTTTAGATTAACT
>NC_133787.1:10055614-10127047 GCF_003597395.2 Chelonoidis abingdonii | reverse complement strand
CCCTCCTCCAAGGACACTAGGGGAGTGATTAAGAACTGGTTCAGAGGCAAGCAATAGCGCCCTGAACCTACCCCAGAGAAGAGAAAGCGCGAGACCCAGCAGAACAGTACCGGCAATTTGCCACAACACTAATTACTTAAATGTATAGCTGCTGCCTGTGCTGTTTTCATTCTGTAGGTAAACACCGTGGGTAAATATCTTCACTCTCAGGGGTAGCAACTTTCACCAGCAGAAAAAAAGCCTTACATTAGAGTTAATAAATTCTAATCAAATATTTATAAAAGATAGTATTAAACAGAAATCAGTTTTGATATAAAAAAAATGAAATCCCAGTTATAGTCCAAAGGTGCATCAGCTATTTTAAACATTCATCTTATGACAGTGAACTGTTTAACGCTGGAAAGTGACCAGTGAGCATGCTTTCTGTGCTTTTCATTCTACATATGCTAAGTATGCAGTAATATATACAGTGTGTATTAACAGTCCTGTGGGAATTTTGCACCGTAAATTATTTGCATTGAATTGTTGCTTTCACATATACTGCACTGGTCTACAGAGGAGACAGTGTACAGCATCATCAGTTCAACAGAAAAATGATACACATCTCCATGAGTGCCAATGGGGAGCTTATTACTATTGGTACCAGTATCTTTACAAATGGTGAAGAACAAACACTAAAATTTCTATGGGACAGAGTGTTTTCTAGAAAGCTAAACCAAGCATGGAATTGCAGGATCTAGCTAACCAGGCATCTTCTCTGTCTGAGCAGCATGGCAGGCTGGAAACGGTATCATTTTTGGATGAGGTCAGCACTCAACACAATTGTACACTAATTACTTAAATGAGCCACAGGGTTTGGGACCTAAATTTGCATGAGTAGAGAGCCTTTTCTCTTAAGCTGTTTGGATGTTGGATTTTTTGTAAACAGTTTTAACTACACTTTAACTAGAATATTCAAAAGATAAATAAAAGTCAGACAGTAGATCTCATGATTTGCTTTGAATTTGATTTCCCTAACCCTTATCAGAGCTATTATTTACAATTGTCTCCGAGGTTTGTGGCTCATCTAGCGCCTCACTCAGGAATTTAATATGCATAGGTTTTCCCAAATGTTTGATGCCATATCTCTGTTACAGAGGAGGATAATCCTCTAGCTCAGGAAGGAAAATGCAAAACATGAGTTTACTTGTTTAAAAAAAAAAAAATCTTCAGGTGAATGATTGGTTCTGAGGAGATTGCACCCTCATAAGGCTGAAAAATAAGAGCACTCATGCATTGGTTCATGGGTGCAATATAAATTGGAGCACCCAGATGTCTGTGATGAGGTTCTTACCTGAAAATACTGACAGGTGTCACATATCTTCCAAAGTTACAAGTAACAATCTTTTCAGTAGTTTGATGTGACTAGATTCACTTGATTTTCTGTCAAATTCTCTCTCAGGCATGTGCTTGCAACGATTAATTTTTCATTTAGTTCTCAACACTGTAAGATTAGTAGTCAGTCCTCTTATCCAGAAATGAATTAGTCTCAGTTTAGCTTCTATAAAAGTTCTGTCCCAGGCACTCATGAGTATCCCCCTACTGGTGGACAGTTTCCTTTTTCTTGCAGAATGTAGCTGTCGAGAGATTCTTGACTGTAAGTTCAGTGTTTTATATCAAAGTACATACACTACTACCTCGATATAATGCCACCCGATATAACATGAATTTGGATATAATGTGGTAAAACAGTGCTGCAGGGGGATGAGGCTGCACACTCTGGATCAAAGCAAGTTCAGTATAAAAGATGTCACTGAACTTGCTGGTAGTTAAGGTCAGCCCTGGAGCTTTGAGGAGTAGATAGCATTATCACCAGCAAGTCATTAACTTTCCTTCTCCCATGAAACTTTTGAAATCTTGTTTGTACATTGTAGCAATTCAAAATGTAAATTCAGAACAAGAGCGCAGCAAATGTTTAAAAAGTAGAACAAACATGGGAACCATATTACAAAGGGTGTCACTTGTTTCAGTCTCAAATTTACTTCTTCCCACCCACATCTGCTGGCAGGATTCCCATTTTAGTACTATAAGCTGTATCAGTACTGACAAATGAGTCATGAAACAGCCAATGCCATTTACGGCACAGAGATTAATCCTCACACTCAAAGCCTCTTGCAATTACTACCTGTTATAACATTTCCATGCTGTATGGTTTAAGTGTTAGCCGTCGAGGGCGTGAGGAGGAAGTGGGAAAAGACACATTTTCCATCAAACCTCATGTTCCGCATCTGAGTTAAGGCTCCTCCTTTTTTTCTTTCCCCTCGGTTGTCCCCCGACAAGAGCAACCTCTCTTCCTTCATGTCTTATCTAATTCACTAGAGGGTATGGCTACACTTGAAACTTCAAAGCGCTGCCACGGCAAAGCGAGTGTGGTCGCAGCGCCAGCGATGGGAGAGAGCTCTCCCAGCACTGAACGTACTCCACATCCTGATGGGGTTTAGCTTGCAGCACTGGGAGCAGCGCTCCCAGCGCTGCAGCACTGTTTACACTGGCACTTTACAGCGCTGTATTTTTTTCACACCCCTGAGCGAGAAAGTTGGCAGCCGCTGTAAAGCGCCAGTGTACGCCAAGGCCTTAGAGAGAATAGTTATTTACTGTAGTGCCGATGGGTGAGTGAGCTCTCCTACTGTCCAAGCTGTTGAGGGTGCAGGGGTATAAGATGAGCCAATTCACTGGAAACCACTGCAACTCAGTATTTTAGTGACTGCAGTCCTCATTTCACAGTTACCTATTTCAGCTAAACCCTAAGTCTTAACTAATTTTTTCCAGGAAGACATTCCCCTCCTTACCCCATGCCTGTGGTCAAACAAATCCAAGGGCAACAAATTAGGCTATTGTGTAGACATAGCCTATGTCAGAAAAACTTATGTCACTCAGAGGTGTGAATATTCCACTCCCCCTGAGCGACATAAGTTTCACAGCACTATGTCAGTAGGAGAGTTTCTCCCGCTGATGTAGCTTTTGCTACTCGCAGAGGTGTTTTTTTTAATGCTGACAGGAGACCTCTCTCCTGTCAACATAATAAAGCCTCTTCACCAGATGTGCTGCAGTGATGCAGCTGTATCGGTACAGCTGCACCGCTGCAGCGCTGTACTTGTAGACATACCCTAACAGGTAAAACAGAAAATTTCAGAGAGATTCATACCGTCAGGTATTCACAACTACATCCATTCTGAATTGGCCTAATAACCTAAAACACAATAATAACATTAGTATTAACTAGACTGTTTAGTGACATTGCTGTAGCTAGCTCTTGTAGTATAAAGGAAGTCCCTTTAAATGATTTGTGAGCCCTTTCCTGGCTCTCACTATCTGTTTCAGAAGCCACTGGAACCCTGCCAGAGTAGCAGCAAATACTGTAGGTAAACCTTATCTGTTGATTATAGTTAGAAAATACAGTTATTGGGATGCACTGTATGCCTGTGGTTCTTTCATATTTTGTGTGTGTGTGTATAAAGAGCAAAAGACAACACTTCTTTTTTAATTGCCTTGAGATTTTTAAGAAGAGAGTGTACAACAAAGCATTATACAAATTACCTCCCCAAATGTTCCGCAGCCAGTTTCTGTCATCATCCAAGCTTAAACAAAAATCAAAAACCTTACTGTTGTAGTTTATCACTTAAGCTTTGTGTTTTCATCTCCCTAAAAGAATGCTTAAATAATTCTCCATTTTACCAAAAGTCATTGCTAACCTCCTAAGAAGCTTTTTCTCCCCTGATATATAGGGATTTTGTATATGTCTAGATTTTACTTATTTGACAACTTATCTTTGATGCCAGGAAATTAAAAGCTAAATATTAAATACTTTAGCAAAGACTAAAAGTGTGCATACAACCCTGCTATTTTTCATCACAGGTTTTCATGTAAACATTTTGATATGGAAACTTCAGAGTACAGATAAGTTTTAAATTTGACCAAGTGATGGTGCTGGAAATGTTTCCCAATGCACCTGCTCAGAGTGTCTGCCATGTCCCTTGTCCCCTGAGGCCTTTACTCATTAGCAGTCTCTTTTTGATTCAGTGCATTGTTAAGGGACACAAAACTCCCCAACCTCACTAGAGAGATCAGATGACTGGAATCAGTTCTGGAAGTCTGACAAAGGAATTGAGAAAGAATGGACTACTTAGCCACTAATTCATTATGTTGCTTTTAAGTGTCAATTATTCTGCACACTGCAATATTTACAGATTTTCTTTTGTGAATCAAGAGAGCTGGGTTTCATTTCCTCTGCCACAGATTTCCTATCTATGACCATAGTGAGCCACTCAACAATTGTATCTCGGTTTTCTCCCCTGATATATAGGGATTTTTGTTCCCTAGCTAGCCATGAGTTCAATAAGTTATTTTACTGATCTTTTTTGAGGTGCTCAGATATGATGGGGATAAGCACCACAGAACTGTCAGTAAAATGAAACACACAAATAAGTGGCACAGGGGAGGATGAAGTGGGGGCAGGCAGTTCCTGGGATGAAAGATTAGAGTTGGAGAAGAAGGGAAGGAAGCAGCAGGAGCACAGGCAGTGGGGCCCTGAGAGCTGGCTTATGTGGTTACCAGCTACAGCTCTACTAGCCAGCCTAATCCAGGAACAATAGCTGTATGCCAGCAATCAAGGGGTAAGACTGCATGCCATTGTCCAGCGGCTTTTGTGTGTGAAAGAGAAAAGAAAAGTCTAGGGGAAGAAGAAAGGTGGCCTAGGCAGCTAGCACACAGGAGCGCTGCAAACCCTGGTCCAAAACCTGTCCCCAGTGCACTATTAGAGTGGCCTTCAATAATTAAAAAACATTTTTGGTTTTGTTTTAAGATGAATTTCAGGCTGGTGAAAGATGATCCCTCACTCTCACAGATCTTGGGAGACAGACCAGTCCTTGCTTACAGGCAGCCCCCCAACCTGAAGCAAATGCTCACCAGCAACCACACACCACACAACAAAAACACTAACCCAGGAACCTATCTTTGCAACAAAGCCCGATGCGAACTCTGTCCACCTATTTATTCAAATGACACCATCATAGGACCTAATCACATTAGCCATGCCATCAGGGGCTCGTTCACCTGCACATCTACCAACGTGATATATGCCATCATGTGCCAGCAATGCCCCTCTGCCATGTACATTGGCCAAACCAGATAGTCTCTACGCAAAAGCATAAATTGACACAAATCTGACATCAGGAATCATAACATTAAAAAACCAGTAGGAGACCTCTTCAACCTCTCTGGTCACTCAGTAACAGACTTAAAGGTGGCAATTTTGCAACAGAAAAGCTTCAAAAACAGACTCCAACGAGAAACTGCCGAGCTTGAATTAATATGCAAACTAGATGCCATTAACTTGGGTTTGAATAGAGACTGGGAGTGGCTGGGTCATTACACAGATTGAATCTATTTCTCCAAGTTAAGAATCCTCACACCTTCTTGTCAACTGTCTAAAATGGGCCATCTTGATTATCACTACAAAAGTTTTTTTTCTCCTGCTGATAATATCTCATCTTAATTAATTAGCCTCTTACAGTTGGTATGGCTACTTCTACCTTTTCATGTTCCCTGTATGTATATATATTTCTTACTATATGTTCCATTCTACGCATCTGATGAAGTGGGCTGTAGCCCACGAAAGCTTATGGTCAAATAAATTTGTCAGTCTCTAAGGTGCCACAAGTACTCCTGTTCTTTTTGAGGATACAGACTAACATGGCTGCTACTCTGAAACCTGTCACATTGGGAAACTAAAATTCTCTTTATCCACAGACGGGATTCATGGGCATTGGCAATATAAGCTTCCTTCCATTGCCCCATTAATGTTGTTCTGCTCCTGCTAGCAGCGACAAGTTTGTTCAGTCTCCAGGTACATGCAATTTATGACTGTAACAGCGTCCACCTCTGTACAGGGGATAAGGTTTGCAAATGGATCTGTTGATTTGCCATAGGCATTGTAAATACAGATCAATAACAGCAAGTTCTGCACTGACTGTGGTAGTTGAAAACAGTCTAAAGCTATGTCTATACTACCACTTATGTTGCTCGGGGTGTGATTATTTCATCCCACTGAGTGACATAAGTTAAGCAGGCATAAGCGCTAGAGTGCACAGCGCTATGTCGACAGGAGAGCACTCTCCTTTTGGCATAGAGGAGCTACTCGGGAGATCTGAGGGCTTGGCTACACTTGCAGTTGTGCAGCGCTGGGAGTTACAGCTGTCTTCGTACAGCTGTGTAGGGAAAGCGCTGGAGTGTGGCCACACTGACAGCTACCAGTGCTGCAGTGTGGCCACATTCACAGCATTTGCAGCGCTGTTGGGAGTGGTGCATTGTGGGCAGCTATCCCACAGAGCACCTCGTCCCAATTTGGCGCCATGAGTTGTGGGAAGGGGACGTGTCAGAGGCGTGGGGTCATTCCGCTGCCATATCCAGACGCCCTGTGGTGATCACTTACATCCCAGCAGTCACTTTTTTCCATCCAAGCATTTGGGCCATTGTTGATCTCCAACGGTTATTTCTGTGCAGCGCAATTTCTGTGGGAATGGAGCCAAAGCTGCCTGAGGACTTTGCTGCATGAGTGTCCAGCACAATGAACGGTTGGCGTTGAGTATTCTTCAGTCCCAAAGTGACAGTGAGGAGTCCGACGATGATATGCGATTTCACCTGACGCGGACTTATGACACTAAAGTGCTTTTGGCTATTAACGAATGTCAGCACCGTGGACACACTTTTGGGCTCGGGAAACAAAGCAGCTGAGTGGTGGGATCACATTTGTCATGGGAAATCTGGGCATTGATTGAAGCGTCGGCTACAGACACTTTCGGTTGAGAAAAGCCACTTTCATGGGGGACCTGGTGTGAGGAGCTCGCCCCCAGCCTATGCGCGCAAAGGAACAGAATTGGAGAGCTCCCTTGCCCGGTGGAGAAGCGACACGTGGCTATTGCAGTCTGGAAAGTGGCACTCCAGACAAGCTACATGATTCAGATGCGAACCAGTATTGGAGTAGGAAAAGTCGACCATTGGAATCGTGTTGATGCAAGTTTGCAGGCATTAATCGCATCTGCTAAGAAGAACCATGGACTCTGGTTGGGACATGCAGGAGTTGCTTGGATGCTTTGCACAAAATGGGTTCACTTAATATGTGGAGGGCGATAGACGGGGCGATATTTCCTATTCTGCACCACTCACTAGGATACGCGTACATTAATCGAGAAGGGTATTTCTCTTCGCTGCTGCCGGATCACTGGAAGAGGCGGAGGGTTTCTACAGCAATCGATTCGCCCTGAGCTTATGCAGGCTTTGCTGTGTGCAGCAATGGTCCCCCCCCCTCGGGCACTTAAGTGGCGAGTTGAACGTGTTAGCCTGACTTGGGACAAGGACCACAGTTAGCTCTCCCTATAAACTTAGTGCAAGCGCATTGCCGCTCTGCAGAAACTTTTGAAGAAGATTACGAGACCGATTACCGCAACGTGATAGACCACATAACGGGCTATTGCACATCTAGCATGCATGCATTCAGGCCATACCCCCTTCTGTCCAGAGCAATTTTCAGTCCTGAAAATAAAAGCTGCTTCCGAGGAACACGCTCCTCTTGCTTCTCCTTCACCACAGTTCCAGCTGCTGCACTGGCTAGCCTTCGCTCTGCTTGAGAAGAGCTCCTGGCTGCATGCTCCTAGGGACTCGGGGGTGTCTCCCCCCACCCAGTACCTCTCACTCTCGGTTTCTCTCCCCTACCACCTCCCGCGTGAAACTGCTCCATCGTGGTCTCGGATTGGCAGTCGGTCACCCTCAAGTATGCCGTCCAGCTCCTTGTAAAAAAAAGGCAAAGGTCGTGGGGCAGCCCTGAGTGGTGGTTATCCCTTCGCGTGGCTTTGCATAGTTTCACTCCGCAGCTCCTTTACTTTAACCCTGCACTGCACCACGTCCCGGTCATGGCCCCTTTCCATCATGGCCTTTGATATCTGCTCATAGGTATCGTAATTCCTACGGCTGGAGTGCAGCTGGGACTGCACAGCTTCCTTCCCCCAAACACTGATGAGGTCCATCAACTCGCCATTACTCCATGCTGGGGCTTGTTTGGCGCGCGGAGGCATGGTCACCTGGAAAGATTCACTGATTGATTGCACTCCACACCTGGCTGAGCAAACAGGAAGGGGATTTTTAAAATTCCCTGAGCATTTAAAGGGCGGGTCACCTGAGACCAAGGCAGTAGAGTGCGAACTGATGAGCAGAGTGTCTGAACAGGCATTCTGGGATACCTCCGAATACCCCAGAGGCCAATTACAGCGCTTTTGGTGGCCACGCTTAAGGAGCAGCGCTGCATCACCAGCACTGCAATCCTTATACCCGAGGCAGAGCAGGAGTACAACCAGCGCTGCAGCCAGGGAGATGCAGCGCTGTATGTGCCTTCCAAGTGTGGACAGTGAATAAGTTGGAGCACTGGTGGTGGGTTTACAGCGCTGCAACTCTCCAGTGTAGCCAAGCCCTTACAGCTGTCTCATCCACCAAGCCTAGTTCTTAAGATCCCTTACTAGCAGCAACTGCAGAATATGTGATGTGTAACACAAGAGGGAAGGGCAGAACATATCTGAAAGTCACTATGCTAACCATAGTCAGGGCTGGCTCTACCCACCAGCAAACGAAGCATGTGCTTGGGGTGACACATTTTCAAGGGCGGCATTCTGGCCATCTTTTTTTTTTTTTTTTGCTTCTGGTGGCAAAAGCCTAGAGCCAGCCCTGAGACTGCTGCAGTTCGCACCGTGGGGGAGCAGCGCCTGCATCTTGTGGCTGGGCTGGGCTGGGCAGGGCAGGCGCCAAGCGGGAGACACTCGGGCTGGGGGCCGCCCCATGGGGCACAAGGAGCTGCCTGCAGGTGCTGCAGGGTGGCTGCCCCCCAGCGCTGCAGCCTGGGCAGGGTGAGACAGCCCTAGCCACCCAGGGACTGCGGCAGGGTGGCCAGAAGCAGCAGCAGTGGGGCCATAGAGGGTGGGGCACTGTCATGCAGGGCCCACATCCTGCTGTCTGGGGCTCCACTCCCTCTGGGGCTACCCTGCCCTGGCTCCTAAGCCCCCTGTTGGGGTGGTCCCCCAGCTCTACCCTCCCGGATCCCAGCCAGTCCTGGAGGCGGGAGCCCGGGCTGGAGGGACCCTGGGCTGAGGCATGGCCTGGGAGCCTCGCTGCTTACCCCGACCCTGCCAGCGCCAGACCGGCTGGAGGCGAGGGGGGAGCGGGCAGAGTCAGCATTGGTGGGGCGGAGCCCAGGGCTGGGGTGGTAGAGGGTGTGGGTGGGGGGAGGAAGAGAGAGCCCAGGGCTGGGGCGGCAGGGGGTGCGGATGCAGTGGGGTGGAGAGCCCAGCGTTGGGGCAGCTGGGGATGCGGGTGGGGGGCGGGAAGAGAGAGCCCAGGGCTGAGGTGGCAGGGCAGAGGGGTGAGAGCCCAGGGCTGGGGAGTGGGGGCAGATAAAAAATTTTTGCTTGGGTGGCAAAAAATCTAGAGCTGGCCCTGACCATAGTATGCAACAACTGACATTCAAACACTAGAAAAAATCCATTCCTGTTTTGTCCTCCCCAGTGATTATTTAGGACAGTGCCCTTCCTCATGTATATTACAGTTTGGGAAAGGAGGTGAATGGCTTGTTTGTGCAGGAAGAGGAGAGCTCCATAAAAATCCTTAGCCAGATTCTGATCTCATGTTGGATTTACACCCAAGTAAGTGCACAAGTTAGCCCCTGGGCTTCAGTGAAATGGATCAAGGTTTTTCGTGGTGTAACGCCCCTGGTTCCACATGGAGTTACATCAAGAGTAAATGTGGTGCTTTGTTTTCTGTCAAAGGTTTGTGAGCCTCAGCAATTTGGTAACTGCTGACATTTCCCACCAGCATATAAACCCTCAGGCAGAGGCAGATAAGACTGAGCTCCTTCACATTTGATTTTTATTACCTCCTCCTCCCTGCATTCATCTAGCTCACTAGTCAAAACATGTCCCTGCTGATTTTAGTTCTTGATGGTCAGCCTCATACAAATCTAGGTGTTTCCCTATTTGCTTCTAATTATAATTTTAATCATTTTCAAATTTGAACTTTTCAGTAAACTTGTCTCGCATTGAATACACACAGTATGGGTAGAGATTAAGGAGCTTGCTGGATGTTTTGATTAAGACACTGAGCAAAAATGTAGACGAGATTACATGGACATATATATTGTGAAACTGTGCCTTATACAAGTGACTCCACCCTAGCGTTACTGTCTGTACATTATGGAATGATCTTACTTTCACATAATGCTTGTAATCCATATAGCCCAGACACAAAACTTTACAAAACAATTACAAAGTAATACAATATACAGGGACTAATTTACCCTTTACTGAAATGCAATGACTCCTACGGTGAAAGACCACAGCCTTCAGAGAGGGCCAATAACACTAAACATCTTAAGATAGGAAGTGAAAAATACCTTGTCTAATTGAAATTAGAGGAAAGACTTTAGGTAGGCAAAATGTAATTATCTAACTGGAGTTTGGCCAGGACGCCAAGGTTAGCTCTCTTCTTACAAAGAGTGTCAGGGGATCTTTAATGATCACATGCAAAGAGCACCTTTGTTTTGAATCTTCTCTGAAAGATAGCTCCTCCAGCAGCACATTGACACCTGACACTATCCTGAGTAGAGCAGGTCAGAAGATTGTTTTTGCCAGCCACAGAAAATTTAGATGAAAAATGAAAACTGTTTTTATCAAAGAACCCTAAACAGAAAATTTTTGAACAACCTTTGTTCAAAAGCCAAAAACCTTAATTTTGTTTACTCTTCTTACAAAGAGTCAGGATTTTCTGTAAAAAAGCAGACGCTTTCTCTGAAAAGTTTACTTTAGTCAAAAATCCACTTTTCATCAAAAACAATTTCAATGGACAATTTTTGACCAGCCCTAATATTGGTGAATTGTTTAATACTAGTTCAGAGGGAGGAGAGCCACCTAGTGATTCACCAGCACCATTTCCTACAGCATACAGATATTTTTTCCTGGTGGATTCACATCCATTTCCCTACCAGCCAGTTTTATGATAGAGAATTGCCCCAACAACATAGCCTGTAAGACATCATTCTTTACTTCAGGAGAGAGAGAATGGTATTTAAAAAGGTAATTTTGATATCTATGAACAGTGCAGTTAAGTGACCAGTAAAAATGTAGGAAAATTATCTTTTTGGATCCTTCTTCACCAACACGAGGACCCTGTTCTCCAATGCCTTCTGCGATCATTTACAGCTCTGCAAAGGGGTATAAAACAAATCAGAGCCAGATCAGTGTAAAGTCACTACGCAAAGCAGTGGAGAATCAGGCTCCATATCTGACTTTGACAAAAACTTTCTGTGCAGGGAGATACGAGTTGAGGGAAACATAGAAAAAGGCTCAAACAGTCAGTACAGACACTGGTTAGACCAAGTTAAAAATGGCATCAGTACTATCCCTTAGAATAAAATGACTGTTTCCTTCAGCCAACATGAGACTCACATAAGCCCAACTCCAGCTACCCAAAAAAAATAAAGCTCCCTGCAATTCAGAGACAAGGTGAAAATGTCTAATCTCTTCAAACTGCCAGCAAAGCCTCTCAAATGAATTTATATCCACACAGTCAGGGGGACTCAAGTGTCTGCTGGCAGTTAGCCTTGATAACCCAACAGGAGCTTCCTGTAGGTGAGGTGAGGATGCTGATAAATCTAATCTCTGGTAGCTTTGAGGTCACCCGCTGCCTGTGATGGCTGTATCAGGCCATTTGAGGCCCCCTGCTGGAGGCCTCAGGGTCCTACTACACTCTATCCCAGGACAGAGCAGTAGAGGTGGGGCCACCAGGCTGCATCGAGAGGCTGCAGGGAAGCAGCTAATCAGAACCCAGCATACTCTTACAAAAGGAGATGCTGGACCAATCAGTTCTTGGCTGGAGCCAGAGAAACAAGGAAGATGCTCCTGGTTGATGACTGGGACTTAGACAAGACTTTGGCCCTGAGATAAGGGTGAAGCTGAAAGTGCTGGGACTAAGAAGGGAAATCGCCCAGGGAAATGCAGCAGCAAGCAGTTAAAGGGTAGCAGCTGGCAACTGCTATTTGTAGGGTTGCTGGGTTGGGACCTGGAATAGTGGGTGGGTTTGTGTCTCCCCACCACAGGCCAAGTGGCCTGAGCCTACAGCACGTATCTTAACTATGTCCAGACAAGGGGGCAGAAGACCCCAAAGAAGGTCAGCATTTAACTGAACGGTATTAACCCTGGAAGGGGATCAAATGGAACCAGTGACTCAGCTGGGGTCAGGAAGGCTTGTTACAGAGCGAAGAGTCATTAGAGAAGGGCCCTGGCCGGGGCACTTAAGTTCATAGATAAGTTCATAGATTATTAGGGTTGGAAGGGACCTCATAACAGAGCAGGTACCATTGGAAACCAGCCCAGAGGAGCTGAGGCTAATCAGGGTTCTGTGATAGGTCCTGTTAGACTAACTGAGAACTGAGCCTGGAGACAGGGCTATGGACTGAGGCCATGGCTACACTGGCGCTTTACAGCGCTGCAACTTACTCGCTCAGGGGTGTGAAAAAAAACATCCCCCTCAGCGCTGCAAGATTCAGCGCTGTAAAGTGCCAGTGTAAACCGTGCCGCAGCGCTGGGAGCCCGGCTCCCAGCGCCGCAAGCTAAACCCCATGAGGAGATGAAGTACGTGCAGCGCTGGGAGAGCTCTCTCCCAGCGCTGGTTCCGCGACCACACTCACACTTCAAAGCACTGCCGCAGCAGTGCTCCTGCAGCAGCGCTTTGAAGTTTTGAGTGTAGCCATACCCTAAGACATTAAAGAGGGCACCATGAGAGGCCCTGTTGGACTTGTACCCCAGAAGAGGTCTGTTTTGTTGTACACCTACAGACTGTGTGTGACAGATGGAGGGCTGAGTCACTGAAAACCTGCTCAAGAAATTTAACTATCAAGGGGTCATAGCAAGCAGAGCAAAGCTGAGAATGCAGATGCAGAAATCCCCAGCCAGCAGGGGTGCTCACATGAGGTGAGTGGCCCCGTCACACTGCCCAAGACAAGGTTTAAACAAGTAGTTGCCCAGTAGCAGCATGCTAGGGTCATATAGCCCATAAATTAAAGAGAAACCTTTAAATGTTTAAAATATATATATTTATTCTCTGTGTATTTTATTACATTCTCTAAAGAAATACAGCACTGAATTTGGCCTGGATCATGCAAACACTTATGCACGTAGGAAGGAAGGATGCTCTGTTTATTAAGTTGATGGCCAGGGACTCTGGAAACCCTGATTCAATCCCTATTCTACCTGTATGACATTGGGTATGTCACTTAATCTACCTGCTGCCTAAATTCTCTCATCTGTACCGCTGGAAGCGCTGTGAAGAAGAGCTCTGTGTAAGTCTGAAAGTTTGTCTCTCCCACCAACAGAAGTTGGTCCGGTAAAAGATATTCCCTCACCCACTTTGTGTCTCCAGTTGGAACAGTACTTCTCTATCTCAAGGGGTGTTGTGAGGATAAAAATGCACTAATAATTGGGGTACTTAAGATGGTGATGAGAACAATATACTCATGCTTAACTTCAAGTATATGACTTCTACATATACAACCTCAGCGTATAGTAGCTACACAAGGTGGAAGGCAGTGAGGAATCAGAGCCATTCAGTGAATTTACAGTTTTCTTTTCAATGGAGGCATTTCCCTAGATTCATATTTGGTAAGGTTGCTGAAATAAAAGGTTCACCAACCCCTATGCCACACTTATTTTGGTATTGCTGGAAACCATCATATAGGCAAGTTGCCTGAAGTTGAATGTCTTTAAATCACACACAAATCAATCCCAAGCAGTTTAATGGTGTGACGGATATAATATGTGCTTGCTGGACAGACCTCACCCATTTGAAAGACATGCATATTCCTGGCAGTTAAGCCATTTTCTACCACTTAGAAAAATATAAGTGTAAGCCACCTTCATTGGCCCTACAGCTGATCTTGTGCCATGGCCTAGGAATTCTCCCCTGGCTCTTAGTAGCTTCTTGGAAATCTATAAGGGCAAAGCCAGGGGGAGTTGGGAGTTTTGTTGTCTCGTTGTTTGACAAAAGAAAGGATATTGTCATTATATGCAAGCAAGCAACTGCTTTGTTTTATGAGAAATTACAGCATCACAAAGTTTAATGAAGAACCTTTCCATCCCCTATACTGCAATGAGTACTGTGCAAATGGATCTCTGTACCCATACAAGACATCACAAGGCAAGAGCCTCTGCAAGAATAAAATGTAAAACAGATTTCTGTTGCACTGCTATGCCACCATTCTTTTATCTGCTTATCCACAGCACTAACATTTAGCTACTCTTTAATTCTCTCCTTGGCCAGGCAGCCTAGCACTGTAAGTACAAGAGTAATAAGAGGAAAACTGCTTGGAAAGCAGATAATCTTGTACTTGCTCCTTCATTAAATACTTTTTAATATTCTCCTGATAAATGATTCTGCGGGAGGATACTGATATCACTTCTGATTCTGCACTCTTTGGAATCAATGGCAAAGCTTCCATTGACTTCAGTGGGCACAAGGTAGAAATGCAGTGAGATAATATTTTGATAGTATTTAGTAAATTAAAGAGAATCAGCATAGGCCTTAAACCTACAAACTCTTATGAATAAAAAAATCATATTTAAAACATCTACTTAATACTCCTTTTAAAGTTTGACTTCACCCTTGATCCCCTTTATCATTAAACTCTCTATAGATTTAATAATGTTAATTCAGTGATTTTTTTTTTTCTTCCTGGAGCTCTAGCTGAAGATTTTGTTGATCCTAAATAAAAGAGGAAGAGGTGATTTCTTTGCAAACCTTGCCAAACCCATGGTTGAAGCAAGTTTTCCCCTGCAGCAATTACTCAATGCAACAAACATGTTTTTACCCTCAACTGCTGATCCATCCTCCCAGCCCCAAGGCAAGAATGCTGCCCCACCTGTTAGCATGCAAATATGTTAGGTATGCTCAGTTGCACTCATTGGGAAAAAAAGCAACATCCCAGACAGCAACAGACCTGGATGTTTCCTTTTTAATCTGAGTTTGCTTAAGGCTTCTCATTACGCGTTTCCAAGAGAACATAAAAGTGGTCCAGATAGATGTTTTGGAACCAGAGAAACTCATCTTGCAAGACTCTTGACACTCCCCGGCCCTGACATACAGCTATCCCTGAAAAAAGCTACAAGAAATCCATAAAGAAACTACCCCGTGTGTTTCTGAAACCCAGATGGGAAACAGCCTACCAACTTTTCTGTTAACTGTCCCTCATCTGAAATGCAAATTTGTCTTCTGCCCACATGAGACTACCATTCTCTAATTTACCATTGAAAACCATTTCTCATAAATCCAGAATCACTTAAACAGATTATGGCGCATGAGTTGTGCTAAATAAGCTAAAGTCACAATATTTTCCTGTTTTTCTTGTCATTTTATGTAACATTTTGTCCCACATTAATACACAGACACTGAGAGGCTTAGGGCTCTGGACAGGCATTTAGGAGAGCATGGTTCTATTTCCAGCTTTGCCACTGTTTTGTCAGGTGACCTTGAATAAGTAATTTATTTCTCTGTGACTCCATTTCCCTCTCTGTAAAATTGGGATAATTTTCCTAACCTCCTTTATGCAAGAGCTAGATTTCATTTACAGAGGTGCTGGTGGAATCTTCCATACTGGAATTCAAGAAATTAACAGAATGAATTATCAAGATACTAGTGGGATATAAATAGGATCATAGAAATTTGAAATGGAAAAGACTTTTTAGAATTTTTCCCACAAGTGCAGAATGTCATCTCCATTTCTCCATTATTTTCTCTCCCACCCCCTGCCACAAGGTGGTGTCATATCAAACTGATTAAAAATTTTTATTAAAGTTAATGTTTACAGTTAAATATACACAAGAGGGAAGGTACTGTACATCCGGAGTCAGGCTTGAGTTATGAGGGATTACAGGCATCAGTTTACCAGGATCACGAGATACATACATATCACATAACCAGTATAGACCCAAATTGGGGTGCAGGAGTTTTTAAAGCGTCAGTGGATAAGTGGACTTGGGTACGACACCCATGGAATGTATTAAAAGCATAGGTATCCCTGTGCTTGTACAACCTCTGCAGCGGTTCTCAAACTTTGTTGCACGGTGACACCCTTCTGACAACAAAAACTGTAAGACCAGTAGGGAGGACCAAAGCCTAAGGCCCCCTGAGACCCACTACCCCATGGGGCGGGAGGGAGAGGAGGCAAAGCCAAAGCCTGAGACCCACTGGCCTGGGCAATGGGACTCAGGCTTTGGCTTCATCCCCGGGCACCAGCAAGTTTAATGCCAGCCCTGGTGACCCCATTAAAATGGGGTCTGTAGCAGGGTGGAGCCCTGCTCCGGCACTGAGGGGGTTAAAACAGCCCAGGGAAGGGGCCGGAGCTGGAGAAAGCAGCCTTTTAGGCTGGGCTGATTGGGGAAGTGGCTGCAGCTGGGGCCACGCCCCAAACTGAGCCACAGGCCCTTATAAAAGGGTAGAGAGGCTGGGAGCCAAAAAAAGTCTCTCTCTGCATTCAGAGGGAGAAGGGCTTGGCTGCTGCGGGGGACCAGACAAGGTACCCAGGTAAAGCAGGGCTGGGGAAGGCAGAGGAGCCGGGGAGCTCCTGCCTGGAAAGCCCCAGGCTACAGCCTAGGAGTAGGCTGAGAGGTACTAGGGTTGCAGGGTGCAACCCAGGGGTAGGCCAAGGCAGCAGGTCCAAACCCCTTTGCCAATGATGAGAGACTAACACTGCAGTCTGCCCCAGGGCGTGGGGGCTAGCTAATGACTGGGCAGTTGCCAAGACCCTGAGGCAAAGTGGGGATAGAGGGTGGGGGGTTCCCAGGAGGGGGAAACCCTTAAGAGAAAGGGGTTACTGCCAGGGGGCAGAACCCCACAGAGAGAAGGAGGCACTGGGGTCCAGGGAGGGACACGGGGCTGGTAGCGGAAGCCAGAAGGTGGATCACCGGCCTGCAGAGGGCGCTCCGAGCTGTGTATGTGAGCTAATTCCCTGAAGCAACCAGCAGGAGGCACCGCGGGGGTGAGTTTGCCCGGTTACAGGTCACAATCCACTTTGTGGTCCTGACCCGCAGTTTGAGAACTGCTGCTAGCACAATAAGGTCCTGGTCCAAGACTGGGGCTGCTAGAGCTCCAATAAGAGAAATAAATGAAGAAGTTAGAGATGGATGCAATAAACCTATTAATAACACTGCCTCCACACACGCACTCGTCAAGGACCACTTCTTGCCTTGTGAATATATGAAATCTTATTGCACATAGAGGGTTTTCTAAAATTACACTATAATTTTTTAAAATATTAAAACTCCCTTAAACACCAACAGATCAAAACAGCTGCTTTGGGGCCATCTAACATGTTAATGCTTAGCAGGCAAAGGACTCTGTAGATATGCACTGGCCCAGAAAACAGGGTAATTTGTTATGCTCTATTATGTCAATAATCCATGGATAATAGGTCATTGGGAGTTTCCTTTGAATCCCTGCTTCAATGTGTCAAGGATGTAGCAAGGTATGTAGAGGGTCAATACATCTCAAAGCATCCACAAAATACCTAGCCTAAAATCACATTTACCAGGGCCCTGTCAGCACTGGTAGGAGAGTCATGCTCTGCAATTGACAAGCTGTTTTTAAACAGAGCATGACTCTCCTACCAGTGCAAGGTCGAATTACCAGCCAATCTCAAAGCAAACTGATTATGTGAACACAGTGTAAACTAACCAGTGAGTACACAAATCTGACAACTAACTGCCAGTTTGTACATGACATTACACTTACAAACACAAATTGTAAGCAAGGGAAGGCACACAAAATATTGCAACTGCAGAATGAGTCTCCATCTGAAAATTCAGCCCTCTGTGTGTTAACAGGCTCTGTCTCGCTTTCTCTTTTTTAAAACAGTCTTGTTGGTAGAAATGGTGACCCAGAGTGGCCTCCATCCAGCATAGTGTGTGAACTTAGAGTAGTTTACAGGTCTGTCAATTATGGAGACAAATCATGTTATCAATGAGTGAAGACTGTTGTTTTTTTTTAAACACTTTTTTACAAGGTTTTACACCAAGGTTGTATTTGCCTTACAGAGAAAACTACAATAATCCCAGTGATGCAGAATTTCAATTCATCACAGCTATGTTTTCACACTCTGCCCATTTTTTGACAAAAATCCATGAAATCCTGTAGGATCCTGAGAAGCAATATTAGAACTGACTGAGCAGATAGCAGGCAAAATTTAATAGTTATTTTAATATTAGTGTGTGCACTCCCCTAGAAATGAGTTAAATGCTCTAATAGTTATTAGACATGCTCTGGGGAGGGACTGTCTAGATCAAGAAAAGACATTATACATTTGAGGCTGATATAGAAGTAGGGTTAAGAGTCAATAGTGCAAAAATGGCAGAAGGCCTGAATGATTTGTACATAAAAACATAGAAGAATATTGCATAGCTCTGCTGGACACAGAAATAGAGTAAGGCAGTGAGACAGAAGTGTTCCTCAGACAAGAATACTCGACTAGTGGGCCAGCCCAGAATCTAAGTTGTGCCTGAACTATACTTTACTGTTCAGGAAGTGGAGACAAAAGTTGAGTTTAAGCCAGCTTTGTAGCCTCCAGGTTCTGGGGAAGGCCAGAGACCCATCTGGTCCCTGTGATAAAGTAGAACACCCCAAATGCTACTGTTATGTTTGGTTGTCCATAGCCCTAAAGAGAGAGCTCAGCAGCTGGGACTAGCCAGAGGCACCCTGGGGATGTCCTGGAACTGGGTAGCTGCATAAGCCTGCATTCCAGATGCTTTACACTGCCAAATTGTGACCTGTTGATTCGAGTGGGTAGTCTAGATGTTATGTTCTGGATGGAAGAATAGTGCGTATTAAGGTTCTGTGCAAGGAAGGCTCACAGTCAAATGGAGAATAAAGTGAGAATGAGGAATGGTAATAGTGACAATAAAGATAAGGAAGCACATTAGGTTACAGGAAGAAATTGCTGCTTCTCTGCCCCTGGATACTAGCAATGCAAACATGTTCTACTCTCCGTCTGTAGATGATTAATTTTATCACTACTCTTTCCTAGGGACTAGATTCAGCAAAATATTGCTCATGCAAGCAACCCTATTCATGTCCACAGAGTTTCTCAGGTAAAAGCTACTCCTGTGCAAAGATGGTCGGACTATATCTGTGGTGTTTTACCAGCAACCTTGCTCAGTAAATTAGATAAGGACAAACACATTTCTTAGTCTGTTCCCTTTTTTCCCTCTCCTGAATTTGGTCTGTTTGACTGTAGATTGGTAACTTTGAGGAAAAGTGGAAGTTCTGATCTAGCCTTTTTTCAGTGCCCAAACAAAAAGGGGATAAAAAGTTCAGCTTGTTTAAAAAGCATGACCTTTTTTTCCTGAGGCTTTTTCCTACTTCCTAGTAATTGCTTATTCTGTCACAATTTCCAACATCTCTTGCTGCAAAAGCAAGACTGAAAAGAGAAAGGGTGGAGCAAAATAAACATGTACAGAAAGTGAACCAAACAGAGAGAACAAGATTAGCAAATAGCAAACAAGACACTTATTGGAAAACTCAATCATACAGAGTCAAAATGGGTACAGGAGAGCACAAATAGTGAAAAAACTGAAAAATTCTCAGAGGAGAAATACTGAGAACAAAAGATACTCTAAATGTCAGTGAATCATGGGAGTAAGAAGAATTGGAAACAAAAGTAGGTACTGAAAAAAAAAAAAGTAAAGAAATATCAAATGCCTGAGATAAATAAGAAAAAAAAAAAAACCCACCAACCAGGAAACTTGAGCAAGAAAAGTACTGAAAAAACATCACCATCTTCAAGATAAGAGAAGATATGGAAGAAATTATCTGTTTAACAAATATTTACTGAGAGCCAGATACTACTTGTCAGCTTGCACTGCACATTGGATCAGGACTTTTGACATTGTGTCTGTGCTTTAACAACTTGACAGTTATTTGCATATATACTGGAGGCTCTGCTAATATTCTCCTGGGCTTTGCAGAGGCAGAATCTTCAGATTCACATGCCTTCTGCATTTGTGTTAGTAAAGCCATCCCAAAGGAGTTTGAGCAAAGTGCAATGTCTTGAGTCTCTGACTCCTGGTCATCCACCCCCCATATGCTTACTTTCATATGACACCACCTGAAATAATATAGGTGCTCAAGTGAAAGCTAAGATTAGAGTTGTATGCTTGTGATTTTAATGTGAGTCTCCTGATGTTTGGTGTTTTTACTAAAGCTCTGAAATCTTGTAAATACATCAAAATCTCAGTTTTCATTTTAAAAAAAAGTTTCTAGTCCTCTTTGTTGCAGAGACAAGCCTTAAAACACAAATGCTAAAGGCTACAAGCCATCAGGTAGATAAAAAGAACTCTAGATGTATTTTAAAAATCTAATTTTTAAGTCATGATGTTTGGGGCCTTACTCATGATTTTTAAACACTTGAGGCTGGCAGTTCTGAGACCTGGGTGATAACTGATCAATCCAGTGTTCTTGATATGTAGCCAAAGGCTTTGCTTCTGAATACACAAAGATTTAACTTAAAAAAAAAGATAAATTCAGTAAGCAGTAGCTAATATTGCAGTCATGCTACTATACTGTTGGAGCAAGCTTTGCCTAGTACAAAAAAGCAGTGTAAAGTAGGATTCATCCTAAATGGTATTTTACCTACAAGGGTCCATGTATCCTTTTTTACAACTACTTTCCCCCCTAGTTTGTCAGATGAACAAAAGCAAAAGCCACCTGCATGCTCATTTTCACTCAGAGGAGGTTCTTCTCTCCTGCCTCCTCCTCCCCTCCCCCCATTACTGCTGGGTTGTGGTGGTAGCAATGTGGCTGCTAGTTTGAATGTTTGGCCTTTGAAAGTCACTTACCCTTATTGTGAGCTCAACTGTAAAAAGTGAATGTAAGTTCATAAGATGTCTCAGTTACCTAGACCAATAGATGTAGATGGTAAAGGTGCAGAAGAGAGACACAGTGAACTGATCTTAACAAAAATACTACTGATATAACTCAAAAATACTACTGATATAACTCAAACTTTTAAGATTATGCTTGAGAAACAAGTGTGGAATAAGAAATCAATGGATCAAGATGGTGTGTTAGAAAGTAGGCCTACTTGGTAGACATAGTAATGAGGGAATGGGGTTATACCTCCCACTGCTCTCATTTTGGGTCCTTAAAGAAACAAACTTTGGAGAGAAAAATTTGGCTACTGGAGTGAGCGTCACAGTCATAGCTCCCATCCCCACTGTCTCCTGAGAACCCTGGCCTTTGTCATCCTGATCCTAAGAGATGTCCGGACCAAACCAGGCTAGAAAGGGGGACTCAGATGACATTACCACTTCTGGTGGCTTCAGTTGAATCCCAGATGACACCTGGGATGTGAAACTTGGTCTCTCTCTTCCTCTGTCTCTCTCTCCCTGCCGCCCCCATACGTCCTTTTCCTTCCCTACCTTTCTCTCTTCTATTATTCCCCTTTTTCCTTCTATCTAATAGGAGTTTGCTTAGCTGGCCAAGACTGGCTATTTTGCAACATTGCTGTAAGTCTGTGATCAAAGAGGTAGTTAAAGGCAATGCCCTAAACAGCCCGATGCTAATACAAGTTTGCCAGGTTTCAGAGCTCCTGATAAGACCATGTGCTGGTTCTGTATTTTCCAGCAGTGAGGCTGCAAGTGAGAGCCAAGATCAGGCACAGAAGATACATTTCTATCTTTTGCTGTTCTCTCACACTCTAGTGCATGTGCATCTTGTTTTGTCTGCTATGAAATGGGATTGGACTTTAACAACAAGAGCTTCAGCCCATCTTAACTAACTCTTCTTTCCTCAGAAAGGACAGTTATTACATCTAAGAGACAGACGAGGTTTTTTTTTACTAGACGAGGTTTTTTCCTTCTAAAGACTCTCCAACAAAAGGGAATAAAGGATGTTGTTAAATGAATGTCCTCCTTAACAATTTACACTTCCAAAGCTACTGCCTGGTTCCTTGTTAAATGCTGTTTGAGCAAAAGGGTGAAACAAGGATTCATTAAGTCTCAAATCTTTGCATTTAATCTGCTCCAAAAAGCATTAAAAAAAAAGGTTATGAAAGAAATAAATGCCTTGGGCCACCTGATAGTTGAGAGCATATAAATGCAAGGGAGGGAAGAATACAATGTGTTCTCTGCCCACTATACCTGCCTGGTTCAGTGTGGGTGCATCAGAATGAATAATGGAGAGCTGTCAAGTAAGACATGAAGCATGTGTGCAGCCAAACTAAAGACTAGTTTCACATCATATTTTTTTTTTTTTTTTCTTGTAATAGTTCATGTTAGAAAGTTCAAACTTGGAGTGAATGTGTAAAAACTCAGAGAGCTGTGAGAGATAATCACCTGAGATGATGGGCCAATTCAGTGGGAAGTCTCATTCTATCTGGTAATATATAAGAAGGAGTCTAAATTGATGCAAACTTACACTGTCTTTTTGGCTTCCTCAATGTTATGAGTTAACACCAGCGTTAAAGATTTTAACTGTACAGGAGTTTAACTTGCCTCACTACCTCTAAATGTGGTGTTCAGACAGAACTTAAACTTTCCTCCATTTAGAGCGTGACATGCAAATCATGATACAGCATAAAATAAGATACTTTTCATATATAGAGGATGAGTAAATTAAGGTTGGGTGCTGATTGCATTGATCATTGTGAAAACTGAAAGCCGTGTCTGGGCAAAGTGAAAGATCGAAACATCATTGAATATTTTCCATTTGTTTTTAGGTTGTAGTCAGTATATGTGTGTGGGGGCGTCGCTGCTGTCCTCCTCCCTTTCTGTCCTGTGGCCTTCTGAGCATCTCCGAAGCGCAAAGTCGCCTATAGATCCTGCTGAAAAAGCGGATTAAATTGATGGAAATATAGCCGGTTTATATAATCTTTGGCTAGAATATTATAGATAGTATCAATTGGGAATTCAGCTGAGTTCTTGGGATGTATTAAAACAAAAGCCTACAAAGCGCTGTTATGGGAAGAAAACACTCACTCTGGAGAGTTGGGGTTTTTTAATGACATACACAACACACACACAGTCATAAAAATTAATCTCTACTATTAATTGTGTTTTCGTTTTGTGTTGTGTTGGTTATTGTCTTGGATACATTTAGTGACGTTTTCTTTCTTTCCAAAGAGTTTCATAGTATGCTATGCTGTACTCCATTGCTCTTTGCATATGATCTCTTCAATAGACATGTTTCAATCTAATCTAATTGTTTGAAGATTAACAAAATAAGATTCTGGTATAAGAACTCGGAGGGGGGCAAGAGACTTATTTCGATGAATCACTAGGCCTGATAATAGTTAGTTGTCGGTCTAGGTGTGATGGTTCACTCTTAGTACCATTTTTATGAAGTAATGGCATTATCTATGTGTGATATAATAGTAACAAGAATATCTAGCATGGAAAAAGGTCTTTGTAAGGTATACAAGCTATGAAATATACTGAGTGTGACATCCGATTTGTATAAAGTAAATGAATTAGAAATATGAAAAAATCTGAGGGGCCTATTGTAATTATGCAAAGGGTAGGCCGGATAGGATGGTTTGGACTGATTTCTCCACATAACCAGGACAGGATGTAGATGATTTCTGTTTACTTGTGAATCTTCTGTATATGGAGTGCTGGCAAGTGGGTAATGGAAAGTCTATAACAGTGCTTGTAGAGCATGTAACCTGAACTGGAAAACCCCTCGATCGTTACTGGAAGCTTTTCATTAGAAAGAGGCGGGGGGATGACAGAGGGATGACCAGAGGGAAAAGGAATCTGCATTATATCAAAAGATATAGAAGTGAGGGAACCTGAACACAGGAGGCAGCCTAGAAAAGCCTAACTGAGCTGGAACAAGGATTGTCCGACTAGGAGGGGTCAGTCTATGAAAGAAATTTATTGAAACATCTCTGAGGGTGAGATTTATCTATAGATACGTTTAAATGTACTCGGCTAGTTGGTTCTGTTGCGTTTACTTGTAATGGGTCACTTTGTTCTGTCTGCTATTACTTGGAACCACTTAAATCCTACTTTCTGTATTTAATAAAATCACTTTTTACTTATTAATTAACCCAGAGTATGTATTAATACCTGGGGGTGGCAAAAAGCTGTGCTTATCTCTCTATCAGTGTTAAAGAGGGTGAACAATTTATGAGTTTACCCAGTATAAGCTTTATACAGGGTAAAACTGATTTATTTGGGGTTTGGACCCCATTGGACTTGGGTATCTGAGTGTTAAAGACAGGAACACTTCTGTAAGTTGTTTTCAGTTAAGTCTGTGGCTTCGGAGCACGTGGTTTAGACCCTGGTTCTGTGTTGGAGCAGACTGGCGTGTCTGGCTGAACAAGACAGGGTCCTGAAGTCCCAAGCTGGCAGGGAAAGCAGGGGCAGAAGTAGTCTTGCCACATTAGTTGGCAGTTTCCAAGGGAGTTTCTGTGATCTACCCCATCTCACTAGGTCTCCCTTGCTGAGTTTTAATTAATGTTACTTTCTCCATTATCATTAAGTCCCAAGCCCATCATGAGCTTAATGCAGGCACACCCATGTGGAACCCTATTGATGTCAATGGTGCTCCATGCTGGCACAGCAGTTTACCCATCTGTGGCTAACTGTATGATTGAAGCTTATGTGGTTTTTTAAGACCTTTACTACTAAGAATTTAAAAAGCATTGTGGATTATTGTGTTGTGCATAGGGGCCCTGATTTAGCAAAACACATAAGCATGTGCTGAAAGTTTGAGGGTAGATGGGGCTTCAGAATAAGCAGAAAGAAAGGCCTTCGGATGTCACCGATCCATAAGATACGTGTGGGAAGGGCAGGACCAAATGTATGGTGGCAGGAGCCATTTTCCATGCTCCAATAAAAGACATGCTGGCGTTGGCACAGTCCTCCTGCAGCTGCTCAGCAAGCTATGAAAGGGGACTTCCTATGTTTTGTGGCTGCTTTACACTGCATTAATTCCCTCCCACATTTCCTCATGGAAATCTAGGAGTTGATCATGGGACAGTGTCTTGGAGAGTGACTGGTCTTGTGCGCCAACACTTACCGACTCTCAAAACCAGGTGGAGTACCTGCGTGGTCACAGCAAAGGAGGGGATGACATTTCCATCTCCATAGACCTACTCCAGCCACGTAAGTGGAGGGAATAATCCAGGCATAAATTTGGCTTCATTTTGACTAATGATGGAATTACTATGGTGTATGTGACATGAACAGATAGAGGTCCATACTTAATCTAATATTGGTCCATTCAGTCCAATATCTTGCATCCATTATCTGATGTTTCTACAAAGGAAAAACAAAACCTCCCTCACCAGTTGTGCAATGGTAGGGGTGACAAAGGGAAATTCCCTCCCGACTGTTACAGGTTGTCAGCTTGCACCTTGAAGCAGGGGATTGAGTTATTTTGTATCATTGCTTTCGTTTGCATAACTGGTCATAAAATTATAGCCCTCTTAAAATTCCTGCCATACTATTTGTTTCCAGGACTACCTGAAGCTCTGAGTTTCATGGGACAACTATAATTTGAGTAAAGAAATATTTCCTTAAATTCATTACCTTTCAATTCCATAGTGTCCCTTTGTTTTCATATTGACAAGATACAATGGGAAAGCGCATGCCCTCAGTTTCACCAGGTTAACCTTTACAGTACTGAAGGTGAGGTTCTTCAGTGACACTCCTCTGCCTACTGATAGTGAATGTTCAACTAAGGATCCTCTTGCCTTTCTGAACCCAAATCCTGAAACCAGTCCACAGTCAAACTCGTCAATTCTGCCGTGCACCCAGCTCTGATTCTCTTCTGGTTTTCCCCCCTATCTCAGCAGACACGTACTCCCAGCTGACCTTCCACCCTGCACTTGGTTCCAGACCAGCAATTATGTTAGGGACTGAGAGCAGGGATATGGAGGGATAGCTCAGTGGGAGGAGGGATAGCTCGGTGGTTTGAGCATTGGCCTGCTAAACCCAGGGTTGTGAGTTCAATCCTTGAGGGGGCCATTTGGAGATTGTTCCTGCTTTGAGCAGGGGGTTGGACTAGATGATCTCTTGAGGTCCCTAATAATATATGATTATAGATAAAGATAAATGTCCAGCGATAGGGCACCGCTTAAGGAAAGAGACTGAACCTGTCTAATTTTCCACTGTTGGTAACCTTCCTGACTCTGGCATATTACTCTTACTTATTGCAACCCCCATGCCCACCCTTCCCTCTCCTGCCCCCCTCAACAGCCAGTTTCCTCAGCATTTATAAAGAATTATATGGCTTATAATCAGTCTTCCTTTTATTTTATTTTTACCATATTACTCTTTACATCATATTAGTTTATTTGCTATCATTTAAACATTAATCAACACATACTGAGTTATTAGAGTTTGAAAGAGAGACTCTATAATAGATATATGTAATCAAACTGTTTAAAGCAGCTCATAGTGTTACAGGGTATGAGATAATCCTTAGGATTGTCTATTGTTAGATTTGTTGATTGCAATGAATTTATTTATATGTGCTGCTTTGAAAAATTAATAACCCTATTTTTTAAAAAAAGGAGAGGGGAAATGGATAGTTTAAGGGACAGGTAATATGAAGCCTTTCCCTTCTAGTTCCATGGTTCAATCCCAACCCAGTTTGGCTTTCCATCTGTTTGGTGGCTTCCTTGACTTGAATCTTGTGGTTTCAGGTCAGTTCTCTGAGAATAAGGTTCCACAACACAAATTTCTCTTCTCAACTGACGGCTGTTACAACTACCTACTCATCCCTAGACGTGGCTATGGCTGTAAGCTACTATGGCAGGGATGGGCAAACTTTTTGGCCCTAGGGCCACATCGGGGTTCCGAAACTGTATGGAGGGCCGGATAGTGAAGGCTGTGCCTCCTCAAACAGCCTGGCCCCTGCCCCTTTCTTCCCCCTCCCACTTCTCACCCCCTGACTGCCCCCCTCAGAACCCCTGACCCATCCAACCCCCTCATTCCCTGTCCTCTGACTGCCCCAACCCCATCCACATCCCTGCCCCCTGACAGGCCTCCCGGACTCCCACACCTATCCAACCCCCCTGCTCCCTGTCCCCGACTGCCCTCCCCAAACCTCCACCCCATCCAACCACCCCCTGTTCCCTGTCCTCTGACTGCCCCCTCCCGGGACCCCCCACCCCTAACTCCTCACTCAGGACCCCACTCCCTATCCAACCCCCCCTTCTCCCTGTCCCCTGACTGCCCCCCAGGAGCCCCTGACCCTTATCCAACCCTCCCACTCCTTTACCATGCCGCTTAGAGTACCAGGACTGGCAGCCACGCTACCTGGCAGGAGCTCGCAGCTCTGCAGCCCAGAGCGCTGGCAGCATGGCGAGCTGAGCCTGCAGGGAGGGAGGATAGCAGGGGAGGGGCCGAGGGCTAGCCTCCCCAGCCAAAAGCTCAAGGGCCGGGCAGGACGGTCAAGGGCTATAGTTTGCCCATCTCTGTACTTTGGAGAGGAAGCTTCCCCATGCTGTACTTGACCTGAAGGTAGCAGGACTTCAGATCCAAGGCTGTCAAGTTGGCACCTTACATGGATTTAGTTTGCCTTAGAAAAGGAACATGGGGGTTTCCTGGAAAACTGAAGGTGATAGTAGCAGCTTGACTAGGGTGACCATACGTCCCATTTTGGCAGGGAAAGTCCCTTTTTTAAGCCCTGTCCTGGCCATCCCCACTTTTTTTGGCAAAAATGGGCAATTGTTCCTTCACCAGCTGACAAAAGCAAATGGGACAAATGCCCACTTTGTCAAAAAAAAGTGGCATGCAGAGGAACATGTATGCGGGAGGGAGTGGTAATGCTAGCCCCATGCAAGGCGGGGAGGCAGGGCTCAGGTGAGCAGTGATGCCAGCTCCAGACTTGTGCAGGGAGCAGGCAGGACTCGGGCAACACCAGCCCCAGTCTCGGGTGGGGAGAGGGCCTCAGGTGAGCAGCTCAAGCCAGCCTGGCACAAGGGGCATTCTCAGGTATGCAGCCTCATGCGGGGGTGGGGGCTGAGGTGAGTGGTGTGGGCCAACCCCATGTCCCATTTTCCCTTTTGGGAAATATGGTCACCCTAAGCTTGATTCTCTCTCCTCACATAATGTATATATCTATTCACCAATAAATAAATAAAATAAAAAGTAAATTACTTGCATGCTCTGTAGCAGGTCAAAGATGGTTCCAAATAACAAAGAGTAATAAGAAGCTAATGCCTAACTCACCGAAACAGGTGCCTCAGGAGAGTGCAGCATAGTAGTGAGGCCTAGCACGGGGCAAAGCAGCTCTGATCAGCTTCCTGAGAGGAAAAGCAGACCTGTCACTGTCAGGATGGTTGTTCCTTTAGAAATGATGTTTCAGATGTCACTTAGCAAATGTCTGCCTTAAAAAATGAGTTACAGAAAACAGCCATTGAAACACGGGGTGGGGGAGGGGGAATGTCTTACCTGAGTCATTCCATGAGTGTGTATGACGTCAAAGCAGGTAACCTGCAAAGCAGGCCAAGACTAAACAGTCTTTGTATACTGTTGGGTTGGAAGATAAAGATACCATCATTATCCGTCAGCAAATGCTCCCTCATCACCACAGGTTAGAGGCACAGTTCCCTCCTTAAGACAGTGTGCACTGAGTTAGTGGAAAAAGGCGGGAAAATGATAAACCCAGGACTGCAATGTTTAAGCTGCTGAAATGTAGTGCTGAACTCCCAGCTAATGTGGCTGGGAAAGTGGGCACACTGAAACACAGTGGGGTCAGGATTTCCTATTCCACACTTTTCAGCGGAGGTTTACCACAAGAGAGCAGCATTTAATGGATGAAAGCACACTTCTGGCAGCGGTGATGTCCAGCGTGGCCTCAGATATCCAGCTATCTTCACTATGGATTTGGCTGGGTCAGCCAGAATCTTCAAGATTTCATCTGTATAATGGTAAGTGCTCCGGGGATATAGGCCTGAACTGGATAAAAACAAAAGAATGATCATCTGACTTAAAGCTGTCAAACAGTAAGCATTACAGGGATGCACTCTTTGTTTTCCTCTGATCCTGCAAGCTGCTCTTCACAGGCAGACTATATTGACTTCAATAATACAGAATCCAAAGCTAGAATGTTCCTTCAGAACTTCAACATATCTAGTCCTTATACACTGATATATAGCAGCAGTAATATTTGCAGTATATACTTTGGGCCAAATTATGCCACTTATTCACATTGAGCAATCCCGTTTCTTCAAAAGTCCTATTTATGGAGTAAGATATCACTGAAAGCAAGGAAGGAAGGCAGAATCTGGCCCTATGTAAGCTTGCAAGGCTACTTTCTTTGTTCAGCCAAATCCACACACAGTTCTGAGGCAGGAAAATATCATACGTACACTAGAACTTCAGAATTATGAACACCTTGGGAATGGAGGTTGTTTGTAACTCTGAAATGTTTGTAACTCTGAACAAAACGTTATGGTTGTTCTTCCATAAGCTTACAACTAAACATTGACTTAATACAGCTTTGAAACTTTACTCTGCAGAAGAAAAATGCTGCTTTCCCTTTATTTTTTTAGAAGTTGACGTTTAACACAGCACTGTACTATATTTGCTTTTTGTGTGTGTGTGTATCTGTTGCTGCCTGATTGTGTACTTCCAGTTCCAAATGAGGTGCGTGGTTGACCAATGATTGTAACTCTGAGGTTCTACTGTATTTCAAACATGGAGAAACTAAGGTACAAAGAGTATACATTTAGAACAAAACTCTGGTGTTATATTAAAATTTTTAGATAGATAACTAAATACTTAAAAATAATGGATATTGTAAGATAACAAATATTGATCAGGAAATATGTGGAAGTTTAACCTTTACTGTCTGATCTGATTGCTTGGAGGCTGCCATATTCATCTCCTTTCCTCACTAAAATAGGCTGTCCTGACCATACTTCACTTTTCCATGTAATCTACTACATCTTTCTTTCATTCCTTCCTGGCACAGGCCTCATTAAACATCATCCTTTCAGTTTGACCATACAGCCTGTTCTTTTTACAGCCCAAATAGTTTACATCCCAACTGACCTCACCACTGGATCCTGTTAAGTTTTCAGGGCTGCTGGAACCAAGCATTCAGGTT
Source organism: Chelonoidis abingdonii (assembly GCF_003597395.2). NCBI lineage: Eukaryota > Metazoa > Chordata > Testudines > Testudinidae > Chelonoidis > Chelonoidis abingdonii. The sequence continues at coordinate 10,096,867 of NC_133787.1, read as the reverse complement.
TTCCTGCTTAGCTCCCTTCTTAAATCACTTTTCCCTGCTGTTTTTTACAGATATTCTAGTCAGTTCTTAGGGCAGCCTTGCCTTCCCCTCTCTCCGCCTGCAACTGGAAGTTTTGGAGGTAGATTTCAGAGTAGCAGCCGTGTTAGTCTGTATCTGCAAAAAGAACAGGAGTACTTGTGGCACCTTAGAGACTAACAAATTTATTTGAGCATAAGCTTTTGTGGGCTACAGCCTACTTCATCGGATGCATAGAATGGAACATATAGTGAGGAGATTGTATGTGTATATATGAGAGCATGAAAAGGTGGAAGTTGCCCTACCAACTCTGAGAGGCTAATTAAGAAAGAGAAAAATAGCCCATTACAGCTCAGCCTTTACAAACACTGAATCTGTTTCACCATGTTAAGTATTCTCACACCTCTTGTCCAACTGTCTGTAATGTGCTACCTTGATTATCACTACAAAAGTTTTTTCTCTTACTTAATTAGCCTTAGAGTTAGTAGGACAACTCCCAACTTTTCATGCTCTCTGTATGTGTATATATATCTCCTCACTATATATTCCATTCTATGCATCTGATGAAGTGGGCTGTAGCCCACGAAAACTTATGCTCAAATAAATTTGTTAGTCTCTAAGGTGCCACAAGTACTTCTGGGTTTTTTTGGAGGGAGATGTTTATTGGGGCCTGGCTGGTGGAAGGCAAGTGATTTTTATTAATGCTGGGAAGGAAGGTGGTAGTAGCAGCCAAAGGAGTCCAGTGGAAGGGAAGGGAGATGAGACATGACACTCTGGTAAATACTAAGCAATCAGCAGTATCTGTCATCTGAACAGAATGTACACTAGTTAACCACCTTAATATCAAACGGAATATTTTCTATATTCAGTAATCTCTGAATTGAAGGATATCTCTTCTAACATACACAAACATAGATAGATATTGGTTTCTTTCCTTCAAGGGCTCCTTCATTCTGACAACCTCAGAATTAAGTATCAGAAGTGAAATGGAAGAGGAAATGCAGTCCAGTGTTTCAACTTTGTCCTTAGGAGCATACCTAAAATATATAGGGTCAGATTTTTCAGAAGAGCTCATTTTCCTTTTAGGTACCAGAATAAAAGCTTAGACTTTAAAAGAACTCTCAGTAGGTTGAGGGCAAGGTGTTCTTGAAAACCTGTCCATAAGTGTCTTACCGGGAACTGCTGGTTTCTGAGTTTTGTCATAAATCTGACCCTTATTTATGTTCCTAAATGGGAGCTGAGCTCTTCAAAATGTGGCCCATACTATAATTAGCTGTATCTAAGATATAAGTGATAAGCAGTATTGTTGTGAGAAGTCAGGAACCACTTTCATTTAGTTTCACATCACCAAACATGAGGGGCTTCTTCAGCTATAGAGATTCTGGCAGGATATAATTCCATCCCTGACAGTGAGGCAGGTACTAAGAGTTTAATGCATTCTACACTTTCAATATGACAGTGGCATGGTGGTGGTTGTTTTTGCATGGTGGTCTTTAACAAGCATGTTTTGGACCCAACAATAGATGACTAACTCAAACTGCTTCAACTATGGGCAGTTTGCATCTATTGTTTCTTTACCCAGGGAAGCTAATGTTCTCACAAGCATAAACTCTCAATTCCAATTCACTTTAAAATATATATTTTATTATTTGTGTGATGTGCATGGCACTTTTTAAATTGAACATAAAATACATCCTTTGGGACAATCCGAGCGCCCAATCCTGCAAACTCTTACCCATGTGAGTAGTTCTACTGAAGCTAATAATTCATACAAGACCTAATCTAATAGGTCCATAGGACCATTATTTGAGCTGAATTTTGCTATTTATGGACAAGAATTCTAGCCATAATTATTAAGCGTGGTGCTGGATGCTCGCACGTGTATACTCAAGTCTATGTGAGGTGGTATTCCAGTTTTCCTGAGGCATACGTTAAAATTAAATATAGGTTGTGAGGAACAGTCTGTAGAATGGCGCATCTTTTTGCTTGAAGATCCTCCTATTTTAAACATGATGCCCAGTTAGGGCCACGTGTTTATTTAAGACAGATCATATCTGTCGATGCTTATGAGCATTTTTTTTATACTGCATTTCTGTCTTGGTCTCTCCTTAATGGTGGGGATTTTGCACACAGACAATGAATAGGTTAAGTACCTTGTTAACTCTGGACAGTCACAGATCTCTAACTTTAGTGTTCCCTTGAAGGCCAACTTCAGAGAAGCTTAAGACATACATTTCAAAAGTATCAATGTTGCTTCATTCCTTACTCAAACCAAGACAACCCAATGATCCTTTGGGAATGACACAAATGGAGGCAGGCTATCAGTTCATGTGTTTATCCTCTTTCAATTGCTTTTGAGAAGCTGGTTGATCCAATAGGTTTCTGCTGATACTGAATTTTAAAGTGGAGGGGCTACTCAAATAGAAAGATACTGCTCAATATGATCACGAGTGGGAGAATTAGACACTGTGTGCTCATAAAGTAGTGGGAAAATATTAAGGCATAAAAAAAGTAATACGTAATGATAGAGGAAGAAGAAAAGGAACTTGGTACCAGGACTTCTTGGTTCAATTGGCTGCTCTGTCACTGCCTAGTGGGATCTTTGGAAAGTCATTTAAAATGGGATTTTCAAATAAGATTAAGGGAATTACAGCCAGTCACATCCCACAGAAATGGCCACATGAGGGCAGGAGAGAAAGACATGTAAGTAAAAGGAATGTTCTACTTTATAGCTTATACTGAGAACTGCTCTAAGTTTAACCAGAGACAAGGTGGGTAAGGTAACATTTCTCTCACCAACAGAAGTTAGTCCAAAAAAAGATATTACCTCACACATCTTGTCTCTCTAAAATCCTGGGACTGACCCAGTTACAACTACTCTGCATACTAAATTTAACCATGCACTTTTGTGACAGCATAATTAAAGATTCACTGCAATATTAAAAAAAAATTGCTTAATAGTATTTAAGAAACAGCTAAGATTTCTAGCACCTGGTATTGCTCAAACAAAGTCAAGAGGGCCCAAACCCACACAGATATTGAGGCTCCTAACATCCATTGATTTCAATGGAAATTCAGAGCTTTAATACTTTTGGGGATCTACACCTAAGTGTGTTGCAAATACACCTCTACACCGATATAACGCTGTCCTTAAGAGTCAAAAAATCTTACTGTTATATCGAACTTGCTTTGATCCACTAGAGTGCGCAGCCCCCCCCGCCCGAAGCACGGCTTTACTGAGTTATATCCGAATTCGTGTCATATCGAGGTAGAGATGTAACTTCAATGGGAGTAGGAGTAGACTGTTTTTGCAGCATAGACATTGTGTGGAATTTGCTGCAGCAGAAGATCTGTCTTAGGGTTTTATACTTGTCACAAGACATACAAAATATTTTACAGTGTTTAGGCAGCTAGTGTTCTGAGACAATTTCCTATCATGCTGACCAACATTGTTTCATTGTTCCCTTGTGCTGCCCATCTGTCTCTAGCAGCCTGTTGTCTCTTGACGTACAAGTTCTTTGAGTCAGGGATTGTTTTTTGTTCTGTTTGTACAGCACCTAGAACAATGGGGTCCTACCCTATGAGTGGGACTGTCACAGACTAACTGGCCCAATGAACACAGTTGGGCTCAGCCTCACTTGTGAGGGATCAATAACCCCCTGCCCCCAATCCTGCTGATCCTGATCAGCTGGGGATCAGATGACTTGGTTCAATTATCAGAACCAGCTGGGAAGGAGCTGAGGCTCAGAGATCTACAAGCTTAAAAATGGAACTTCACAAGAGAATATTATTAGTGCTACTTTGTTTTCCATTACAATAAATTACCTCCTGGAAAGTGTGCAGATAGGAATAGGCATTTTCCTTTTCACAGATGACTGTGGTATATGGATGAAGGAAAAAAGATTTAAAGTAGCTGTGGAAAAGACAAATGAGGCACTCCAGAGAATTTCCAAGTGTGGCAATGATTGGGGATTTAAATTCTCACTTGCAAAAACAAGTGAGAAACTTGGAATGTTCACATAGATAATATCATACAAAAGGGTAAAAATGTAGCAGGAAACAAATGGGGGTGGAGAGAAAAAAAGGTATGGAGGATGAGGTACAGAGCATTGGTAAGTCCATTTTTAGACTTTGGATTCCAAGCTTTTGGTTCAGCCTCATGAACAAGTCTTAGAAACCTGGAACTGCTCCAGGCCCAAGCTCTGTGACTGGCATGCGGCGCAATGATAACAACACCACGGTGCATGCTGCAAATAGCCACCGGAGAAGAACCTATAAATCTAAGGATGAAACTATTAATTGTAACCTTTTGGGCAAAGGTAAAAGGGAATCATGAAAACAGTTCTACACAATAGATTTATGAGGATTGATGGGAGCTTAGTAAACATTGCCACAGACTTCCTCATACTATGAGTTAAGGAGATATGTAAAAAACAAAAAAATGGGAACTCAATGTTTAGTCATGGGAAATCAAATTACACCTGGACAGTTATTCTCCCATTTGTGGGTTTGACAGCATGAGTAGAGTGGGAGCAGCTTCCTGTGTTCCTAGTCTTGGAATCCAGAAATCTAAAAGGATCTCGAATTATGTGGCCATTCTGACAGCTGAACTAATAGGGATAATGAATGAAGAAAGTGGTGTCCATAGCCTCCTGTGACGAGGCTGTTCTGCCAGAAAACAAACAAACAAAGGAGATGGGTGGTTTGCCTAAAGACTTGGAGAGCTCACTTGTGGAGGGGAGTTGCCGAAGGGAAGTTATCTTCTATGACTGGACCTGAGGAGAGAGGGTAGTAGGAGGGAAGGAGATTTCTGTGGCAGGCCTGGAAGAAGACCTAAGGGTCTGACCTGAGGAGGAGGACTCCAGGGAGGAAGTTCTGTGGGTTGGCAGTTCAGATAGGTGCTGAGCCTTCAGGGAGAAAGTCTGGACAAAAGGGTAGTCCAGAAGGGGTAGAAAACTTGCTTGTTTTATGTTTCCTTTGGGACTCTCATTTAAGTTCAATAGTACTGCTCCATCTGTGGGTGCAAACAGAGGGACTGTGGGCTGACAGAGCTTCCCTGAGGGAAAGTAGGCTGGACTTGAGAAGAAGCCCTAAGACAAGACTAAGGCTTGACCAGCTGATCCTCTGCTGGGATCAGAACTGACCGGGGTCTCAAACAAAACTAGCAGTAGTGAAGAATTGCCAAGAGCAGAGAGAGTTTGACAGGAAGCCATCATACAAAGGTGACTGAAGATTCCTGAGAGAGTAGCCAGGATCAGAGTTCTAACTTTGTTATATTTGCTTCTGGAATCTGGACATCCTGGAAGGAGTAGAACTTGGGCATCACTGAGTGTGGAAGGCTAAGTCACCACAGAGTCGAGCCAGCCATGTCTGAAGCATCTGCTGACCACTGACTACCTGGCAGGGTGAATCACAGGGGTGCTGTGGAGGTCAACCTTGCTACAGGCTCTGAGGTACTACCACAATACATATAATAAATGTATAATCTATTTTGAGTTGTGGGCATAGGCGGCACATGAGTCTTTTCTTTAGGAAGGCTACGAAATGTCGGAAGCCCCCTAGAAGTGTGTCTCCATCCCCTACCTGGCCCCAGCCTTATGCTCTGTCATGAGGCTTTTCACTGTTCCCTCACGCTCCTTACTGTCCCCTCGTACTCTCCATGGGATCTTCACTGCCCCCTTATCCCCAGGATCCTTATTGCCCCACCATGCCCACAGGGTTCAGTCCCACCATTTCCCCCCAGCTCACACCCTGTGAGGTCCTTGGAGGGGAAGGGGAGAGGCCAGTGCTGTAGCAAGGGGAGGCAGGGCAGCTCGGGGGTGTGGCTGCCTGTGGAGCTTGGGTTAAGCCAGAGAGCCCTCAGGAGGCAGGAGCTCCATGGCCGCCACCGCTTCCTGCTTGCAGTGCGGAGGGCGGCACAGCTCATTTGGTTCCCAGTTAGGGTTGCCAACCCTTCAGGATTGGCCTGGAGTCTCTAGGAATTAAAGATGCATCTTTAATTAAAGATTATGTCATGTGATTAAATCTTCAGAAATACATCCAACCAAAAATTGGCAACCCTATTCCCAATGCTGGGAGATGCCTGGCTTCAACTGAACCAGGTCAGTGCTGAGGGGAGCTAGGCACAGGCTCACAGGCTCCAGCAGCAGCTGCTTTGACACGGCCACACAAGCATCCTGCCCTGGGCTCCCCGCCTGGCCAAGTGCAGCACTGCAGACAGCCCAGAGATGCGCCGGGGCAGCATGCGAGTGGGGCCACAGTCCAGGTGCCAGTGGCCCTCCCACTTCTAGGGAGCTTCCTGTGCTCTTGGTTGGTAGACCAGCAATCCTCTAAAGGGTGGTGACTGCACTACATCTGGCATTTGCCCCCTGCATGGCCAGCCTTCTTTATTCTGGGGGAGGCTGAGCCTTCCCAAGCCACTTATATGCACTGCCCATGGTTTTGGGAGCATAATCTTGCATTCAACTCTCACCCAGAGATAGAAACAGAAGTGGTGACTGAGTGGATATGTACTGTAACTTGAGACAGAGGAATTAGGAAGAGAGAAAAAAGACAAACAGGAACTTACATATAGTTTCTAAGGCCTGGTCTACACCTGGGGTGGGTGGAAAATCAACCTAAGATACGCAACTTGAGCTACAAGAATAGCATAGCTGGAGTCTACGCATCTTAGTTCAACTTACCTCGCATCCTCACGGCATGGGGTCAATTGCCATGGCTCCCCTGTTGACTTTAATTCCGTCTCTTGCCAAGCTGGAGTTCAGCAGTCAATGGGAGAGCGATCGGGGATCGATTTATCACGTCTACACTACACACAATAAATTGATCCCCGAAAGATCGATCGCTACCCGCAGATCCAGCGGGTAGTATAGACATACCCTTAAGCTATGTCTATATTTAACCAGCTACAGCAGCACAGCTGCAGATCTCCATTGCTGTAACTAATCCATCTCCCCGAGAGGCTGTAGCTAGGTTGATGGAATAATTCTTCCATTGACCTAGTGATGTCTATGTGGGGGTTAGGTTGGTTTAACTATGTCACTTGGGTGTGTAGATTTTCACACCCCTGAGCTATGTAGCTGCGTCGACCCAACTTTTTAGTGTAGACCTGGCCTCAGATGTAGTGTCAGAGTGGGAGCTTATGCCTCTGGAGATTGTTAATGGGATATAACACCTTCATCTCAAAGATGCTGCTTTGAATCTGGCTCAGGTGAATGATGACCAGAAGTCATTACCATATGATTGTCCTCCCAGATGGCAATGTGATACAGTAACTCCTCGCTTAACGTTGTAGTTCTGTTCTTGAAAAATGCGACTTTAAGCAACACGATGTTAAGCAAATCCAATTTCCCGATGAGAATTAATGTAAATTGGGGGTATGCGTAGGTTCCAGGGAAATTTTTTTCACCAGACAAAAGACATTATATACATTTACAGTATAAGTTTTAAACAGGTTCTAATCAGAGGATTGTCTGGGGACCTGATCATGAGCTCCCTGAGCTATCAGGTGGGATATTTCCCAGGGAATGCTTTGCTGCTAAATGATGAACTAGCACTCGGCTGAGCCCTCAAGGGTTAACACGGTGTTGTTAATGTAGCCTCACACTCAACAAGGCAGCACTGAGGGAGGAGACGCAATAGACCAGGGGTTGGCAACCTTACAGAAGTGGTGTGCTGAGTCTTCATTTATTCACTCTGATTTAAGGTTTCGTGTGCCAGTGATACATTTTAACGTTTTTAGGAAGTCTCTTTCTATGTCTATAATATATAACTAAACTAAACGTTGTATGTAAAGTAAATAAGGTTTTCAAAATGTTTAAGTAGCTTCATTTAAAATTAAATTAAAATGCAAAGCCCCCGGACCAGTGGCCAGGGCCTGGGCAGTCTGAGTGCCGCTGAAAATCAGCTTGCATGCCGCCTTCGACAAGCATGCCATAGGTTGCCTACACCTGCAATAGACACACGCAGCAGCTGCAAACACTTCCCTGTGGAAACTGAACGTGATCATGAACCCACGCTATCCCGCTGGAGCGCACCACTCCCTCCGTCGGACAGCACATGCATGGCTGCACAGGTGCCGATTTTCCAAAGTGCCAGCGGGTGATGTGAGGGGGTGACGTGGAGGCACATAATGCGTGCTATTCAGCAATGATCAGAGCATTTGAAACAGAAGTGACCAATATACTCTTCAAGACTCTGGGCCAAACTTAGCCATGCTGTCAGACTGCTCTGTGCTACAATAGCAGCACTCTATTCACAGGAGTGCAGGCAGAGAACTTCACTGCTTTATTTAACTGCATCACAAACTGAGTGGTGTGGGAGGAGGGGGACCCTTCCACTGCCAACAGAAAGTAGGGTAGAGCATAGCTCCATGCCCTATTGCTCTGGATATTCCAGTTAACTCCATTACCAGAATTGCTTGAAAATGGCAGAATTGTGGTTGGCTTTGTTTGGTGGACTCAGTGCTACTGCTGGCATGAAATCATGCAGCTGATTGCTCAGATTCAAAGAACAGTTCATAAGCCTTTGCCATGAATCTGACAGTGGGTTCTTTGAAGTATGGAAGTTTGCACCAATGGAAACTGGACATTGGTGCAAACTATTCTGGGGCATATCTCAGGAGGATAGGTCGTGACTCAGCAGTTCAAGGAAGAGACAAACAGTTTCATTTCCTAGTTTCTGCAATAGATGTGGTGTAGCACTGTCTGGTATATCTTCCCATTAAAGAATAAGCAAATGCATATAAAATATGACACCAACTAAAAGCAACAACTGCAAACTAATTCATCCACTGCTTCTTGCGTTTTTCATTGTCAATGGATAGGTGTTACTTCTGTCAGAATAGAAGCACTGTTGGGAGCATTCTGATGTATTTGAGAAACACAGAGCCGCTGTCTTTCTGGTCTTGCTTATATATCTTCTGTTCCTCCTGCAAGTATGACCTTGATGCAGATACCAGTCTCTTGTAGTAACTCGTTCTGAATGTTGGGAGTAGAGGGTTCACAGGGTACTGCTTTTGTTGTTTTCAGCTTTTCTTTGAAAATGCAAAATAAGAGAAGGGAGCTGTAGCAATCATGATATCTACGAATTCTAAGAAACTGAAAGCCATCCAGGCTGGACTTCTCAGTGTCATTCACAAATCTGCATCAGCACAGAGGACGGATGGAGGGAAACCCTAGAGTAAAAAAGAGTTTTAACAGGTTGCTGACAAAGCCGGAAGCCATGTGATGAATGAAGCTAGTCTTAGCTAGTGATTTGGTAACCTCAAAACATTCAAAGTTTTGTCTTTGTTTCCAATAAATATCTGAATTTCAGATGCTTAGCAAGGCCACAGCGGTATGCAAAACTCAGTTTAAAATTTCACAAGGACAAAAGTGCAAAGAAAAGGAAAGGAAATGCCTGCTTTATCTGCCTCATATTCTCACTGTGTTGGGTGCATGGAAGTTAAAAGTATGAATACAAAATAGTTACCCACATTTTTTCATACTACTAAAATTGTTTTGCTTGAGACTTAAGTAAGTTCTTGATAGAAACAAGCCTGATCAGGGCTCAGTGTTGGAATACCCCCTAAACTTTTGGTTCTGTCTTGATCCAAATCTTTCAGCTTGCATCTAGCTCTAGTTCTTATTTTATCTGAGTTAGTTTGTCTATTTCTAGTTCTAGAGTAACAAATTGCAACCTACGAGTCCAATTTGAGAAATTTCCCAAGCCAAGAATGAATTATTAAGGGGAACTATATCTCTTAGCTCAAATTATGATAATCTAGTATAGTGCCTTGAAGCTTTTCACCCTACAGACCATCAGTTAAAGCATGAAATTAGCTATAAAACTTTAATCATACCTTTCCCTTTGAAAAAGCTTTTTAGCTATACAGAAGCTTGCAAGACACTTTCACTTCTCCAGAGGAAATGTTCAGTATCTCAGATCAGAATAATTTCCTTGATTCAGAGGAACCATCCCGTCCTTGTGTAAATTTTTTAAAACTATTTCACATATCCTCAATGTGTTTTCTGAACTTTGTCCATCTTTCTGATGGACTGTCGTATCAGATCTAAAATCTTGGGATTGGCACAGTGTGACAGGATCCCCCCAGGATGCAGCCTGGGACTGTGGGACCGCTGTGCCCCCTGGACTCACTCCAGCCTGGGCTGTCTCTCACAGTGCCTTGCTAGTGACCAGCAGCAAGCCCCTCCACATGCTATCACTTAGCACAACAGCATGTGGAGCCCCACACTGAGCTATATTGCATATATGCTCTCAGAGCCACTCATGAATCACACAGAGAAAGGCACCAGAGTGAAATCCCCCCAGCTCCCAGCACTGTACCTCAGAATATGCCGTCTTGCACTGCTCAAGATGGGCAATGCAAATTTATGAATTGGTTCAACACTTCAGCAATGGAAAATGCACATATACCTGCCTTTGTCAAACCTGAGCAGATTTGCCCCACGCTTTATATAAACTCACTGGTAAAGATAAACAGTTAAACAAATGTATTGACTATAAAAGGTAGATTTTAAGTGATAGTAAATGACAGGCAAAAAGTCAGAGTTAGTCACCAAAAGAAATAAAATGTAAGCACACAGTCTAAACTCTCAACCCTATTAGACTGGACAGCAACTAGATTAAGCAGTTTTTCTCACCCCATTGGATATTGCAGTCCTTAATATACAGGTTTGTTCCTTAAACCTTGGCCAGTCTCCTCTGTTGGAGTCTTGTCTTCTTCTCGGTGTCTTAGTTGCTTGCAGTGTAGGTTGAGGTAGGAGAAAAGGTTCAGTATGTGTACACTCTGTTTTATACCCTCAGTCCATGTGCTTGGAAAACATTTGTGCAGGCATGTCTGGTTGGGCCTTGCTGAGTCTCTAGGCAAGGCTCAGAAATTCCCCCAATGTGGCCTCATGCAGGTAGGGCACTGCATCATAACTCCCTTGCTGGACAATGGTTGTTGATGGGTTGATTGATACCCCAGCCGGGTGTTGGGTACTTTCCTGGCTGTTGCCTCTGGGGAACTAGTGTCTGGCTAATTTCCCAATTTACAGCATGTTTTAGTGACCATCATACAACACAATTCTCATAACTTCATATGCATTAATGGTACACGTATATGGATAGAGAAATTACTTTCCTCAGGCCATAACCTTTCCCCTTATACTTTACAAAGCATACTTTATATGTAACATCACAATCATATATACATGAGGAATATGGGGGTTACAGGGCGCTCGCCCAAGGTACAGAATGTCACACACAGGGGCAATCAGGTTCTCCTTGAAAGTTTTGTGAAATCCAGCAGTGTGCCGCAACTTCGCAGTGTTGGGAACCATGAGATGCATCCCTGGGAGTTACTGTGTTTAACATGATTGAATGCAGAGTCAGTGTGAATGTAGGGCATAACAGCAAACCTGCTGTACACACCTGTGCATTGTAAGTGTGGAAACACTTGCCCTGTGATAGTTTGCACTGAGCTAAATTACTTGGAAGTCTCAACTGATTTCAGTCTTTAGTACAGATAGGATGTGTTTACATTAGAGAATGGTATCAGTGGTAATTGAACCAGTGAGACTGCAATAATGAGCGTCCATGCTGGACATTCGGTTTCAGGTGCGCGCACACAATGCTCACCGCAAGCATTGCAGAGCCAGTGAATCACTGTACCTCTTCGACAAAGCCCAGCTCACTAGAACAGTTGCATAATGTCTATGGTTTATAATAATGCCTGTTACCACCTGTACTATGATTGGTTTGTTCCATCATCTGTTTCTGGTGATTCTATTCCTGCACCCTACCCAAGGAGCTGCATGTGCAATGTAATGGAGAAGGTGTTATGCCCTCATGTTGCAGATGCCACGGCAAGGAGTCACCAGCACGACCCCCTCCCTCCCAAGCTGGTGGTGATTAACTAAATGTGAGCCTGGCAGCCTACTTGAAAAAGTATCTGTGAAGTTAGGTGTCTGAAGAGATAAGGATCCTGATTTATTCTCTTCCTTAATTTGTCCAGTAATTTATTACTCTTAATTTTGCTGCAGTGTCTTTTTCTTGCTTTGTGGTTGTTTCTGTTTAGTAGCTAACTTTCCTTTCTTGCATTTCCCTCTAGGATTTAGAGGTAGGATTCATCCAGCCCTGAATAGCCGCACAGAACAGGTGTGTGAGGAGAGATGGCACGCATGGGAGGCAGGGAAGGTAAGTGGGAAAATAGAGGAAGAATGAGAACAAGCAGGATTATCAATGATCACCCCAACCCTTCAGAAATGCAGCTCTCCTTTTTCCTGCTGGTAGGCTGCTAAAGTTGCTGCTTTTAACCTGAAAAGTTTCCACAACTTGAAAAGAATTCTTAAGATGCCTAACTCCTTACTGGTATTACTGCTTTGGTACCATTCTGATTTACCTGCTCATAACTATCAAGTGATGGATCAATGGATATATCAGATGAAGCCTTACAGCAGAAAACCCTGTCTGTGGCTTTGTCTGTGGTTTTCCCCTTATCTTAGGGAAGGAGTTGCATTGATGTTCATTCTGAAGTGCATGCCACTACTTCCAAGAGGAAAGTGGCTTCTTTTATAATTAAAAGGATAAGTGATTCCTGTAACATATATAGAAAAATATTTTGCATTAACAGATGGGAATCTTAATAGCTAATCTTCACACTGTTTATTTCAAGTTATACCGATGAATAAATACACTTAAAATCTAATAATTGTCACATAAATATCTACCAGTAATTTTGCAGTTTCTTTGGAGAGATGGGTTACATATCATTATTGCCATCAGAACTTTATGGTAGGACTGACAACTTGCAGGGTATTACAGTATATGTGTAAGTAGCCACTATAATTTTACCCTGATAATTAGGAAACATTGACTGTAAAATAAATAAGAGACAAAATGCTACAGTGAAGAAGGGTACAATTGCCATAAAACTATTTCAAATGCTGCACAAACATATTTGGGGCCTAGTTCCTTTTGTGGTCATGCAATTTTCATATGGTGTACTTATACACAGTGCAAAAGATCAGGTGTGCAGTATATGGCTTTTTTATAAACTCTCTATTTGTTGGCTTTAATAAGCTAGTCTGCTTTCCCTCTTGGATATGTAGATATTTAGTGTAGCGTCTTCTTTAGGAGCTCAAAAGTTCTCAAGAGGACAGGGCAATTGATAATGAGTACATCTATTTTTCTGAGTTTTACTTTTTTCTTATGGCCTGATCCAGCTCCTGCTGAAGTTAATGAGCATCTGGGGAGTTTCACTGACTTCAGAAGCAGCCAGATCAGACCTTTCATGAGTCATCCTGGATGCTGGTAATACTGAAAGTCTCATTTTTCTCCTAAATTCCACCAACTGTAGTTGAGGACAAAATCAGACCCAATATGTCTTGTCCAATCTATATAAATACACTGTCACCTCAACTTTTCCTTATTAGGAGGAATGTCACTCATTTTACCCTTGCATTTGACTCATTCCTATTTCATGAAATATTTCATTGCTACAGGTAATTAGCATAGAAAATGTTACATCATGGAACTAAGGGTTATAGATTATAGATAACACTTTCATACTTGGCTGTCTAAAATTAGGATCCTGAATAAATATGGCCTGACTTTCAAAGATGCTGATACCTACAACTCTCTACTGACTTGAATGTGATTTGTGGGTGCTCAATGGGTCTGAAAATCAAGTTACCTATATAAAGCAGGAGCGGGCAAACTTTTTGGCCCGAGGGCCACATCTGGGTATGGAAATTGTATGGTGGGCCATGAATGCTCACAAAATTGGGGGTTGGAGTGCAGAAGGGGGTGCGGGCTCCAGAGTGAGGCTGGAGATGAGGGGTTGAGGGTGCAGGAGGGTGCTCCAGGCTGGGACTGAGGGATTTGGAGGGCAAGAGGGGGATCAGTGCTGGGGGAGGGGATTGTGGTGTGGGAGGGGGTCGGGGTGCAGGCTCCAAGTGGCGCTGACCTCAAGTAGCTCCCAGAACCAATAGCATGTCCTCCCTCCAGCTCCTACATGGAGTCGCAGTCAGGCAGTGTGTGCTAGCCCATCGCTTGGGGTGGGGGCAGTGGGGACAGCCCTCTGGCTGCCCCTACGCATAGAAGCCAGAGGGGGGACGTGCCGCTGCTTCCAGGAGTTGCATGGTGCGGGGCAAGCTCCCAACCCCATTCCCCGGCAGGAGCTCGAGGGCGGGATTAAAACATCTGGAGGGCCGGATGCGGTCCCCAGGCCATAGTTTGCCCACCCCTGTTATATATAAGCGGCCTAAAGTTAAGCTTCTGCTTTCAAACTTTTTGACTACTGACTAATGTTTATGTTTGGTTGAAAACTTTCTACTGAACTTTTTTGATGGAAAATAGGGGTTACAACTAATTTTTTTTGCAACATCTTTAATTTTTTTGCCAAACCTAGTTGACAAGTCATATTTTCAACAAAAATTTCCACTGAATTTTTAGAAAATTATTTTTTCTGTTTTTGACAATTTTCCATTAAGGGGGTGGGGGAAGCACTTTCCAACCAGCTCTTCTAATGCCATTATGGTAAATAAATCACGAATTGCCTAAAGCTTCTGGTATTATGTTTTTATATCTTCAGTTTGGGGTTTTGGCACACATCTGGGCTTTCGCCTCAGGTTCAGAAGTATGGTCAAATCCACCACTTCACCTTGTAAATACAAAATATAATCCAACCCATCTGTTGCTGTGAAGACAAATTTAAGAACCATCAGAGACTAGCCCAAATCTCATCTCCTTCCCTTTTCATTTCCAAAATCCTAATGACATTCCCTTGAGTAATGTGTTTTTCATTTTCTTTTTCTGCTTTCCTTTGTCACCTTTCTTCTTAATCTTTTGATGTCTTCCTGAAAACAAACTTGAGTTCAGTTAAGATGTTAATCAAAATTCTGTTCAGTTACAGTGGTGTAAATCTGGAATAACTTCCATTGTTTCAGTGGTGTCATTTCCATGCAATCCGACTAGAATTTGACCCTGTCTGGAGTGGCTGTGTAGAATTGCCATTTGCAAAATTCATGGCAGCTTCTTGCATGGCATTTGGCCTTTGGCCTTACCATTAATATCACTTTGTATAGCAAATTCACAGACTTTTGAACTGATATTATTATCTCAACTTCAAGGCAGCTGGTAACTGTGACCCCATCCAACATGCCCTCTATCCCAAACACAATACTCTTAAGAGAAACCAGATCATCATCCCTGAAACCTGGGATGGAGCAGTAATGGTAATAGTTTTGTGATGTGGACACGAGCCTATGAACTTGGCCAAGACTGCCAGCTCATTTTATATTACTAATAGAACAGTCTTCAGATGGTATTGACTTTCAGTTGCCACCAGTTTGCGCCGGCTTAGAATGGGTGACCCTGAATGAATGGTTTTGTTTAATGAAGCAAAATTAACAGTGTAAGGCGTAAGGATTGAATATTCAGTACTCTAGTCATCACTCATTTCATACGTCTCTTGTTAGAGAATCTCTTGTTTATTGAAGTGTCATTTACACAGAAATTTCTCTCTGGGCTTCCTCTCTTACAGTTTAAGTCATTGTTTCAAAGAGTTTGAACATCTTTGCAAATCTCAGGTGACTTTGAAAGTTCCGAGCAGCAAATGCATAAAGCAGAGGGTTAATGCAACTGCTAATAAATGCCAGTGATCCAGAGATGTATACTCCCATTTCTGAGACCTCATCCAATGCCAAAGACATCTTCTGGTTAGAGTCCACTATCTGTGTTGAAACAATTTCTATTACGTTAAATACATGATGTGGTAACCAACAAACAGCAAAAGCCACAATCACGCTGGCAATCAGCCTCGCTGACCGCTGCCTAGATGAGTAAGTCATTGTGTTTATTCTTCTTCCAACACATACATGACAAGTAGAGATGATAACAAAAGGAATCACAAAACCTACAATAGTCTCCAACAAAAGGCACAATATCTTCTGCTGATCAGAAGTGTAGTTGCGACATGTGCACTGCTGACCAAACTTGGTTTCTTCAATTTCTTGAAATGGGATTATGGAAGCTCCAAGAGGAATAGACAGGAGCCAAAGGAGAAAGACAGCTTTGAGAATCACAGCTTTATTTTTCCACCTTTGAATCATGAATGGATAAAACACAGCCATGAACCTCTCCAGGCTCAGTGTTGTAATTAGAAACACGCTGGCATACATATTGCAGTAAACAACAGAAACCACTGTTTTGCAGAAGGTAACTCCAAAGAGCCAGGCGTTAGCAAAGGACTAAATCCAGACTGGTAAAGTAACCAGCACCAGGATGTCTGAAATGGCCAGATTTAGAATCAGCATGACTGTAGGAGATCTTTGCTTCACTTTCCCGCAAATAGTCCAGATGACAATGAAATTCCCAGGGATCCCAATAGCAAATGACAAGCTCAGTATTGTGCAGACCACTGACCTCTCACCGTCCCATGTCAGATGGCTGTTTTCTTCTGTTCTATTCATCTTGATTGGAGACTTGTTTTTTCTCTGATGCTAACAATCTCTGTTCCCTGCACTGTGCTTTTAACTCTGTAAGCAGAAATAGTGAACCTTATCAAGTGCTCCCTAACCAATGATCTGAAGGCTGATACAGCATGTGAGTTCACATCCTATTGTTCAGAACTGGGTGAAGCTGAGTTCATACTTTCTATTATAGTACGTAGGAAGACTGCATGCATACAAAGCAAAAAACCAAAAAACAAAAAAACCCCACCATATTCGTCTGACTGCTCTCATTTGTGCCAGTTATATATGGATGTAATTCCATTTATTTCCATTTACTTCTGATTTACACCATGAGAAAGGAAAATCAGGACCCATATTTACTTACCCGTACTTAAGAAGCTTACTACTTCAATTAAAATTACTGTTTTTATAAGAAACTCTTAACAAGCTAAAGTAAAGTAGTACACAAGAGCACTTCAGTGTTTTGTATGTGAGGATTATTTTATAAAAAGCACACACACGCAAAAATTTAAAAAATAAAACAAAACACTGACACATTCAGTATAAGTAGGAATAATATATTTTGAGTAATCAAAAACAAGACAAATGATTATACCTTGCCTTGAGTACCTGACTGCCTTAAAGAAACTGCCAAATTCTGCCTTTTTTGTTTTTCACTCTAGTGCAACCCACTGGACCAGATTTTGATCTCTCTTAACCTGGCTTCAGGGGAGTTACTCTAGATATACATTGGCATAATGGAGATATGAATTTGACCTAGTGACTTCAGTGAGTTTACAATGGTGTGACAAGGGTTTGGTTTTGGCTCTCTAAAATGAGAAAGAGGGATGTCTTTTAATTCTCCTGAAAATGTTCTGCTATGGAATACACTTTAATGTAACTTCAACTGATCTGAATAGCAAGTGGACAAAGATTATACGTACAAAGGCTAATCTACTCAACCTAGCTTAACTCCAGTAGCATGGGTAACAATAGCATTGAAGGCAATGCAAGCTTCAACACAGGTTGTAACAGCCTGGCACAGATGTATTCCCCTTGCTAGCCTGTGCTGTGCTTTCTTCATTTCTATTGTTACCCATGCCAGCTATATTCAAGAGAAGGTAGACTAGCATATGCACAGCTTTTGCTGTGTAGACATATCCTAAGACTGAAGGAAGAAGAAAGTAAAAAAAGAAACTGCAACTACAAAAACAATTGATGAGATTGGGGAACTGAAATTGGGAGGGTATTTTATATAGACACAAACAAGAAAGCAGAAGGTGTTTACCACTTCTCTCTGAAATCTAAAATTAGTTTCAAGTTTACTCCCTAATGCTGATGCTCAGATTCAGTTCTACAAACCCAAGTAAATTTGTGTATGGAATATATAAAGGAGAAGAATCCATCACCTCTAATCAGAAAGAGTGTATAGTATTTTCTTTTAATTATTTGGCCGGATGCTGATCTCCTTTCCAAAGGCTGATGTAGCCCTGTCTGCTCTAGTAAAAGATACAAGCATTCTCATGTTATTTGGCATACCCATGAATAAGATTGGTCAAAAAAAATCAAGAAAGATCTTAGTTTCCCATAAGCAATACTAGAGATCCTGGGTAGTCCTTTCCTGCCAGACAATATAGTAATTCCTTGAGGAAAGGACCCAGCTACAACAGAGGACAATGGAACAGATAAAGGGAGGCTCCAAGTGGCGGAGGAGACATTTCTGGTTGAACGCTAGGCTTCTCAAATCAAACAGGATGACTCACAGGCAGCCCAATGCAGGGTGGAACCCTAAACTGGTGGTTGGGTTCAGTTTGCTACTCTGTGGCCACTAGTGACCTTTGTCTCCATTGGTGCCTGTCACGGAATCATCACACAGATGTCAGTCTCTTCCCAAGAGAGAACTGGGGTCTGGGAACTGCAGGTCAGGACCGAGGAGCACCTGCCTCAATTTGCAGGGCAGTCTGCCAGCATTGTGCCTAGTTCAAGTCTCTCCTTCATGTGAGGAGAGGAGTGAGAGTTTGCAAAGACTAAGAGAGTTGATAGGGGAGGGTGATGTTGATATTACGCTGGCAGGGCAGGAGGGCATAGGCATGTGTTGGTGAGCAGCTCAGTAGCCACTGTTATAATGACCCAGAGTGAGCCAGGAATAAGACAGAATCTTCAAATTTTCTACACAGTTAAAATTAATTGACATTTGTGCGTAGGCCATATTTGCAGAAATTATGTTGCAAACCAGTTAAGATATTAATGATTGCTTTGTCCAATTATGATTGTATACAGACTACAGGCAGGGTCCAATCAACAGTTCTGAATCTTTCTTAAATAGGGCCATTGTGATGACAACGGTTACTCAGCCAATCAACACCCTTCCGCTACAGCTAATTTGCAGGCACTAATTCTACTGGTTGTAATGAGTCAGTGGCATGAGGGAGACTCTGGATTTGTGAAGGTTCCATGGCCCCACACTTGGTTTGGGTATCAGTGCTTGAAAGATTCCCCAGGACACTACTGCCAGCTCCACAGCGTATCAAGGCAGCACTGCCAGGGAAACTGATCTCAACAGAAGAGTTAGAGGAGCCCTTAAAGCACAGAGACATTGTGACTCTGGAGCTGGTGAGGTAAATGACCTTACCTCTGCCTAACAGCACCATGAGGGAAAAAATTCCTACCTTTAAAAGTCAGTTTAATCTAATCTGGGAGCGTAAACACTTAACTGCCTTCATCATAGCTATATTGCATTGTATGGTGTCAGTAAAGAGCAGAGTTAAGGTTGTCTGGACACCACAACTGTGCATTTCCATGACTTAACATGAACGGATTTCTTTTAAGTGTAACTGTAACTCTAAATTTCCTGGTTCGGGATAATTATAATATCCCTGCAATGTTTTTACTCTTAAACTACTGATACTGCCTTCTCAACCTTAACTCCATTTTAAAGTAGTTCTTTATCTTGAAGTTTTTATAAGAGGCTACCTCAAACACTATCTTCCATAGCTGATGATAAACCCTAAGTCCAGAGTGGCAGGTGCTGCAGACAGGAGACAGAGAGACTGGAAAATCTATTCATTTTCTTTCCCAATGACACCAAAATAATTCCATAGAACCATCCCCAAGAAGGGAGGCAGCATTGCTGAGCACAGGAACTTCAAGGAGGTTGCTCTTTATAGGAAAGGTCTGCACCCACTTCCTGAAAAGTAGATCGAAAGTGTTCATAGCACAGACCTGGGCTCAGAGTGTGATAATCCATAGAGGATGGATTAGAAAAGCTGCAGAGAGACAGAAAGATTGAATGGATAGAAGAGCAGTATCAGAGTTATCACTCAAGAATGCATGAACATAATCTGCTTTACAGCTCAGGGAGTGAGATTTCAGCTGCTGGTGATTTTGGAGCAGGTTCCTGCTTTATGTTTTGGTTTCATATCTAACACTTTTCTTCTCACAGTGTTTCCACCTCCTCGCTGAGGCCCAGTAGGTCGTGAAAGGACAGTGAGGCCAGGATCCCGATTCTCCAGGCAGACATTCTCCATCTGGGGATTGATGCAAGGATAAGTACAGCTGGGATCCAATCAGCTGAGTGGCCAATTCACTAACCCCCTCAAACATATCTAAAATCAGCCAGCATGCTCTTGAGCTTCCCTCACTTCTAGGCAGGTCTGGATCAAGTACTAGACCCAAAAGGCCCATATTAGACCCCATCCCACAGAGTCAAATGCCTATGTGATGACATCATTGCTGGGGGAAAGGGAGCCCTCATGCCTCCACTCCTGGTGGGGGATGGTACCCTGATTCTTCCCAAGACTTGGGGAGGGAGGGACCCCTGATACCAAACCTGTCCGTTTACTGGGGGACTGAGGAAGGAGGGAGCCCAGCTGCTACTCCTGGGTGGAGAGGGGAGGGGTTGCTATTCTTGCCAAAAAGGAAGTTGCTGCTGCCCTAACTTCTGGATCTGCAAGCAGGAGAGGGCTTTTTCTCCTTTAGTGCAGTGCCAGTCGAGATGAGAGGCTGTTGCTTTTGCCACCGTCCCTGCCTACCAGCAGTGTGTGGGCAGGCAGGGGCAGGAAGGTGGCCAGGGGCAGGAAAGTGCCCCTACCAGAGCTATTTCCTCCCCTTCTCTCCCAGACCCCTTCTCTCACAGGAGGAAAAGGGGAGTTGGGGGAGGGGGTGATTGTCACATCCCTGTTGCCTACTCAAGCCTTCCATTCCCATGCACTGGTAACTCATTCACTTCCTTGGGGTACAATTTTGCTTTGGCCTGGGACAATCTGAGCAGAAATATTTGGAACTGACACTATGGGGGTGATCGTCCATGGAGACTCAACTGATCTTTTTCTCTTTTGCAGAGAAATTAGCCACCAAACCCCCTAAGGGAGCAAGTTGAGGAGATGGAGAAGCTGTCCAGGGCAGTCACCAAAGGGTCTGAGATCTTAGTGGGAGGCTCACAAGAAAGGCCTTTTCAAGGTTAAACTTTACTTAATGTCTCTGGAGCTGTGCATTGAAATCCTTTGTGTGAAAGGCGCCAGCCTCACCCTGTAATTTCTTTCCCACAGGGTGGTGGATTGCAGCCTGCTCACCAGAGGAAAGATCAACCTGCTGCAGAGGCTCCTGGATGATTCTGATGACACCAGCTTAGCTGAGGAGGTGACCAACTCATTCTATCCAGCACTGGGTGTAGACGAGTCTGGAACTCAAGGCTGGAGATTTGTTTTGGGTAGCTCAGGGGAGTATCTAGGATGAGGGGGTGACATAGCACCTGGAATAAATTTAATAAGGTGTCTCCCTAATGTGGTTTCCAGCCAGCTGTGATCATTTTGAATTTCCTGGGCAGGTTGAAGGACCAACCCTAAATGCTCTATTAGCAAATCTGCACTGGCCTGTTGTGTTGCTACCAAAAAGTGACATTTAATTTACAGGTTGTCCTGGACCCCAGAGTGAAAGCTTGAAACACAAGCTGATCCAGGGCTTGAAAAGAAGCTGGAAGCCCAAAAACCCATTGGGAGATATTCAGGTCAACTGGACAAGGTAAGAAGCTAAAATAAGGCTGAAAATTCACTGCAGTCACCATTGATGTGAGTTCACCAAGTCTCAGCATCCAGAATGTACAGCGCCCCATCCACCAACACCATTTAACTAAGAGAAACGAAAGAGGAGAATATCATCTGGGTGAGAAACTGAATGGATCCACTGTTCTTCTCCGTGGGATGTGGTGTTGGCACAAACCCCTGATGCCAGCAAGCAGCTCGTTGTTTCTGGTGTGTATGTAGGAGGAGACACTCACTAACAAGGTCACCAGGCAGTGTTCACAGGTTCCTTATTTCACTCTGATAGTTAACATCTGTGAGCCAGAGATCTTTTATGACTGTTGAATGCTAGTCATCCTGACCTGCTGATTTTAAAATGTCTATCCTTAGGTGTTGTGTAACACCTTCTTTGGTTACTAATGGATTGGAAAGTGTTTCATCATTCTCATGTGAAATGTGTACATCATCCTTCTTCCTTCTAAATACAGAACAGAAATAATTATTTCAATATCATTAACAATTTTGCCAGCTCCAACTATTAATGAGCCTGCATCAGTGCTTGGATTTCTTTTGTTCCAAATGTACTTAAAAATATACAGTGCTCTTAAGATACAACTCACTATACATAAATACGTCATGAATAGGTGGATGAGCCATGTCCAGGAATCTCCCTTGAACAAAGTATGGAATCCTAGCAAACTCCCTCCAGTCTGGGGAACCCAGGCCAGCTCCTCCCTACGGCCTGAAACCCCTCTTTCTCAGGGCATGACAGATGCTCAAAAGGGTTAACTACAAGGTTCTCCGCTTTCCAGAGGGCTCTCAGTCTGGAACTTCTCTCCCGTTTGAGGAGGGGAATCAAAGGAGGCATATGAAAAAAAAGTCTCACAGATGTTCAGACCCCATTAATTGCCCCCAGCAAAAATCACAGACACGCTTAGGATCTGTCTCCTTCCTCCCTATCATCAGTTTTTGAGATGGATGGAAAAAAGAGCAAGTCCAATAAGGCCCTGGTGACAAAGAAAAGACAGGGCACTAAAAAGAAAAAAAAAGCCTCCCTCCCCGTTCAGTTCCCTTCATCTTCTGAAGAGTTTGATTAGAAGGTATTCTAGGAGGTGCAAAGTGAAATCTATTTCCCACAAACAGCATAAATTCCAATGTTCTTCATGGGAGGAAGGCCCGCTTTCAGATTCTGACCCAGGTCAGAAAGAAGAAGAGGTTCAGGGTAAACTTTTTTCCTACAGATTATTTGAGTGTTATATAGAGACAATAACTACTCTAGATCACCTTCAGAGGAAATCCCTAAAACGAGGACAGCCAGTCTATTAGGGCAAGTGAGACTATTAAGTGTTATTTCCCCTCTGCTTCCAAGCTAGAACTTCATATTCCTATAAATCCTCCCTAAGACAAAATTGTTAAGTGGGAATGACAAGGCCAAAAGACTGAGTGGAGTCCCTGAGGTGAATTTCGTCCTTCAATTTGTCACTTTTCCTCTTTATTGCCATGTGCTTCACTCTGTTGGCTGTTCTACAACTGTAAGTTATAACTGTAAGTGTATAATTTACATCAACACTGTGAGGAGATCATGTGATTAGGTCATTATATTAGTTTAACTGATAAGTAAATATGCAAAACCTGGACATGTGAATGATTTTGAAAATCTGAATTTCGCTAAAAGATACAACAAAGTCCTTGGTTTCTGCTGCAAATGAAGCTTATTGACGCATAACCTTTACAATCATCTTTGTGAGAGGCACAATGTGAAACCAATGAGAAAACTGTCTTTCCCTGGAGTGTCAGATGGAGAGAATTTTAAACAATTTTACCCCCTCTCCAACATGTATCCTTCCCTTTCAAAGAGATGGTGTCTTTGACCCATTCGGACTTTCTAAAGTCTGATTTGTGAACCTAAAATAACAAACAGAAAACATCATGCATCAGATGAGAAGCCTGGAACTAATCCCGATAAACTTGTCTGCACACTAGTGTTAGGAGGCAGGAAGCTGCTGGACCAAAGCCTTGGGTTCTTAAAGAACCAAACCGAGATGATGTTTTGTAGGAACTACTAGAGCAGCCCTACGCAGATTTATGGTGCTAAATTCAACGGTGATATAAATAGTGGTGCCAAAGCTCTCCTAAATTCTCTTGGGCACTCTAAGTAATCTATGTATCTGAGACCATAATAGCCATTGACCTAACTATACACTGAGTGTTTGATTTTACCCAGGCCCTTTCATGAACAGGAAATGAAAGATTACTAACACTATTGGGGACACATGGTGCCAGAACTAATTGATTTGCTTTCTACTTATCTAAGCCCATTGCCTCCATGCTGTCTATTTTCCCTTTACAAAAGAGCAACTTTCATGTACCTATCGTATTACTGTTCTTCCCTCATCTCAAAGTCCTAATCACCACTACAAGTCATCAGCATCATGACTGGCAGTGTTTAGCAAATCTGGTCTTGCTGTAATTCCTGGAAGGAACAGGGGAAGCCACGAATGTGTTGCATATTGCATTATGGTAGTAGAAATAAGCACTTTTTTTTTTTAACACAAATGAAACGTATGCATGCACTGTGGTATAAAAAGTCCCTGCACCTGGGGGCACTGCTGAACCAGCCATGGTTAGCTGTTGCTTCCTTCAGTGACTTATGTCACTAGTACCTGCAGCTGAGATTACTGGTTTAAGCAGAGTTATTAGTGTATTTTCTGAAGTGCTTTTCTATAGGTAGTGCACAAGATTGGAAGGCTGAGGCCCACAAAAATTATTCCTTTACATAGTAATGTGAGGTGTCCAGACCGTGACTGCGACCTTCAACATTATCTCTGTCATGTAGATAACATTCTTTTCTGGTTTGGTTACTCTCATGTTATTTAGCTTTCACTGTGCTTTACATTTAGTGTATGACCGGTAATATTCTGTTAATTTCTGCTGTCACTCATATCAGGGCAAGCACAAAAACTAGTGAATGGAATCATCAGGGTTTCTGATCTGGGTTTCCATAGAGCTGAACCACCAGAACTGAGAAAGTTTTAGATAAAATGTCCACTTTTGGCCCATCAAATCCACTCATGTCAGTTGTTTCTCAGATCAATATCCTGACCTATTCAACTCATTCATGTTAATGAGTACCATTTGCCTCTGGTGGGTACTTGGCTCTGTTTCCAGCAATTTGTGGTTTTGGACTTTGTATGAAGCAGAAGTGGCCAATTCTGCTCTCACTTACACTGGTGCATCCCCACTGAATGGAACTAAATGGGCCTAAGGATTTTACTGAATTACCCCAGTACACAGGTCAGCAGTTGTGAAGTATATTTTTATGACTTCGGTGACATGAACTACTTCTGCTGTGGGCTATTGCCAGAGTATTGGCTAATTATGTTAATATAAATGGCAGGATTGTCCCTATTTTGTGAGAGATACAGGAATTGTTTCATGCTATGTAACACCTACAGTAGATTAATTAACCCTAGACAACTACAGAACACCATTTAGAACCTCAGTCACTTCACTATTAGTATGTGTAAGCATGTGAATTGTTCCACTTGACCAGGGAGTGTGTCAAGGATAGATAATCTTGTCCAGGCAAATTTGTTTGGTGTGAGCTATTTGGGTTTCTTACTTGGAAGCAAAGGCTAGTGAGGATTGCTTGTGTATTTCTGTATGTTGTCATGGTTACGGCTGTATCTAGGATGCATGTTTAGCTAATGTATGGACAACGTATGACTGCATCAATGCACTGATCATTTGCCGTGCTTCTGTAACAGTACCTGTTACCATTGATACAGCATTCATGATTTATTATTAATGAAACAATAAGTGTACTCACTGCCACTGAATATGCCATTAACAATACTTTGTCAATACTGAGTGTATTTATTATTAAAAACTATTTTAGTTAGTGACATAACTTTACACATATCCTTATGGAACAGAGATTACTCATTCTCTGCCGTGAGGGGTTTACAGTCCTCCTAAGCCAAAAATACACAGGACATGGAGAGGGAGGATCTGGCAGTTACTAATGAGAAGTAGACGAGAGGAAGCATTTACTGTTAAGATGAATTTGAAGGAAAGATTTGAAGAAAAAGGCAGAAGGGCCCAAATCCTCAAAGGTATTTAGGCTTCTTGCTTCCACTGAAATTAATGGATGTTAGGAGCCTAAATACTTTTGTGGATCTGGGCCAACATGCTTAGTGAATGAGATTGTTCCAGGAATAGGGGGCTGGTGATAGAAGGCAGGAAGCTGAGTGTCCGAGGAGATGAAAGCAATGATAAAGTGAAAGGACTGGAAGCCATACAGGTTATAAAGGGGGATAAGAACAGAGGGATGGGTGGGGACAAGTTTATGAAGTTCAGGATGAGAAACTTAAATTTTATGTGATAAGAGACAGGAAACCAAAGGAAGTATTTAAGTTCCAACAAGTATCACTTCCCATTACTGTGCATCTGCCTTTCATTACATATTGCATACTTATTTGTTTGGCAGCATTAACCATTTATCAGCACAGCACCTAAACTGCACTTAAATAAACACAATTCCATTTGGGGGCATTTCTGGCTCAGGCATGTTCTGGACAGTGTGGAATTTTATTATACAGGACATCCTTACAGTATGATATCTATTGAGATAGCAGTGTACAGACGACTGCTACACTTACATTACTAACTTCCTAGCACTTGGGTTGGGCTTTATTGTACTCAGGAACATGCATGCCACCTAAACCCAATACTCATTTCTGCATAGAATCATAGAACTGGAAGAGACCTCGAGAGATCATCTAGTCCAGTCCCCTGCACTCAAGGCAGGACTAAGTATTATCTAGGACCATCCCTGACATGTGTTTGTCCAACCTGCTCTTAAAAATCCCCAATGATGGGGATTCCACAACCTCCCTAGGCAATTTATTCCAGTGCTTAGCCACTCTGACAGTTAGGAAGTTTTTCCTAATGTCCAACCTAAACCGACCTTGCTGCAATTTAAGCCCATTGCTTCTTGTCCTATCCTCAGAGGTTAATGAGAACAATTTTTCTCCCTCCTCCCTGTAACAACTTTTTATGTACACTCTAACCCGCTAATACACAGAATTCTGATATAACGCGGTAAAGCAGCGCTTGGGAGTGGGGGCTGCATACTCTGGCAGATCAAAGCAAGTTCGCTATTCAACGGTTTCACCTATAATGCAGTAAGATTTTTTGGCTCCTGAGGACACATTAGATCGAGGTGGAACTGTACTGGAAAAACTGTATCATGTCCCCCTCCATCTCTCTCTCCAGACTAAACAAACCAATTTCTTAATCTTCCCTCATGAGTCATGTTTCTAGACCTTATCATTTTATTGCTCTTCTCTGGACTTTTCTCCAATTGTTGACATCTTTCCTGAAATGTGCGCCCAGAACTGGACACAATACTCCAGTTGAGCCTAATGACGCAGAGCAGAGCTGAAGATCACTCAGAGCATCATGCTTATGTAGAGAATTTTACAGACATCACAATACTGCTCACGCTGATTGGATGCGTGCTTAAGGGTTCCTTTGGTATCAAGTGTATCACGACCAGCTTGGATCATAGTGTCAGCATAGCATTGCATTTTCCTCTGACTGAGTGTTCCTGCATGGAGGTTATATTAGGGCTGTCAATTAATCGCAGTTAACATCAATTAACTAAAAAAAATTAATTGCAATTAATTCGCATTGTAAACATAGATAAGTGAAATTATAAATATTTTGATGTTCTCTACGTTTTCAAATAATGATTTCTATACACACAGAATACAAGTGTACAGTGCTTATTTTTATATTATTTATTAAAATATTAACTGTAAAAATTATAAACAGAAGAAAATTATATTTTCAATTCACCTCATAATAAGTACTGGTAGTGCAATCTCTTATCGTGAAAGTGTAACTTACAAATGTAGATTTTTTTTTGTTTGTTACATAACTATGCTCAAAAACAAAACAATGTAAAACTTTAGAGCCTACAAGTCCACTCAGTCCTACTTTCTGTTCAGCCAATCGTAAGACAACAAGTTTGTTTACATTTATGGGAGATACTGCTGCCTGCTTCTTAGTTACAATGTCACTGAAAGTGAGAACAGGCGTTTGCATGGCACTTTTGTAGCTGGCATTGCAAAGGTATTTATAGGCCGCATATGCTAAACATTGTATGCCCCTTCGTATTTCAGCACACCATATCAAGAGACATGCTTCCATGCATGATGATCATTAAAAAAATTATAAAATTAAATTTGTGACGAACTCCTTGGGGAGAATGTTTGTCTCCTGTTCTGTTTACCCACTTTCTGCCATATATGTATGTTATAGTAGTCTTGAATGATGACCAGCACAATATTCGTTTTAAGAACACTTTTTCAACAGCAGATTTGACACAACACAAAGAAGGTTCCAATGTGAGATTTCTAAAAATAGCTATAGCACTCCACCCAAGGTATAAGAATCTGAAGTGCCATCCAAAATCTGAGAGGGACAAAGTGTGGAGCATGCTCTCAGAAGTTTTAAAAGAGCAATATTCCGATGCAGAAACTACAGAACCTAAATCCCAAAAAAGAAAATCAATCTTCTGCTGGAGGCCTCTGACTCGGATAACGAACATGAACATGCGTCGGTCCACTCTACTTTGGATTGTTATCAAGCAGAACCCACCATCAGCATGGACGCATATTCTCTGGAATGCTGATTGAAGCATGAAGGGACATATGAATCTTTAGCACATCTGGCTCATAAGTATCTTGTGACACCAACTACAACAGTGCCATGCAAATGCCTGTTCTCACTTTCATGTGACATTGTAAGCAAGAAGAGGGGAGCATCATCTCCTGCAAATTATAACCAAACTTGTTTATCAGAGCAATTGGCTGAAGTAGGATTGAGTGGACTTGTAGGCTCTAAAGTTTTACATTGTTTTATTTTTGAATGCAGTTCTTTGTGCATAATTCTGCATTTGTAAGTTCAACTTTCATGATAGAGATTGCACTATATTACTTATATTAAGTGAATTGAAAAATACTATTTCTTGTTTTTACAGTGCAAATATTTGTAATAAAAAATAAATATAAAGTGAGCATTGTACATTTTGTATTCTATGTTGTAATAGAAATCAATATATTTGAAAATGTAGAAAACGTCTAAAATATTTAAATAAATGGTATTTTATTATTGTTTAACAGCACAATTAATCACGATTCTTTTTTTAGTTGCACGATTAATCGTGATTCATTTTTTTAAATCACTTGAGAATCCTACTTATAATTAGTATTTATGTATGATTTTATGGTGGATACTATATATAGTACAGATGGACCTGACTGTCAACCTCAGATCCAAATATAGTTGGACAGGAAAAGTAGTGACCTAGGTCCAAACAGCTCTATAATAGGCCGAATCAAATTCTGGAACTGAACATGCCAAGACTATGTAAGAGTCCTGTGGTGGGGCAGCTATCCTAAACAGGGAGGAAGGATTAAAGCAGGTTAGAGGGAGCCTGCAAAGAACCCTCCAGTTAGAAGAAGGCTCACTATGCGAGCCAGTTGGGAGGTGACTTGTTGCAGCGACCAATGATGGCCAGCAGGGGCCATATATATAGGGCTGCTCAACAGAGCAGAAGGAAGTCCCTCCCTGGCCTGCTAGGGAGAATGACAGGCTGCCTAGGAGCACCATAGCTAGAGCAGTGCTAGGCAGGGTAGCAAAGCAGAAGGAGCATCTGACTGACCACTGCCAAACTGAGGCCTTGGAGGAAGAGCAGATAAGGTGCTAGGGCTCCCCCAACTTGCCCTGAGGGAAGTGGCCAACACAGACTTCAGTTTGTGCCTGGAGCAAGGGACTAGACTGGTGATTGCAGAAGGCCACTGAAGCAAGTGGCTGGACTACAGACTGCCAGGTCCCCTGAAAGTGGGGGAAACAGCAGAGTGGGGCACAGCCAGAGGGCTGTGCCCAGAGGAGGACGTCACAGTCTGGGGAGCGACGCGGGTCACAGAGTGGTGGAGACAGCAAAGAGGGAGTAACAGCGCGCAAGACAACACTGGAAGAAGGCACCCTGAGGAAGGACTTGAGCTAATTCCAGAACGGCCAGCAGGAGGTGCCATAGTGGTGAATCTCGCACCGCTACAAGTCCAGATACAAATTTTGTAGCTCTGTCCCAGCCCTAGTGTACTGTAACAAGTGTATTGCTTTCTGAGCTTGATTGCTTATTTGGTAACTCGCATTATTATTGTAATTGTTTTTGCAGGGATATTCATGGACTGTAACCATATGTAGGAGCTTGTGTACAATGGATAAACTTGTATCAACACCTTGTCAAGCACTCCTTTATTTATACACTATAGACTCTGGCCAGGTCTACACTACAAACTTACATCGGTATAACTATGTCACTCAGGACTGTGAAAAATTCACATCCCTGAGCAATGCAGTTAGACCAATTTAACCCCTCGTGTAGACAGCACTATGTCAATGGGAGAGCTTCTCCTATTGATGTAGCTACCACCTCTCACAGAGGTGGATTAACTATGCCAGCAGGAAAAGTTCTCCTGTTGGCATAGTAGCATTTTTGCTAAAGCGTAACAATGCAGCTGCACCGCTGCCGCTTTTTAAGTGTAGACCTCCCCTCAGTGTGTGAAAATCCCTGTGTCTGTGATTTTCAGTGTTGTTGTAGCCATGTTGGTCCCAGGATATGAGCGAGACAAGGTGAGTGAGGTAATATTTTTTACTCAATTACCTTCTGTTGATGGAAGAGACAAGGTTTCTAGCTTCGCAGAGCTTTTCTTTAGGTCTGGAAAAGCTTGCTATAGTGTCACAGCGAAATAAAGGGTGGCACAGATTAAGTGTAAGGGGTTAACACAAGGTGCAAGAAACCATTGAAAATGAAGTGGGCAATTAACACCTCTGCAGTCATAGGACAAAGGAGGATTAGTAGGTTACAAATGATAGTAATGAGCCATAAAACCAGTCTTTGCTGAAACGATGATTTTTAGTGTCTAGCAGAGTTATGCTCTAAGTTCCTATGCTCATCTGTTGGAAGTGTTGTGCGGGTTTCCTTTGAGGATGAGGACTGAGAGGTCAGATATGGAGTGATCACTTTATGAAAAGTGTTTTTGTCTTTTATTACTTTTCTGTGAGTTCATGCAAGAGCATAGTGTTTGTTTGGTTTCACCTAGCTAGTTGTTGTTAGGGCATTTAGTGCACACTGGATGAGGTACACCACATGCGATAGGCATGTGTAAAACCCATGGATCTGGAAAGGTGTGTTGTGGGTATTGATCATCGTAGCAGTAGAGATATGTTTGCAGGTTTTGCATATGTTGTTCCAGCAGAGACTGGTGCTGTTTTGAGTTGGTGTGTCCTGATCTGTGGGGAGCTTGCTTCTGATAATGAGCTTGGAAAGGCTGTGGGAGGGGAGGTTGTTTGAAGACCAGAAAAAGAGGTCGGGAAAGATTTGTTTCAAGATGTGGTTCCCATCAACTAGGGGTTGTAGCCATTTACTGATACCGAGTATGGATTCCGGTGTGGGGTGGTAAGTGACAACTAGGGCTGTGTGGTCAGTGGCAGGGTGGGGTGGGGGGTGGTTCAGTACTGAAGCAGGTTCTCTCAGGGTATTTGGGTGTTCCATTCCATGATGCTATTCCACAATGCACCCTGTCTCTTTTCCCCATCCCTTCTGCTCAGGGCCCTTTAAGAACTCACAGTTCACACGGTTATTCAGACAATCCTCAGAATGGATCCCCTTTATTTAGTCCTCAGGTGCACGTGAGACCTCCAAGCCTCAACACTAGTACAGTGTCTCTCTCCTGGCAGTCCAACACAAAGTCTTTCAAAACAAAACACAAACGTATACAGTCTTCACCCCAGTTTCAGCTGGGCAAAGCCTCCCTCCTCTTTCAGGGTCTACTGTCAGTCTTCACTTCCTGGAGAGCTTTCTCCTGCTTCTTGCAGTCTCAGTTACTCTCTCCGCATCTAATCTATTGAAGCTTCCTGCTGCCTTTTACCCTGGGACGAATTGATTCCCCTAGGATGGGACTTGTCATGTAATCAGAGCTGGTTTAGAAACCTTGTTTCATCGTGTAGCCTGAACTTTCTCCTTGGTGCATATTCTGTGGTATCTGAATGCCTGGCTGTAGATAACAGATTTCTTGGTGTATCTGGGTTGATTCTGGAACTGTGGAGGTAAGTGTGGTGATCAGTGGGTTTCTTTTAAACAGTTCTCCATAGAGTTCCATTGTTGAAGCTGATTGTTGCATCCAGGAAGTTGATGCTAATGTGGGAGTGTTATAGAGAGAGTTTGATGGATGGGAGGTGGTTGCTGAGTCTGTGCTGCAAATATGTGGGGAGTTTAGGTTGTCTGTCCAGAGACTGTGTGTATGTGATGGCTCAGGATGGTGATGGCCCTGTGAACCATCCTAGAACACATTTATTAAACATGGTTCACTCAAGGGTTCAACTAGCAGAAAATCAAGGGGTACTTTGGCGTGAGCAGTAGTGGAGCAGGGAGGCCATCTGGAGAGAGAAAAAATCTGGGTCTGGCAGCAGCATAGAGATGGTTGGCTGGGCTAACAGGAATACTTCCCTGGGGAGTCCATACCCTAGTATGACCCGTGGGGAAGGAGGCTGACCTGATTGGCTGAAGATCCTATACCTAGAAGTCTATCCTGAGTGCTAGTCATGGACCATAGACTACACTGGCATAGCTGAAGATCCCTTCCTGCAGGTCTTAGTCTGCTGCTGAGTCTGGGTAGTTGTGGAAGTGACTGACCTGATATGAAGAAACAAATGAGATGCCCAAGTAGCAGGGTGATGGAGCCAGGAAAGCAAGAGGGGACTGAACTGATGTGTGAGGTTGTGGGGTGGCAGGAAAGGAAGAATCTGTGGGTTGATTGTGGCCTGGGAGTGTGTGGTCACACCAGTACTCCTTCTTTCACTTCAAGCACTGATGATCATAGTACCTTTGCTGATAGAAAGGCAACATTGTCTATTGAATTAAATATGGGAGCCATGAACTCCTGAGTTCTCACTGCAGCTCAGTTACTGACACAGGGCTGGTCTACACTGGGAACTTACATCGGCATGGATATGTTTTGAGCAGTATGAACTATCTACACCCACGAGAGATGTAGCTATGCCAACCTAGCTGGTGGTGCAGGCAGTGTTAGGTTGATTGAAGAATTCTTCTGTCAACCTAGATACTGCCTCTGAGGGAGGTGGATTATCAGTGCTGATGGGAGAACCCCTCCCATTAGCATAGATAGCGTCTGCACTAAAGCACTACAGCAGCACAGCTGCAACATTGCGACATTGTAGTGTCTTAAGGTGGCCTTGGGCAAATCCCTGACTACTTGTGTTTCAGTTTCACCATCTGTAACAGAAGATAATACTTTTTTACAGACTCAGTGCATTACTGTATGGATTAATTAAGGGTTCATGCAGTGCAATAAAATATAATATGCCATGTAAGTGCTAGGTATTATTGTTGTTTTATTAATTGAATGTGAACATAAAGCATTGTGTGGCAGCCCTTCCTCTCATCAGGTACATACGTGATATACTGCATGTTGCAAGGCGTGTTGCCTCACCTGCACCTGTCATTCATTCCTTGCTGATAAATCCTTTAAAGTGTGGGTGCATACAGGACAGGACTGGCAGCTCCTGTACTTTTCCTATACCTCACTTACTGCGTGATTACTATTTTCATTGTGGCCTATTTCATCCAAGGCTCTCAAAGAGCTTTAACTAAGCCCCAAAACATCTCTGTGAAGCAGGTAACCATGATCTCCATTATACATGAGAAGGACCTGAAGGACAGAGCATTTAAGTGTTTTGCCCAAGATCACACAGCAAGTCAGTGGCAGAACCAAGAACAGAATCCAGGAGTACTTTCTTGTAATTCCTTGCTGTGCTGACTAGACAGTACTCCCCTCTTATTGATAGCGACAAAGAGTCCTGTGGCACCTAATAGACTAACAGACTTCTGATGAAGTGGGTATTCGCCCACGAAAGCTTATGCTCCAATACATCTGTTAGTCTATAAGGTGCCACAGGACTCTGTCACTTTTTACAGATCCAGACTAACATGGCTACCCTTCTGCCTCTTATTGATAGGCATGCATGGCTGCATCTGGTGGGCCAGCTTCTCCATTCATTTCAATATGTGCAATCCTGTGGCAATGTACCTGAGGACAATTTGGCCATATATATTTAAATTACTGTCACCAACATGCTTGAGCACTGAAGAAGCAAACAAAGGGTCATATCACACCCCAGACCAGAGAACCTGCTGTGTCATTCTTCCTCTGTTTACCCTGGATGTTGCATGACCACAGAAGCTTCCGTGTGACGTAACTGGCTTACTGTCCTCTCAGCTCTGTGTATGTGGCTGGGTCCCCTGTGTGTGCTGCCGTTTAATCATAGCAGCACTTGCATACGGCAGCTTTGCCAGCCTTGATTGCACCATTTGAAATTGAGCAAGGGGCAGACTTGATCTTGAAATGCTCTTTTTCTTATGTGATTTTGATAAGAGTGATCAGTGTCTTCTCCCAAGCTTCTGATGTCAGCCCTTTCTCCACGCTTTGTCAATGATGTGTGACAGGTTTTGTTTTCTTATGACTGCCAATTTCCTGTAATTCGAGCCACAATGTGCTAAAATAGCTGTGTGGTATTTAACCACAACCTTAAAACTGGGTATTAGTTTTAATACAATTTTGCTTCCCTTAGCGTATGTCTACGCTACGGAATTACTCAAATTTTACAGAATTCAATTTTTGGCCACAGATTGTATAAAGTCGAGTGCATGCGTCCACACTAAGCACATTAATTGGCGGTGTGCCAAGGCTAGCATTGACTTCCAGAGAGTTGCACTATGGATAGCTATCCCATAACTATCCCATAGTTCCCACAGTCTCCCCCGCCCATTGGAATTCTGAGATGAGATCCCAATGTCTGATGGGGCAAAAAACATTGCAGCAGGTGGTTCTGGGTACATTCATCAAGCCCCCCCTCCTCTCTCCCTCCATGAAATCAACCACACAGACAATCGTTTCGCACCTTTTTTCCTGGATTACCTGTGCAGACGCCATACCATGGCAAGCATGGAGCCCGCTCAGCTGATCGTCACCATATGTCTCCTAGGTGCTGGCAGACTTGGGACTGCATTGCTACACAGCAGCAGTTCATTGCCTTTTGGCAGCAGACAGTGCATTACACCTGGTAGCCATCGTCGTCATACTCCTGAGTGCTCTTTTAGCTGACCTCGATGAGGTCGGTCAGGGGCACCTGAACAGACATGGGAGTGACTCAGCCAGGTCATTCCCATTTTCTGCCGAGCACCCAGGAGATGACGATGGCTAGCAATCATACTGAATAATCTCCTGGTGAGCACCCAGGAGATTATGATGGCTAGTAGNATGATAGAGGTCTATAAAATCATGACTGATGTGGAGAAAGCGAATAACAAGTGTTATTTACTCCTTCTCATAACACAAGAACTAGGGGAAGCCAAATGAAATTAATAGGCAGCAGGTTTAAAACAAATAAAAGGAAATACTTTTTCACACAACGCACTTGTGGAACTCTTTGCCAGAGGATGTTGTGAAGTCCAAGACTATAACAAGGTTCAAAAAAGGGCTAGATACATTCATAGAGGATAGGTCCATCAATGGCTATTAGCCAGGATGGGCAGGGATGTTGTCTCTAGCCTCTGTTTGCCAGAAGCTGGGAATGGGCAACAGGGGATGGATCACTTGATTACCTGGTCTGTTCATGCCCTCTGGGGCACCTGGCACTGGCCACTGTCAACAGACAGGATAGTGAGCTAGAAGGACCCAAGGTCTGACCCAGTGTGGCTGTTTTTATGTTCTTCTTGGCTCAAACGAGCCATTGGTAGCTCCTCATCCCCAGAGGGATGCTCTCCTCCCATCAGCAGGAGATGGGCTTGAGGAGGAAGTCCACGGGGGAGCCAAGGCCCTCCTGGACCTTTCCCACAGCTTACCCCTGCAGCAGAGAGAGGGGCTCAGAACCAACACTGATACAGAACAGGCCTGTGGGGGTAGTCCCCAGCCCTCTGTCACGTCTAGGCTTCCCAACAACTCTCCAGCAGCTTGTGCTTCCCTAGGCAAGAGCCATGGGAGCTCTGGCCCCAGAAGAACGGGTGTGTGGGGGAGATTAGTCATCCTCCCCTCCAGACTCTGTGTGCATGAAGGAGCCATGGACGCCTCTGCCATGCTCCTGACCTCCCCAGGCAGGGTGGACTGGCAGCAGCTCTGGGGAGAGCACAGCTACCATACACTGGTCCTGTGCAGAGGATCAGGCAAGCTCACACGCAGGGGCCTGCCTTGCAGCAACATCACACCAGTCAGTGTTCACACAAATCCATCAATTACGTCAAGGAGAGGCTTGTGCCTTGGTTGCTGACTCCCCAGCCCTGCTCGGTGGGGAGCTCCAGGGAGCGGGAAGGTACTTTCTGGGCCACCTGATAGCTCCAAGTGAGCAGAACACCCAAGCCTAGGCACAGTGCCCTGAAAGCAGGGGAGGAAGTCCCCCGGCACCATGCCCACCCAGCACACCATGCACCTCCATCACCATTACACACCACGCTGCGTGTGGGAGACACACACTTGCTGCACTGCACCAAGGCAGACCAGAGTGGCAGCTCTCACCAACAGTCCAGCACTCAGGCCCCACTCTACATGCACACTGTTTGTACCAGCGCCCCCAAGTATGGGAGTGAGTGAAGTTTCCCAGGAAGAAACATCCAAATTACACAAGCGACATAAGGGAGTCACAGCACCTGGACAGTGCTTGCCACACATGAATTATGAACACCCCACATCCGGCGCTAACAGAGTCTCTCTGAGCAGTCATCCCTACGTGCGCAGTGCAGTGGTCCTTTATGACAGAGAAGGCACTGCATGTTCCCTGTTGCACCCTTCCCTTCCCAAGCCAGCTATGGAGGGCTCTTGCCAAGCTGGCCCCCTTTTCCCTGGATCAGCTACTGCGTGCGTACCCATCTCCCATGCCCAGGCCCCCGCACAGTAGCATTCCAGAACAATGTGCAGCAATTCCACGCATGTCAATCTACTCAGGGCTGCCAATAAGTGATTATAACCATGGCGACAAGCGAGAAGTGACAGAGAAGAGCAGCTGATGGCCCCCAGAGAGAGGCTGTGCTGGAGGCTAATATGCAGCTTGTCAGTTACCTGGTCACTGAGGCACATTTTCTGGAGATGCAGCTGTTCCACTCTCACTCAGGGCGAGAGAACATGCAGACACACAAGCTGCACGCAGTCTCCAGCACCCCCTGGCCCTTACCTGGGAGTGCCACTGCCAATGAATGAGGCATGGCGAGTGAAGTACTGCCTAGGACCAGTGCAGAGTGCTCACTTGGGGCATCATCATCATCTCTTCCGGAAGAAAAGGAAAAGGAAAGAATGACGATGTACATGAAGGCTGAGATTGTGGTCAAGGAGTCAGGACCTTCTAAGTGAAGGCTCCAAGGGCAGGATGAAGAGTGGGGGTGCTTCCCCCACAGATCCTATCCTATTTCAGAGACATGACTCTGCCAAGTCTTTAAAATGCTGAAAGACTCTTTACAAGCCCATGGAGCTGGCAGGGCTGGGCTGAGGGCTTCACTTGATTCAAAAGCAGCTTTCACCCTGAAGACCAAGAAGAGACCTCCCAGAATCAACAACATGTTCTTCTCAGACCACACTGGTGTGGAGATCTCAGGGACAAGGATAGAAAGATATAAAATTAACATGACACCTATCAAATGGATTAAAAGCTAGCAGATAGATCTCAAAATGTAACTGCGAAAGGGGAACCATTGCGTGGGTGTTTCTGGTGGGATCCCACAAGGCTAGGTGTTGGCCCTTCACTATTTAATTTATTTGAATCAATGAGCTGGAAGAAAACATAAAATCATCACTGAAAAAGTTTTCAAATCACAAATATTTGGGGAGCAACTCATAACGAAGAGAACAGGTCATAGATATGGAGCAATCTGGACTGCTTGGTAAGCTGGGTACAAACAATGCAGCATTTAAACACAGCTATATGTAAATGTCCACATCTAGGAACAAACAACGCAGGCCCCACTTGCAGGATAGGGTCTCTGTCTTGGGCAGCAGTGACTCTGAAAAAGATAGGGGAGCTACGGTGGATAATGATCTGAACACAAGCTTGCAGTGGGATGCTGTGGCCAAAAGAGCTCATAGGATCCTGGGGTGCATGAATGGGAACCTTGAGTAGGAGCAGAGAGGTAAATTTACCTCTGTCTTTGGCACTGGGTGCGACTGCTGCTGGAATCCTGTGTCCAGTTTTGGTGGCCGTAATTCAAGAAAGATTTGATAAATTGGAGAGGGTTCAGAGAAGAGCCAAGAAAAAGATTAAAGGATGAGAAAACCTGCTTTCTGCCGATAGACTGTAATCACCCCTCATCCTTTTTTATTAAGCTAAATAGATTGAGCTCTCTGAGTAAGTATCTACATGGGGAACAAATAATTACAAATGGGATCTCCAGGCTAGCAGAGGAAGGTCTAACACCATCCAGTGGCTGGAAGTTGAAGCTAGACACATTCAGAATGGAAATAAGGAGTAAGTTTTGACAGGGAGATAGCTAACCACTGGAGCAATCTACCAAGTGTCGTGGTGGATTCGCCATCACTGGCAATTTTAAAATCATGACTGGATGTTCTTCTAGAAGCTCTGCTCTAGGAATTATTTGGGGGCAGCTATCTGGCCTGTGTTGTACAGGTCAGACTAGATGATCGTAACGGTCCATTCTGGCCTTGGGACCTATGAAAATAAAACAGAGGCTTGTGCCTTTACCATATGACAAAACCCAGGACAGAATGGGCCTGGGGAATCTGCACTAAGTGACTAGCACTGAGAATGTGTAATGGCAGGCAGAGAGCTGGCCATCCTAAAGTGAGACACATTAGGATTCTGTGCTGGAGAAGATGATTTTGTTGCCCTGAATGACCTGGTGGAAGAGTCTCAGTATAAAGGAGGCTGCTCTCTACTGAGCCCTGCAATCAAACTCCAGCGCAATCAAACTGTGGACAGATCCTCCATCTAAACACCAGGAGAGGAAGAATGGCTGAAGAATGCGGGACAATCTGATCTTCCCTGACCAGCAATCCAGCAGCAGAGCTAAGGGACTTCTGATCAAAGAATCCGTGTGTACTCCACCAGGGGAAGCTC
Source organism: Chelonoidis abingdonii (assembly GCF_003597395.2). NCBI lineage: Eukaryota > Metazoa > Chordata > Testudines > Testudinidae > Chelonoidis > Chelonoidis abingdonii. The sequence continues at coordinate 10,058,187 of NC_133787.1, read as the reverse complement.
TGGGCCTGCTCTCCTACCACTTCCTCTTCTGGGATGGGAATCCTGTAGCCTGGTTACTGGAGAGGATAGACCAAGAACAGCAAATGAGGACACCATGTGATCCACCCAGCATCTTCTCAGGGGACAGGAACTGCCCATTTCAAATGGCGAGCCTTACTTCCTGGCTCTCATCTCCCCACTTGCTAGTGTAGAGTGGTGATGTGTCATTCTACTAGCAGAAAGAGACCAAAAACCTAAGTAATATCCCCCCGGCTGATAGAAGGAGCTAGGCAGATGGAAAGACCCAGTTCCACCCCTTTCTCTAGCCGCTGGAGATAGCCCCCACCCCAGCCTTCTTACTGGCACCAGTTCAGTTAGTCTCTCTCCGCATCTGCCCTAAGTCTATGCAGGCGCTGCCTGCAGTTCAAGGCTCCACCAGTCTGTGCAGAGATGCTAGAGCCCAGCAGTTTCTAACCAAGTCCCTTACCAGGTCAGCCCACACAGCACTGCTTTCCTCCCTGGCATCACTGCTAGTGGGAGGGTGAGGGACATGGCTGACTCCACTTGCCCTGTCAATGCTGCCCCAGAGAATTGCAAACTGCCACAATAGATAATGTGCTCTCCCATTACAGAGATCTTTGTCCCACCTCACACAAACTAGGAAAGCGTGCATTACTCCCCGCTTCATACAGAAGACAGTAAGGTGCAGAGAATAGATTACTTAGCAAGTCAGTGTCAAGGCTGGGAACAGAAACCAGGAGTCCTGGGCTCCCACACCACATTGGGTGTGCCCACACTGCAAGTAGATACCTGTGGCTGACCAGTACCAAACAACTCGGGGGGGAGGGGGGGTTCAGACTAAGGGGCTGTTTAACTGCAGCATAGCTGTTCAGGGTCAGACTGGAGTCCAGGCTCTAGCACCCTCCTCAATGTCCATATTCAGGGTGACTCCAGTCAGAGACTGGGGAGTTCAATCCTTATGGCTTAAGGTTTCCCCCTCTTGAAACCCAAAGCGGATCTGAGATGAAGAAGGATTGTGTCCCAGGGTTCTTATACATTTCCAGCAGCCTTTCGGCCTGAGAAAACAATAGGCTTAACTCTCCTTCTCCCAAACATCCTGGCAATTAGCACAGGGTAATTTATCCATTAAACGGTTCAGATACAGGTTACCACAACCTTCAAAGAGACATATAGACCATAATACTATTTCACTCAAGTATCTTCCTAAATGTTAATATCNTCCTAGACCAGAAAAATAACTGTTGGGGATGTTGACATGCCTATAGTTATCCTGGGGGACCCAGCCTACTCCTTAATGCCATGGCTCATGAAGCCATACACAGGCAGCCTGGACAGTAGTCAGGAGCTGTTCAACTATAGGCTGAGCAAGTGCAGAGTGATGGTAGAATGTGCATTTGGACATTTAAAGTGTCGCTGGCGCACTTTACTGACTCGCTCAGACCTCAGCAAAACCAATATTCTCATTGTTATTGCTGCTTGCTGTGTGCTCCACAACCTCTATGAGACATTTATGGCAGGGTGGAAGGCTGAGGCAAATCATCTGGCCACTGATTATGCGCAGCCAAAGAAGAACACACCAGGAAGCACTGCGCATCAGAGAAGCTTTGAAAACCAGTTTCATGCCTGGCCAGACTGCGGTGTGACAGTTCTGTTTGTTTCTCCTTGATGAAAACCCACCCTCTTGGTTGACTCATTCTCTGTAAGCCACTCACCCTCCCCCCTTCGATCACAGCTTGCTTGCAAAGGAAATAAAGTCACTATTGTTTAAAAACCATGTATTATTTATTAATTGATTATAAAAATAGGGAGATAACTGACGAGGTAGCCCAGGTGGGGTGTGGGAGGATGGGAGGAGGGAAGAAGGCCACTTCAAAACTTGTTGAATGCCAGCATTCTGTTGCTTGGGCTGTCCACTGGGGTGGAGTGGTTGGGTCCTCGGAGCCTCCCCCCCTATCCCGCGTTCTTGGGCATCTGAGTGATCAGGCTATGGAACTTGGGGAGGGAGGAGGCCAGTTGAACAGGAGCTGCAGCGGCAGTCTGTGATCCTGCTGCTATTTCTGAAGCTCCACCAGACACCGGAGCATGTCCGTTTGATCCTGCAGTAGCCCCAGTGTTGCATCCTGCCTCCTCTGATCTTCCTGCCACCACCTCTCATCTTGGTCATCCCTCCTGTCCTCACGGTCATTTGTTGCTTTCCTGTACTGATACTGTGTCCTTTCACTCATTCGGGTGAGCTCTTTCATGCGGGTCGACTGCATGATCTCAGAGAACATTTCATCGTGCGTGTGGTTTTTTTGCTGCCTTATCTGAGATAGCCTTCAGGACGGAGGAGGGAGGCTTGAAAAATTTGCAGCTGCGGGAGGGAAAAAAGGGAGAGAAGTATTTAAAAGATACATTTTACAGAAGAATGGATATACTCTTTCACGGTAAACAACACTATTCACATTACATAGCATATGTGATTTCGGTACAAGGTCGCATTTTGCATCTTTTATATTGAGTGCCTGTGGCTTTGGTGTTAGAGATCACAGACACAGGGCCGGGCAACAGAATTTGGCTTGCAGGTGGCCATG
>NC_133787.1:10053183-10055113 GCF_003597395.2 Chelonoidis abingdonii | reverse complement strand
TCCTTTCATAGTCTATCTTTGGAAATCTGCTCACTGCCAGGCGGCTGCACTAGCGCTGAGTTGCATTACTCTGCTCTGAAACCCAGCACAGCCACAAGTGGCTGGAGGGGGAGTATGAGATATAAGAAGGAGAAACACACCTGAACAACACTGTATTCTGAGGTAGTTCATCTGTTACACTAATATCTACATTAGAATTCGATGTCAATACACACTGGACAGTAAAAAGCAAAAAAAATAGTGACAGGCCCAAAAAAAGTCCATGGGTCAACAGATGGAACTCTGAGATGGTTTAAAAGCGGATCAAATTTTTGTGGTTTGCCGATCTCTTTAGTGATAGTGACTAAAACATGATCAGAGCAATCTTGACTTGGGGATAGTTTATATATTAGAACTTTATAACTTAACTCATTATGGAAAAAATATTAGATTAAGACAAGATTAAAGGGCAAAATGTACCCCAGTACAATTAGTGCTCCCAGAGTGAGCATGCGTCACCAACACTAAGGGTACGTCACACTGCACGATTATTTCGAAGTAGTGTTTAAACGATGTTACATAAACCACGATGTTATAAAATCGTTTTCGGCGTCCACCAGTGCGATCAAAAAAATCCCGATTGCTTGATGTCCATGGTCCAAGGCTACCATCGATTTCAGGAGCGGGCCACTGGGGGTAGCTTGTCCTCAGCTATTCCATAGTTCCACCTTCTCGTGTTGAGAGCACAGTGCCTGATGGGGCAGAAAACTTGCCCCGGGTTGGTGCTGGGTACAGCCTCACCCCTCCCTTTCGGAGGGCAGAGACAACCCTTGGCGCCTTTTCGCGGAGTGCATTGACAAACGCATAGCACAGCAATCATGGACCTGCTGAGGTACAAAGCGGATTCTGGACCGTTGTCAAACACCTCGCGTACTCTCGTCTCGACTAATATGAATCAATGAACTGCAAAGGCAGGAGGATGAAAGGAGGGAGGCTCAGAAGCCTGAAAGAGAGCTGTTTCCACCATGTTATAGAGTCGGCTATACAGCTCCATGCAGTAAGACTGTTTCCACAGGTTATGTGGTTGTGAGTTGAGAGAGAAAAGAAAATTCCCTCATCACAGCATTTTCATTGGGGGCCAAATTATCTGCTGGTTCAAAAGGGCAAAGACCCATTAACTTAGTGGAGTTTGCCAATTTTCTTCAGGAGGGAATTTGGTCCAGAGAACTGGTTGATATGCTACATGATTGCAGTCTCTACTTTGTACTTCTTCACAGGTTGCTGGACAGGTGGAGGCTATGCAACTTGGGCACAGCATAAGGAAAGTGCTTGAATGGCCAAACAGCTTCCAGCAAACCGAGAACCCATTTCCCACATGGAGCGTTGTTCTAGTAATACATTTGTGATGCAGAGTATTGGAATGCATACAAGGTATTCTACACTGTTTATGCAACAAAATAAAAGCGTCCAGTAACTGTAAACTCCATTATCTCATTGCGATCTTTGGCAACTGCTTTTTTCTGAACATACCCAGAAATGCCTCTTAAGCAGTATTTCTCAGATGCCTGACTGTGTAACACAGTTGTTCCTCATACTGTTCTTTGTCCAGTATGCTGTTAATCCAGGAAAGAAATGTGGGTGCTGCGTGTTGTCCCATGGGTTGGAGTGGCATTTAATAGATTTTATCAGAACAGTCACTTCCTGAAGTCATTAACAGCTGCAAGTGCTCAACACCTTTGAAAAATGAGGCCACATCTATGTAGGTGTCTAAATATGGATTTCAGACCTTAATTGTAGGTTTCCAGGTTTGAAAATGTGCCTGGCCATGATCTTTCCTATGTTGTGTGAGAGTGTTATGTGAAAGTAGAATGAATTATATTGTAAGAATAGAAAGAATTAAAGAAATGTTGTCTGCACCTTTAAGGAAAGTTTCAGGAATGTTGCTATCCAG
>NC_133787.1:9984283-10053083 GCF_003597395.2 Chelonoidis abingdonii | reverse complement strand
GTCCATTCTGCTACTCCCCGTTTATGACATGGATTACAGCAAATCGATTTTTTAAGAGCCTTAGTTGTTTTGAAGAAACTATACTCATTGGGTTCCGTTCATCTGCTCCCCCAGGGGCAATTAATTATTTAGCTCTGCTAAAGTCGACCGCCAAACTCGTTTGTGTTTAGACCAGGCCCCCTAAATTAGAAGATGATTTTTTCATGACAGATGAACACCTAACACTCACAAGTAATAAAATCTTTAGTGATGGACAAAAAAGCAGCGCAAAAAAAGATAGAACATAGTAGGCACGATTGATCATGATTAAAATGAGTCTGTATTTCAACCAACGACCCCGTTTTAGTCCATCAAAATCTGATATTTTAGTCTAAGTATGCTTAATTATGTTTTTGAAAAAAAAAAGGAAAAAGCCCAATAATAGTCTTCATGATCGACAGGTTTTCAACTCCTATAAAAGTGATAAACTCGCAGGCTATTTCCACTGAAAGCAAATTATTCCTGCCAACTCAAAATAATCCGGTGAGGTTAACTGCAATACAGAATTATAGTTTCCAGCACAGTTATCAATTGGGGAAGAGCTTATTCTTTTTCCTTGCCTGCACTTTGTTATGCAATAATGTAGTGCCGGTATATGCAATTCTTCATTTCCCGAGGTGTTTTAGTCATTATTTGCAAAAAAATCTTCTTACTGCACATATAGGGGTTCTAGAATGAAAAAGAATTATGAGGGGGGATTATTCGCAAATGAACTTTAAGCAGGGGCCTTAGGCCTAAAACCTGACCATGTCAGGCCTTTCATCCAAGGTTCTAGTCCTGTCGGTTGATGACAGATGAAAGAAATAAAAGCAACACACTTTGCAGGCATTATATCTTATATGCTTGGTGAGAGCACAGCTAAAGTCCTATGAACAACTAAACTAGCGTTATCGGAATATGATTATTCTCAACTGGCTCAAAACGAAAACTCATCTCAACGTGTTCCTCCTACTTTTTAGAATGATACAATATTCAATGCCATATCAGACTACATTTTTCCTGTAAGGAGATTTACTCTGTGCCGCTTTGGAGGATATTACGCATTATTTGTAGATACCTATGTACAAATGGATGCATCGACCCTTCCCGGCCTTGATAGCCTCATGGGTTTGGGGACATGTTATACTGCTACATTAACGCAGACAATAGACCCTGGTTCAGGTATCTATTTCCCAGCCTCAAAGCTTCCCACAATTCGCAGTACTTAGCGTCCCTCACGAGGAACGCTCCTCCGTTAATTTCATGGCGAAAAAGAGGGACTGTAACAGTTACTGCTCCGAACTCGTGTAAGGTACCATAACATAAGGCCCTCTATAGAATTAATAGTGGGCTTTAAATGTACACTTCTTTATCAACTGTGGAGGAGCAATTACACCAGGCAAAAGTACTCCTGAGTACAAGCATGGTTGACATTGCAAATAAAACGGAGAAAGTCTAAAACCCTGGCCAAAGAAACCAGGGTGATCAGAAGGTGGCTCTCCAAACGTCAAGCCATTAGATATAGTTGCTGGCGGCCAAAGGGAGCGTGGCTCGTTGGAAAGCATGTTGTGTGTCTCTATACCTGACAACACCAATGAGGTGATAGGTCTCGCTGACCACATAGACAAATTGCATATACTTCCTCATGAAAGCAGCCCATGTTTCTTTGATGGAAGTGGTTAAGTAACTTGTTCAGTTTCTCTGGCATAGGGACTGGCTGTTTCAGGGAGCCCGTAGCTATGCCTCGTTTGCAATGCTGGATTTTGTCTGCTCTTCAGTTAATCCCTGTTGGATCCAGAAGTGGTCCATCAGATGACCTGCCCAAACCACACGCAGTGTCCCCTATGATGCCTTTTTGCAATCTCACTGCATGAAAAAGAGATAAGGACGTTAATTTGTGGAACCCCAGCTATGATGGTATGTATGGTATGCGTACGCCTGACGCCAAAGGGATTGTGAACTGTAGAGTAATCTAATTATTTGTATAGGTTGATATCAGAATTAAAAATGTTGTCTGCCCTTTAAGGGACCTAGTTGCAGAATTCGTTGGATCCTATGGTGCCAGGAACACCGACATTTAGTATAAACATTGCATCGTTTAAGGCTAATTTGAGAGAAATCGAATGTTTCAGCCTTTAGATCCATACAATCAGTAGAAGATGGAAATATTGCATGCATGAGATCCTACTGGTGTTTTTCCTGTCTTTTTCACTATTTTGTTTATTTGTGTCTAACTCCTGCTCTTTTTAGCCTTTAATAAATATGCTGTTTTTGAAGGGCCTTGCATGGCACTCCACACATTCTGCAAATGTTTAATTTGGCGGCTGATGCGCTAATAGACAGAGTGGTCTGACCAAATTGTGAGTTCCTGAATCTAACTTTGGTCAGTGTAGTGTCGAGATGGAGTTATGTTATTATGCATTGACGCGCACATGTATAAGCACACGATGAAGTGTTGGTATGTAACGGATCTTGAGCACGGCTTGAGGTACATCTCTCTGTCATAGCTCTCGTATTGCAAGTATGTGACAATAGAAACACTATAGGAACTATTGAAGCTTCAGTGGAAAGTTGAGGATCTCATGACGTGACCGTTTAAGTGAAAAGCAGCAGAGATCCTGTTGCACCTTATAAGACAAATGAACTAAGAGACGTTTTTGCGCTCGTGGATGGCAGTTTTCTGGGGCTGAAGTATTCCACTTTGCATTTCAGAGCTTGCACATCTTTAGTTGTGAGGCCTATCCCAGGGGCAGGTATTACATTAATCTCGAGTCTCATACGTGCACTAATATGCTATTGAGATACGCATGTATAGTTCTTATCAGCGAGGATGAGGCCGATTCTAGCAGCTGAAGGATGTTCGAAACCAGGAGGAGAATTGCACGGTTCTGTACTGGCAACGCCCTCACAGCTTTGTTCGATTCCTGAGCTGATGGTGTCAGATTGTATGATGATCTGAGATGGTATTGCCAGCAGTTTCTTTGAGTTGAGCTTCATACTAGACTCGTCATTTAACTTGGGCAACACAGAGGTTAAGCAATGCGTCAACTCTTATCAGGAATGTGTTTGCATAGTTGTGGCCGGAGATGGTTGAAGGGTGTCTCCTCCTACTAGCACATGTTTATTCTGTTTATATTGCCATTTCGCTAATAAATCTTCGAATTTGTGATTGCCATTATCTTTTTCCGTGGAGACGTGTCACTATTGGTACCCAATGTGTCATTAGCACACTGCAGAGAGGCTCTTTTCTGCTTGCTGATGTATACAAAATAGACGCCGTAATTTGATCGGTACATTCGTGGCCGGACGTGCAGCGTGAATGAAGACAGGTAAATGTGTGGCTTGATCTGGTTAGGGTCCTGTGATGGTGTCCCGCTTGTGTATGATTATGTGGCAGATGTTGCTATCTATTGTTTGTTTGGCATGTGATTTGGTCCTGAGCTAGTTCTATGCGTGCTCTGCTGCTGCAGTGTGGCGACTAGGTAATATGTGTATGCGGATGCAGGTTTGTCTGTGGCGGAGGGGAAAGTGGCTCTGACTCCACTCGGACCATGTGACAGTGTAGCTGATCATTGATCACAGGGACGTGTTGTATGATCCCTTGATGATGCTCTTGGAGAGGTTTTAGCTGGAAACGATAATTGATGATTGGCCTGTGAGTTCACTGGTTAGTTTCATTTCATTCAGCACGGTATGTGTTCGTGCTACTAGTAGCTAATACCCTTACCATCTGTTGAGGTACATGATGTCTTGCGCCTCTCTTGTCTCGCTATGTTTGTCCTTATCCTTCCTCGTGCAGTATTGGTGAGTTCATGTGAGATTCTATTCCTGGTTGAGGAGAGATTTTATTGTTACGTGTTGGTCTACTGTCTGAGGCGGTTAGAGCAGATGCAGCTGTCACCTCATGCATTGGTTGTAGACCATGGATTTCGTCTCGTGACATGTTTCACCGGAGCATATGGAAGCTGGCAACGAGCATTGGAAACTGTGGACATAACGTCTGGGGTCGGTAGGTTATTCCACGTTATAATAGAATGTGTTAACATCGTCCATCCAACTCTATGAGCGGACCCTGTGTGTGAGCTTTTTCTAGGAAAGGTGGTCCTCTGCCGTGTGTAGATTGTACTATAGGCTATGATGAAATTTATGGCTGATCCTTTATGTTGGGTATAAGGGGGCCCGCTCCGACGGTAGAAATATGCTCTGTTGATGACAGAGAAGTTTTTATGTGTCTTTGCGCCCTCGCCTTTGTCATTTTATCCGCTCGAGGGTTACTCCCTGTACTCATATCGAGGGGTCCGCAGGATGGGATCTGTTTACTTGGCACCTACCTGTCTATATTTCAATATGGTGGGGTAGACGTAGGTGAAATAAGAAGGCTAATTTGGGCCCCTAGTCGACTTTCCCTTTGTTGTACCGAGAAGTCTGTATGAGCGTGTTTTTCCCAGGTTGGGCGCCCGTGCAGTAACACTATTGAGTTTTTATATTGTGGGGCGAATGGCGAGTAGGTGGCCAATTAATGGATAAGCCAAGCTAGGCTCTGCGAGCTACATGCAGTAAATAGTCATGACAAATTTGGAATTAGTCTGGTAGTTGGTGTCGAGGACTAATAAGCGCACAGCCACTCTCTCACCGCAGGCCACTCCGTGTTGCATTGAGCCATCGTAGTCGATACTGTCCTGAGCGCTTTGTAAATTTTTGTCCATCAGTTATGTGTGGAGATGTTATGGTTCGTGCTTAGAGCGCTTCTATTACAGGTGGGCCCTAGGTGGTGTTTTCTGGCCTCGACGCTGACCAAGTGGCATTTTGTATGCTGTCCATCGATAGGAAAAATCTCCAGATAGAGGTAGTCTCCACGAGGATAGTAGGGACTGGTGCTCGTCGGCATAGGGTCTCAGTTAGACGTAGGGGTCGCACACTATGGTCAGCAGCCGCTTCATTGGAATGCACGGAATATAACATGGAAACTCACGAGGACATGATGTAAGTGTCCGTACCAGGATTTTACTTTGGGATTTGGAAGCTAACAGAGTAGAGAATAACCTGGATTCATGTGGCTCTAAGCGGTATGTACTGATATTTGTTGCGTGATAGCTCTAGGAAGTGTTTCCGTGATGTAGATGTGCTGAGTTTCTACATATGTGCAGTCATGAATAAGATGCGGCTCTGAGGGATGAGTTAGACCTGTACGAATTTTTTAGTTATTGGAGAGCTTTGTCGCTGCGTGCGCCTATTTTATGTCGGTCTTACCTGTTCTTGTAAGTATAAAGAGACCAGCACCTCTCTCTTATCAAGCGGTCTTTTGCTCAATGTCAGGGCGGTGGTGCTTGTCTGGAGGTCTTACAGATGCGAATTTGGACAAATCCTCCGCCAAAATCAGTTTGCTACTATATCGAGACCAAATGATACGAACTATAATAGTCTAATGTATGATGCAAAGCATATGGTGCTTTCACGAAACTAGTGTTCTTGTCTGGATAGAAAGTTACAGCGGAAGGGATTGTTCGATGTGTATAATCTTGAAATGAGTCCGAGTCCTTCATTTCTATCTCCTCCTTGGGGAGCAAGACAGGACGGTGCATGGTGGAGTTGTTTACTGTGCTGTTGGTGGAGGGTATCTGTAGTGTCACAGCCAGCACTGAAGGGTACATTCCGCAATCTCCTCTAACCCGTCAGACAGGACCAACAGCTACGAAAGTCTCCAAAGCAATTTCTCAACAGATTCCCGCACAAGAGAATAAGGACAACAGACACAGAGCAACGTGTAGCCAGAAGCCTTCTACTGCAAGCACAAACCCAAGAGATAATAAACTCGCGACAGGACTCTCTTGGCCATCGCATACTAGCTCCTCCCTTTTACTGGCATTAAACCCTCCACAGCAATCATCAGGGATCTAACCATTCCTGGACAGCTCCACACTTCCACAGTCCTTGGTGGCAGGCTCAAGTCTCGGCCACAGACACCTGCCAACCGTGAAGACTATTTTCAGAATGTGCCACCGCCCATAGCATAACTCCTACCTCAGGAACCGTCCATGCAAACTTCGGATGGCCACTTGCTCCTAATATCGAATAGACCTCTAGCGCCACAATCACAGAGCCCTATCAATGCAGTTCCACCATCACTGCTTCATTCACCAGCACGTCCTACCAATGTAATATCACGCGCATCATATGTCAGCAATGCCCCTCTCGCTCATTACATCGCCAGACAAGTTTCTACCAGTCTCCATCTGGAAATTAGATGGACATTCTCTGGATCAGATATCAGGAATGCAACCTACATCACAAACTGTGTTATTAGGCAATATATTTGCAAGAGCCTGCTTACTAAAGCCCTCCTAATATAGGGCAACTAGCATTTAGAGGATGTTACAGGTCGCCGGTCCAGCAGTTTAATAGCTATGCACTAAAGTGTGAGAGACCTATGCGTATCCTAAAGGTAATCGGAATACTTTCCTCGCCAGGTCTCAGCTCAGTTTGCCTAATTTTGGAATGTTCCTATCAGGTTCAGGATTGAACAAGAGCTGTGAATGTGTTCCAGACTACTGCTGTAAGGTCTCTCAGTTTCTCTCGTGCTCTTGGTTTCACTACCTCATCTGCCTCCGTGATACCAGGCCTCCGTCCTCGACTATTGAACTAACCTCGTTATCTTAGCTTGCTTGCTGTATGATATACCTTGCCCCCTGGAATTTGCCACTACATGCATTGACAAATGCGGAGTACCTCACCAACGCGCATAGTAATCATCACTGCTCCACGAACGTCGGTTAGTCTATATAAGGGGTGAATAAGGTGCCACAGGATTCTCTGCTGCTTTTACAGATCCAGACTAACATGGCCACCCCTCTGATACCTGTTTAGTGTTTAATTACTGCTTACTGTCAGGGTTGTCTTATCTGATATGCATGACACATCACACAACAAAGTGCTGTTATTCCCTCCCAGCAGTTGCTCAAGTAATTGTTCCCTACTGTTTACTGCACCCATTTTTCCATGATAACATCAGCATTTCTTCATTGTCTCCCTGACTAGGGAACTTGGCTCTTTCTTGAGTCTGAAGACAACACCCAGCTTGTCTTACCATCCCCATGAGGATGCTTTAACTACAGCCAGAAAGACGAGTTATGTTCAGGACATACTATTCCTGGTAAAGTCATATCAGCCAGATGAAGCTTGAACATATTAATGAATGTACACTTGCAGGCTGCACATCTATTATGATGGCGCATTCAGACCCGGACAATTCATTTTATGCTAGCTCTAAATCTGGCCCTTTAAATTTAGTCTTGAATAATAGTCATTTTTCTGACTCAGGTCTAGATTTTAATGTTTGTTTGGCTTCAAAATATCTTGGACTATATATTAATCTATTTAGTATTATCACAGATGTACACATCTCCAAAGTGAGAGATACTGCAGTACATATTTGGGTAAACACTATTCTTTCCATATCAAGCAGACACCTAATAATAATTCTCTCTCTCATTTACCCTTCCTACCCACTAAAGAGGAGGCCAGAAATTATCTTCCCATAGGCTGAATGAAAAGAGTCTTCAAAAAATTAACATTATCAGAGTCAGATCCTTCTCCTCCCTCAGCTTCAGCATTGGAAAAACCTAGCAATAAAAAAGAAGAAATGGAACCTTAATGACACTCAAACATCAAAGTTCCAATGGATGAAACATTAATGACTCATTGACACCATTCTCTGCTCTCCTAGATACATTTGTATTATCAGGATATGAGTTCCTCTTTCACCAAACAATTGCATCTGCTCTAGATAGATACATTTTATCTTTATATATAGATGAAAATCCTAGTTCACTAGACATTCTTGACACTGGTGAAACCCCATATGCCACAATAACCTCCTTGATTCTGAAATCAAGTGGGACACAGAACTGGGTGCCACCCTGGATCAAGATACTTGTTAAATATCTATAAGAATGTAAGACTAACGACCTCCTCCCCAGACCTAAAGAAGAGCTCTGTGCTGGTCTCCTGAAGAAGAGTTCTCTGTAAATTCAAAAGTATGTCCCCTCACCAACAGAAGTTGGTCCAATAAAATATATTACCTCACTGACTTTCTGTCTTTAGGGAGATGCTGAGAGTCATGGGAATTCGTGCAAGATGTAATCTGTCCCTGAGGGCTCAACCCACTCATTCTACATAAAAGCACAGATTAAACTTGCAGCCCTCACTCAGCTCTGTCCCTCCCACTTGCATCTTTCTATTACTCCTTTTCCTTTTCTGCATACTCCTAATTTTTTATTATTTATTTATTTATTTGTATTACTGTAGTATCTAGGAGCCCTAGCCAAATACCAGACCCCCATCATGCTAGGGGCTGTAAACACTGATTTCAGTAAAAACTCTTTAGGATCCCACTTCACCATCTTTGCTACTGCAAAACTCCCAATAGGCCCAAATCTAAAGTTCTTACTCAGGTTTTACTTATTCCTGACTGTGGCAAAACTCCCACTGACTTATTGGAAGTTTTGCAATTCAGGATATCAGGATTTGGCCCCTCGACTCACTGTCTGTTTTGCAAGGGTCAGAAATGAAAATAAGCTGAGTAAAGAGTTCAGGATTTGGCATTTAAAGATTAGAATTGTAGTGTTCAGTCAAACCTTACTACACAGTGAATTCACTTGGTGAACAATCCTTCTGTACTGGATGAAAATGAATAGATTTATTTTAAAAACAGTTCTTTGTGGAAAAATCTCTAAAAGGTAGATGATGTCAGTACAGAAAAATCTGTCAAACTGAGGCTCAGGCGGATGACCTCAGATATAGCCAGGGCCTATAGCATTAATGGCTTAAAAGATCAAAAAGTCCAACTTAAAGTGTGGGTCTACTTTGAAGAGTAACTCTGAAAAAATGGCCTTGTGTGGTTTCAGGATTTCTGTCTCTCAGTGACCTATAGCCCTGCAAAGTCAGCCTGGGATTTGTGTCAAGCTGGCTTATTTCACTTTCCTGCATCATAAACCGTAATAAAGGTTCTGAAGTCCAGTTAGGCCCTATGTAAACCCTGTGCTCAGGGTTTAGATCAGATATAAATGATTGATTGATCTTGTAACTGTAATTTATTAAAGAATTCTGTTCATTGTGATGCCCAGGAAGGAATAGACACTAGCTTGCTCTGATTGTATAGCTGTGATAGCTCTACATTGCTAACAGGAATCAAAAGCAGTAGAATTTATTTTTGTCACTAAATCAAACGTATGCTGCATGATTCTTAATACACCTGAGCACAGGCCAATTGAGTCAGAAGACTCCATTTTTAAATAGTCACTTTTCTAGAACAGAATCATTCTTGAAAGCAGTCTGCCACATTAGGCTCTATATCTGGACCAGATCAGGCCACTCATAGGCAACCATTGTAAAGAATGCAAGGCAGGAATTATAATGGAGCTGGTAGCATCACCTGTCTTATTAAGGTTTCCCATTAGAAGGCCTTGTTTTCAGTTGTTTAACTGTTTGGGCTGAAATTTTCCATGTTGGATGCTACCTGAGGCTGAGTATTTTCTGGACAATTTCAGTGAAAATGGATCAGCAGTTTCTGAGAGAGAGGCTAGGGGAAAAGACATGGTTTTGCCCAAGATAAAAAATTCTTGAGGCCTTTTCTTTGAAATCGTTTAGCTCCCTCCTGACTTTGAAATTTGGCAGTGGGATGGGGGTGGGGAGGGTGGCCTTTGTGTCATAGATGTGCTTTTTGCCATTCTCATGAAAATCCACCCAAGTCTGGACAAGTTATAAGACTGAAAAATCTCAGTTCACACATTTAGTAGAGACTTGCTAGAGTTTTACAGCTAAAATCTCTGGTGATTCCATCCTCACTGAGCATGCTCCAGCCTCTTGCAGCTTGCAGTGCTGCCCAGACTCTGTGTGTGCCATCTGCACAGAATGACTAAATATGGTCCAGTCTAGGGTTATGGGTGCAAAGCCCAACTTTCCTTGTAATGGTTTCTTGCGGGTGGTGTAGGCTGGGGTGGGGCTAGGCACCATTACTGAGAGCAGAACTCTCTCCTCTTTGCTTTCAATTACCCCTTTGTGGTGCCCATATGAAGGAGGAAGCCATCTGATTTTAATGCATAGAGGATAAATGAAAGCCCAGGGGAGGGACAGGAGTAGATGGGGACAAGGTGTCTGATGAGACGGGGATTGGATGGGGGGGGCAAGGAGAAACTATTACTGGAAATGGGGATACTGGGACTGCTTGAACAAGGAGAGTGGGAGCCGGACAGTGTCAGGGAGGCTGGGACACTGAGATGGACTGGGGAGAGTGGAACTTAAATCCAGTGAGGAAAATGGGAGAAGACACTGAGCTTGGATGAGGCGATAGGCTGAGGAGGAGACTGGGACTAGGAATTATTGGGGGCAGTGGGAAGGAGAGACAGATCTGACAAGGAGCTGAGGTGTAGGGGGAGAGTTAGGACTGACAAGGCAGAGAGACTGGGACAAGGAGCTAGGGAGGAAATGGAAGAAAAGGCTGAGTTGGAAGAGCAGCCTAAGGAGGGAGACTGGAGCTGGAAGCCAGTGAAGGGTGCGGGGGGAGCAATAGTTTGGCTGATGACCTGGGAGGGGGAAATGAGACTGGCTGGGCAAGGAGTTTAGGACTGGGTATGGACATGTGGAGAGACTGGGAGTCCGGAGGGACTGAGATTTGGGATTGTGTGAGGGAATCTAGAACTGGCTGTGCAAGGAGACCAGAACTGGGACGTGATGCCTGAAGAATGCAGACTGGGACTGGGTGGGCAAGTAGAATGGGACTTGGATTAAGGGGTCAGGGATGAGGTAGAGACAGAACTGGAACAGCTTGTAGGGAATGGGGCAGAAGGGGGTCAGACATGCGGGGAATAGGCAGAAGTCTGTGCCTACTAGACACATTTCCATCTGGAGCCTGGGAAGGACCCCAGATTCCTAAATCTCACAATTCCTGTGTTGCAGCAGGAGGCTTCTGGGTACACGTCTGGCTCTGTTGATCTGTTTCCTTATTTCCTCGTGTGGGTATTGTAGTTTTGAGAATGCTTGGTTGAGATTTTGTAGGTGTTGGTCTCTGTCTGAGGGTTAGAGCAGTTGCGGTTGTACCTCAGTGCTTGGCTGTAGACAATGGATCGTGTGATGTGCCCAGGATGGAAGCTTGAGGCATGAAAGTAGGCATAGCAGTCGGTAGGTTTTCGGTATAGGGTCGGTGTTAATTGGACCATCACTATTTGCAACCGTGGTTGTTAGGAAGTGGATCCCTTCCCATGTAGATTGGTCCAGGCTGAGGTCGATGGTGGGTGGCAAAGCTGTTGAATGTGGTGGAATTTTTTCCATGAGTCTCCTTCCCATGGTCCAGATGATGAAGGATGTCATCAATGTAGCTAGGTATGAGAAGGGGCGTGAGTGGAGTGAGAGCCGAGGAAGCATTGTTCCAGTTCGGCCATAAAAATATTGGCATATTGTGGGGCCATGCGGGTGCCCATAGCGGTGCCACTGATCTGGAGGTATATATTGGTCATCAAATTTGAAATATTGTGTGTGAGGATAAGGCAAGAGCTCAGCAGCCTGTTGTGCTATTGGCATCATCAGGGATACTGTTTCCTGACAGCTTGTATTCATCTGTGTGTGGGATGTCTGTGTAGAGTGCCTCTACTTCCACGGTGGCTAGGATGATGTTTTCTGGAAGGTCACCAATGCATTGTAGTTTCCTCAGGAAAGCAGTGGTGTCATAGAGAAGTTGGGAGTGCTGATGGCATAGGGTCTGGAGTAGAGAGTCCACATATCCAGACACCCTTCAGTGAGAGTGTCCAATGCCCGAGATGATGGGGCGTCCAGGATTTCCGGGTTTGTGGATCTTGGGTAGTAGATAGAATAACCCTGGTCGGGGCTCTAAGGGTATGTTGATTGTCGGTGTTATGTAAGGGAGTGTCCTGAGTAGATTGGTGCAGTTCTTAGTGTATTCCTCAGTGGGATCTGAGGAAGTGGCCTGTAGAATTTGGTATTGGTGAGTGTCTGGCGGCTCCTTTTAGTAGTCTGACCTGTTCATGATGACAACAGCACCTCCTTTATCAGCCTCTTTGATGATAATGTCATGGTGGTTTCTGAGGCTGTGGATGGCATTGCGTTCTGCACAGACTTGGTTATGAGGCAGAATTGTTTTTCCATGATTTCTGCCTGCGACGTCGGACAGAAGCAATTCAATGTATAGGTCCAGACTGTCATTTCGACCCTCAGGAGGAGTCCATGTGGAGTTCTTCTTCTTGTGCTTTTGGCTGGAGGGTACCTGTGTATCCGTAGTGCTGTCAGATGTGTCCTGAAAGTATCTTTGAGTCGTAGACGGCGAAAGTAGGCTTCCAGATCGCCGCAGAACCTGTGCATTGGTGTGGGTGTGGCAGGCGCAGAAAGGAGTCCCGAGATAGGACAGACTTCTTCTGGGCTGGTGTGTGGTTGGATAATTTGCCATATTGTTGGTGGGTGGGGTACACGATTGTGGCCCCATGAGGCAGAGGAGTTTAAACAGCTTTACAGTCCTTTTTCTTTGTAGAGAGGTGAGTGAGTAATGTAGATCCTGTCTTATTTTAGTGAAGTCCGTTTGTATGGAAGTTTGGTTATTAATGAGAGCTCCAGGTTGGAGAGCTCTTTTTTGATGTTCCTGTTTGCTGTATAGGATGCTGATCAGGTGGTTCCTCAGTTTCTTTATAAGTATGGCATAATCTCTCACTGTGGTCTGTGTAGTATGTAGATAACAGTGGATTTTTTACCTTTAGTCCATTAGGTATGATGTCCATCCGTTTGCATTTGGAAAGGAAGATATCTGTCTGTATTTGTGCAAGTTTCTTCATGAGGTTGATGGATTTCCACTCCATATGGCTAAATGCAGTGCCTTTTTAATTTTGGTTTCCCTTTTTAAAATATAGGAAATTACACACCAAAAATATGTCAAAAGAAAATTATTAAGGTTACAAAGTCATGCATCATGCCTCATAAATTAGGAAAACCAGAATTAAGGTTGCCTGCGCAACTGCCTTTCAGCCCCCTTGTGCATATGCATTATGATATAGTTTTTAATGACATGATCACATACTATTTTGTCCACATGAACCCTGCCTCATTCAGTGTACAGGATGGACGATGCTCACTGAAAGAGCAGCTACTAAATATTTTGTTTTCTTCATCATTCAGTGGATAGCTCCAGGCTTTATTTACTGCACACTATTGAAACTCTGCTCTGAAGACAGAATAATTAATTTCCTGTTGGGCTGTGTTACAGAGCTCATTGCTACACTATAAAGTGCTTCACAAAGATTAATTAAAAGCAACAAAGAATCCTGTGGCACCTTATAGACTAACAGACGTTTTGGAGCATGAGCTTTTGTGGGTGAATGCATCTGACGAAGTGGGTATTCACCCACTAGAGCTCATGCTCCAAAACGTCTGTTAGTCTATAAGGTTCCACAGGATTCTTTGCTGCTTTTACAGATTCAGACTAACACAGCTACCCCTCTGATACTAAACATTAATTAATTGATCTTCATAAAAACCCTGTGAGGCGAGAGCATAGCATTATCCTTATTTTACAGATGAGAAGCTGAGGCAGAGAGATTAAAGTAAAAAATATTCATTAACGTTGGTGTTTCCAATCTGAGAATTTAAGACCTCATTTTTTAGAGTACTTGGCATTATATATTCAAGAACAACATCCTCTGACTTCAGTTGTAGTTATAATGGCTCAGCACTTCTGTAAATCAGGCCCCAGGAACATACCGTTAGTGACCGCATGTAAAGAGTTTGATTTAAGTGACTTGTTTAGCATCACAAAGGAACTCTGTGGCAGCAGCAAGGATAGAATCCGATTTTCCAGTGCAGCATTCAACTGTCTTACCCTACACACCTTCCAACTTCTGTAACAAATGAGGCAGGGGTCCTACAAAGAACAGCCTCCCTCACAACCCTCAATCATCATCTGCAAAGCAAATCCACCCTGTTCTTTGAAAGAGACAGGGTTCATGAGGAAAAAATATGTGAACATGTAATTAATGACCGTATCATCATTAAGGCTATGATTTAATAATGGAGGTCACTGGAAGTCATGAAATCTGTGACTTCCAGTTACCTCCGTGAGTTCAGCCTGTGGTGGTCAGGAAAACTGCAGGGTCCCCTATGGCCTGCAGGGCAGGCAGCTTTGGGGTACCCCTGTTGCCTCTGGCAGTCCCCGGAGCTCCAAGCCGCCATGGGCGGTGGGGTACCCCCAAGGTCCCATTTGTCACAGGCAGTGAGGGTGGAAAGGAGGTTGCATAGGCAGCTTAATTTTGGCTTTCCTAACTTTTGAGTGCTTAACTTTGCAACCTTAACAATGTTCTTTTAATATTGTGTGTGTGTGTGTAACAATTTATACAATGGGGCTTTTAGAAAATCTTTACTAACTGCAAATAATAGAATTAACTCTTCAAAAAGATCTTTCCATGAGGATTTCAACTTGTGTTTTGTTTTGTTTTTTTTTTCCCCCAATCAAGCTTGGTTAGAAGATTTAAAGAACAAGCATCTACTTCTGCTTCCTTACATGACTCAACAAATACAGGCACTGACTTGCATTGAAAGTCTGGTAGGATTTTATTAGATTCTCCAATGAGTCAAGGAAAGAAATAAATGTGTAGAATGTTTAAGATAAAATTTTACTATAAAAATATCTATGCAAAAATGTCAGCTTATTATTCAAGAAATCTGCCCCCTACACATATTCAGTCAGAACTCCTGACTTTAGTGACAAAAATAAATTTGTCATCTTACCTTTCTAATTAGAGAGAGAGTTACTTACACCTGTGCAAACCAACTAATGATGAGGTTGCACAGATGTGTCTGAGGGTTTAGCTGGGCCTTCAGAGCCTTTTTATTGATGTTGACAGTTGAAAAAAAAAACTAATCTGTCATGGCTTTCAGATCCAAAGTGGAATTTTCCAGGTTGGTAGTTAGATACACATATTTGATTTAGAGTCACTGAAACATCATGTACCTTGCTTTTTGTTGTTTTTCAGTGTAGCATAACATTTAAATTACAAAGGCAATCTAATTGGGATTCTTACTAAAGTACCTTACTAAAAATCTCCCTCTTCTAGTAGAGGGGCTAGATGCCTGCATATTATTTGTGAGGTAGAAGTGAGATGTATAAGCACAAATATTTTTTTGCTTCCTTAAGGGAAAAATATATTCTTTCTGTTTCTTGAAAAGATACTCAAGGTCAGCTAGATAAGCTTGCTGCTCTGAATGTGAATATCATGGACTTTGAGCCCTTCTAGTAAAACTGTAAATGTAAGCTATGACTCTTTTTGAATTCAGAAAAGTTTTGCAAAAATCTAATTTCAATTCTCCTTTGCGAGGGTGGAAATTATAATCTGGTCTCTCAAATAACCTACTTCTTGCCAGAACCTAGTAAAACATTGGTTCTGGCAATCAGGGTAGTATATATTAGTTCAAATAAATTTTACTCTCTGAAAACTGAATATTGCTGAAAGGCAGCTTGCTAAAATCTTGTTATGTTGGGATCTAAGTAAAATAGGACTTTCTTTTGGAAGGATGGATGATAAGTAGTAGTGTTCTTTGTGGCCACATCAAATCTATTCATTAAATCTTTTCATTAATTGATAGTAATATTTCACATTGGCTTTAAAATCGTGATCTTAGTATAACCCAAACACAGGAAAAATGGGAAGTCTTCCACAGTTCTGGCATGCAGCCCCAATGTCATATCAGGCCTGCTGAGTCTCTGAATACAGCCTACAGGAATAGACCAGGTCCAGTAAAAACAATCAAAGCTAATACTTTAACCTTCAAATCTATTATCATGGGTGTCTGGTGTCTGGCAGAATGGGATGCTGATTGGGGCCTGTAAGCACTGCCACAATATAGATACTACTATAAAATTTCTGTGCCCCTATCAAGGAAAATGCAAATTCAAGTAAATATTAGTTTTATGGGAAAGATTATTTTTAAATGATCAGCATTTAAATTCAAAGTACATCAGATGTGGCCACTGGGATCCTTATAAGTTTCCAGTGAAATCCTTCATCTTGAAAATGAATAGAAAACTCTGAAATCCTAGTTTTAGTTGCTTAAAGAAACATATTTATAGGGTAATTTGTTGGAATGGGACAAAGAAAAATCTTAATTAGAAGGATGATCAGATATGCATGCTACGTTATTAAATACATTATAGAGTCAGTTTAGGAGTAGGGACAATTCATCTGTTGTCTTGATAAATGATTCTATCTACACCAGTTCTCTAGTTATTTCCTCAAAGACTGTAGGGTAAGGTTTTAATGTAGAAGCTCAGAAAGAAACATTCTGGAGTCATGTGGTTTATATAATGTTCACTGTGCTGCTTTGTGCTTAACTGATGTCTGAAATTGGCTGGAGTCAGTTCTTATATTTCCTAAATTGTCCTTGCAGGGTGATTAGCTAAATCTATCACGTGGATGTATGCTGTATTGGTCAGTTAATCAGCAGATGCCCTGCTGTCAAGCCATTCTTAACTGAGGATAAGAACTGAGCTGGCCTCTTGTTACTGGGCAGTTATAAAACACCTGAGTTTATCTTCTAATGGCCATGGACCGCTGATTCAATTGTGGTGCTGAGGAGAGTCACATTACATACCCAGTTCTGCTTACTATTTACTAGTGAGGTAATGGCAGCTGCAATCACTATATGGTGGTCTTTACTGTTGTTTATATAAAGCCATAAAGATTATTTGCATATAAACACAAGTAGGAAGGTAAGGGGCCGACTTTATTGGTATCCCATGGTGTAACTGGAATGGAAAATCCGTAAGTCTGAATAGTCTTGAACTCTCAAAACAGAGCAATGGATATTATTTGGGATTGCAATGAGGTATATGTACTCTGGCAAGGGGAGGAAGGAATCACTGATCTTCCTTGTGGAGGAAAAATATCTTCCCTTTCCTGTGTGAGAAGAAGTTGACATTCCTGGAAAGATGGGCAAACAGCTGGGCCTTATTAGGGAGACAAACTTTTAAATGTATTCAGGTTGCCGCTGAGTCCTTTGGTTCCGGAAAAGTACACACTCTACCCACTCCCTGGGCTGAGAAGATCTCTGTCCACAGCACAAAGGGTGAGACACTGTGTACTTGGTGTGCTTTAGACTCAAAGGCCTATTGATGTATTATCCCTCAGAGAAGACTGATGGGTGTGTGTTTGTGAATTAATACCTCTGAACCAGGGGCGGCTGTAGACATTTCGCTGCCCCAAGCAGGGTGGCATACTGCGGGAGGCGCTTTGCCGGTCCCCAGGAGGGCGGCAGACGGTTCCGGTGGACCTCCCGCAGGCATGCCTGTGGAGGGTCCGCTGGTCCTGCGGCTTTGGTGGATCTCCTGCAGTCCCGATGACCAGCAGAGCACCTCCCGTGGCATGCTGCCCCAAGCACGCGCTTGGCGTGCTGGGGCCTGAAGCCATCCCTGCTCTGAAGAGTGTTGACATATCCTTGTTTTGCATACACTGATGTCACAGTCAGTTTTACTGGTGTTTGTAGACTCTGAAGACTGAGCAGGTGATGGTTTCAGCAGGCTATGCCTATGAACCTTTGGGATCAGCCTCCATTAAATTTGTTAGATGTTGTCACACTCTCTTCTTTCTCTGAGTGGGAAGATACCCTAGAAAAAAGTTTTTTGAGGTCAGACCCAGCCTCCTGGTAGGATTTGCCAATGACGTCTCCTTCCATGTGTGATAGGCTCAGAATAGCTCTGAGGGAGGTTAACCAAAAAGCCCAACTGTTGTTCTTCCATGTTCAATATCCACTGCAGTCTCTGTGAAGGCCAAGGTCTGCTGAACCTTGACAGACCTTGTGTGGTAGCTACAGCAATGAATAAGCGGATGAGTTTTACAGTTTACAATGTAACTGGTGCTGTCAATGGCCATGGGGTGCAGGACAAAAGGGTGGGGATGGTTTCTCTACTCCCAAATATTCCCCACCCTGTTTGGCATCTTTATTCCTGCTCTGAAGCAGTACTCAGCTCAGGGAGGGGCCATCTCTTGTTACAAGTCTCTAAAACACCAGGCAGTACAGGGAGCAGCTGTCTATGCAGTTAATGGACCCTGCTCTGGGGCGGCCGCCCAGCGCTCACAGGCCGGGGACACGGCCCTAGCCGCAGGCGAGGAGAGGGCGAGCAGGCGCTTGGCTCGGCCTGCGATTGGACCTCTCTTGGGGAGGGGGAGGGGTAGCTGTGTGAATCAGCCTCTCTGCGCTCGGCGGGTAGCGCCTGGCAAAGGGGTAGGGGCGCCGTGTCCCCGCTGATTGGCTGGGTGGGATCGGGGCGTTGATTGGCTGGGTGAGTCCGTTTTCGTGGCCGCATCGGGCGCGCCGCGCGCCGCTTCAGTAGGCTCTGGTACCGGCTGCGCGAGGGGCTCGTCCTGGTGTCCTCGCGCTCCCCCCATCCCTGCGGCTCGCTCCAGGTGGCTGCGGCTCGCGGCATGAGCTGGGGAGATGGGGCCGGCCTCTTCCTGCTGCTGCTGCTCCTCGCCCCCGACGGCAGCTGCCTGCCGGGCCCCCCGGCGCGCCAGCAGGGCGGGGGCAGCGCCTCCCCCAGACCCCCGGGGCCGCCCGTCGTGCTGAGTAAGGGTGGGGGCTGGGTACAGGGGGCTTAGGGCGAAGTGGGGGGAAAGGTTGTGGGCCGGGGACTGGGTACAGGGGCTGAGAGAGGCTGGGGGGGGAGGTTGGGGGCCGGGGACTAGGTACAGGGGATGGGGGGGCTCTCGGTACAGGTGGTTGGGGGAGTGGTGCAGACGAGGCCTGGGGATGGAGGAGGGGGCGGGTTGGAAGGTTGTCTGGGGTTGTCAGGTTAGTTCAGATGGTCCAGGCTTAATTAATGCTTTATTGGCGAATCCCCGTTGTGTCTTGTCCTTTACTATTTTGGTCAGGCAGCCAGTGCTGCCTGTAGGATGGCACTGCATGCAAGTCACCTGTATTAAGTGTAAACACTTACACTTACAGGGCTGCTCTGAGTTAGGTCTTGTGTAGACCAGGGCGTAAGGAGTGATGTTCGTAAATGTAAACAAACACACTTTAGAAGTATCTCAGACAAGGCACACTGCCTTGGGGCAGCCTAGGCTTTAATAGAGACAGTGTGCCTTGTCTATATTAGGCTTTTGAAACTTTTTTTGGCTAATGCTTGTTAATTTCATATATTTAAATTCTGCCCTAGACCAGGCTTTACTGTGCTTAACTGAACATATTTAGATGCATATCGGCAGACTTGCAGTATAGTTGAATGATCTCAGAAGTGAAAACTACAGCTGTGGTGTGTAATTCACTATACATAGGACCGGACTGCACTGAAAATTTTTCCAGTTAAACTGCTGACGTTATATGTTCCTGGTTGGACACACTAATTCTGGAGTAAGAGCATCCACATTGAGGAGTTACACCAGGGGAATAAGGGGGGCTTTTTTCAGTGTATTTTAAGCTGCTTCTGAAGCGGCATAAAGTAAACTGGCAAAAAGCAGTTTCATAGCAGAAAAGTGTGTCTGCACAGGGAGTTACAGTGCTATAACTAGCAGTTTAAATTTGCACCTAATTTTATATCTGATCTGCCCCACTTCTTGTTTACAGTATTGTGAACATGCCAAAACTGGGGTGTCCTTTTGTGTGTTTCCTAATATGTAGTGATATTTTCTAGTCTTAATGATTCTTCTTAAGTAGCAGAGAATTAAATAGGAGACAGTGATTCTGGCCATCTGAAAAAGCTAGGGCACATTTTCCCTCTCCTTCATTTTTCTCCTCTGTTTATGCATTTCAAAACAGTGACTGAAAATTTTACCAGACCTACTAACCAAAAGGTTAAACCACTAGTCAGGAGCCAAAGCAGAGGATGCATGGGGTGACTCATTCAGTTCACACTTAGACTGTCTTCTCAATCATATGGGTTGGAAATATTTCTTAAAATGTAAATGTGTATGCTGCTGAAGTTGATTTTTAAACCCCTCCGTTTACCAGAGCAGGCTTCCCAATTGTCAGTGGCATGTGGGCCATTAGATTTTTTTCAAACCCTAAATCAATTTAAGTCATGTTAACAAGGGAAAACTCCCTTTGCTCAAATTTTTATTCAAGTTGAAACTTGTTCTTGAGAGAAGGGAATTATAAATCAAAAAGAGGATGGTGGAGGGATCTGGCTTCACAGTTGTTAGAAAGTAACATTAAGAATTCTACTTCATCACACAACCCAGAAAATTCATGGCTGCTTGTTGCAGCAGCAAATGGGTTACAAGTCCTTGCATCTGTGCTAATAAGCAATAAAAACCTTGAGGCAGAATTTCTTGGGTAAATACTAGGTGTCAATTTAAAAAAAAAAATGCAACAAGTCTAATTGTTTGAATATTGTTTTGCTGCATTTAAAACAGTTGTCAGGCATGTTTTGCTCCTGAAACTTCCCAGTGCATATGCACACGTTGGTGTCTATTGGAGTAGAAATTGTAAAACATACCTTATGTATTAAATAGAGATGTATTTGTTATTGATTCTGATGCATGCACCTACAAGCAGTACATTGTGCATTTTCAGTATACAAATAATGCTGATGCTTTTAACAAATTATTTCCAGAGAAAAAAGCTGGGAAGAGTTTTTATTGGCTTGCCATAGATGTCAAGGTCTATTTTGATTTACACAGATTAGTTGATATGTTCAAATGCTGCTGGTCAGAATTATTAATATTCCCTTGCTGCACACATCCTGGAAAAATGTATGTTGCACATTAGTTTAGATAGTAACTTAGCTGCTCAATGGATTGTATTGCTATGAAGATACCATTACAGCTTTTAAATAGATGTCTGGACTACTTGGCTAGGATGGTATAAATAGGTGGTGGTGGGAAAAGTTTAGCATCCCAGTTTGCTGTAATTTGCTAAACTCATGAAATAAGTGCAAGCAAAGCAATTTGTTGTGAGCCATGTTTGTGAAGATTAGGAAGAAGCTTTTTTCCTCATCTGCTGCAATTTTTCCTTGTTTTTTTAATAACACTGAATCTTGGCAGTAAGCTTTGTTAGTTACATTCCAGTGCAAGTTTCTCCATGTTAAAGCTGACAGCGTAATAACCACTGATCCAAATCAGACGCCAGCCACGTAAGAAGTAAATGAGATTGGATAACAATCATGTGATAAACAGATGTTGTCCATGGGACTGTTATGTTGTTACTTATGAAACAGTTATGAGTATACAAATTCATCAAGCATGGTAAAGGAATATTCCTTAATTTATAAGATCTTGTTTCTTTTGTGAGAAGATTATAGCAGAGATTCAGTTGCTGAACATGATTTGGCAGGTGGGAGAGAAGAGGGTTTTTTTAAAAAAAAAAAAAAGTTAAAGCTCTTCTCTACATAATCAGAATGAGTTGTCAGCCAGCATTTGTAAAATTAATAACTTGTCTTGACTGTCTCTGTTCTAATCTGTT
Organism: Chelonoidis abingdonii; assembly: GCF_003597395.2. Lineage (NCBI taxonomy): Eukaryota > Metazoa > Chordata > Testudines > Testudinidae > Chelonoidis > Chelonoidis abingdonii. The sequence continues at coordinate 10,031,624 of NC_133787.1, read as the reverse complement.
CCTTCGCTCCCTTTCTCCAGCAAGCTTCTCGCCCCATTTGCCACATGCCTGGTACAATCCTCAGGAAATAGAAGTAACCTCCTTCTAACCTCCCCCCATTAAAACAAAATGGCTAAAATTCCACCTGTTTTATGATGATATGCAATAGTTTTTTGTTGTCTATATCATAGAATTATAGAACTGGAAGGGACCTTGAGAATTCATCTAGTCCAGTCCACTGCACTCAAGGCAAGGACTAAGTATTATCTAGGCCATCCCTGACAGGTGTTTATCCAAGCTGCTCTTAAAAATCCCCAGTGATTGAGAGTCCACCACCTTCCTAGGCAATTTATTCCAATACTTAACCACTCTGACAGTTAAGAAATTTTTCCTAATGTCCAACCTAAACCACCCTTGCTGCAATTTAATCCCATTGCTTTTTGTCCTATCCTCAGTTTAAGAAGAACAATTTTTCTCCCTCCTTCCTGTAACAACCTTTTATGTACATGAAAGCTGTTATGTCCCCTCTGTCTTCTCGTCTCCAGACTAAAGAAACCCAATTTTTTCAATCTTCCCTCATAAGTAATGTTTTCTAGACTTTAATCATTTTTGTTGCTCTTTGCTGGACTTTATAAGTGTACTGTCTTTGCCATATGTGAAAGGGTACAAGGTTTTTCAGGGTTGGGACCTATTTTGCATAGCTCACTCTGGTAAAATACTATGCATTATTTTCGGGGCATCAGAAATGCTGTGTGCTTTGGAAAAACACCTGTCCAAAAGTGCTTAGTCTAAATTCAACACGATGTAGCAAGAGAAGGTTATGAACAAAGGACAAGGAGGGTGACTATAGAATCCTAGAAATATAGGACTGGAAGGGACCTCTAAGTCTTTTAGGCCAGTCTCTGATACTGAGGTAGGACTAAGTGTTATCTAGACCAGTGGCTCTCAACCATTCCAGATTGTATCCCTTTCAGGAGTCTGATTTATCTTGCGTACCCTAAGTGTCACCTTGCTTACAAAATCAGACAAAAATACAAAAGTGCCACAGCACACTATTACTGAAAAATTGCTTACATTCTCATTTTGCTTCTATGAAATTTTAGTTTGCATTGACTTCACTAGTGCTTTTTATGTCGCTTGTTGTAAAACTGGTAAATATCTGGATAAGTTGATGTACCCCTTGGAAGACCTCTCTGTACCTCAAGTGGTATGTGTACCCCTGGTTGAGAACCATTGATCCATGACAAGTATTTGTAGGCTTTTAAGAAGAGATTAGAAAATGATGGAGATTCCACAACCTCCCTAGATAATTGGTTCCAGTGCATAACTATCCTAACAGGAAGTCTTTCTGATGTTTAACCTAAATCTCTCTTGTTGCAATTTAAGACCATTGCTTCTTGTCCTATCCTCAGTGGTTATGGAGAACAGTTTGCAACAACCTTTTATGTACTTGAAGAATGTTACGTCCTCGCTCACTTGTCTGTTCTCAAGACTAAGCAAGCTTTTTTTTTTTTTGTCGGTCTTTCCTCGTAGGTCATGTTTTCTAGAACGTTGACCATACTTGCTGGCTTTCCTCTGAACTTTCTCCATCTTTCCTGGAGTCTGATGCCCAGAACTGGACACAATACTCCAGTTGAGGCCTTATCAGTGCTGAGTAGAGTGGAATAATTACTACTTGTCTTGTTTACAACACGCCTGCTAATACATCTAAGAATGATGTTCACTTTTTTTTGGCAACAGTATTGCATTGTTGGTTATTTAGTTTGTGATCCACTATACCTGCAGATCCTTTTCTGCAGTACTCCTTCCTAAGCAGTTATTTGCACTTTGTATTTGTGCAATTGGTTATTCCTTCTTAAGTGTAATACTTTGCATTTGTCATTATTGAACTTATAAGTGTCCTCTGCCATTATCCGAATTTTCTATGAAGATATTGAATAGAACTGAATGCAGGACTGATCCCTGCAGGACCCTACTTGATATGCCCTCTAGCTTGATTGTGAACCGTTGATAACTATTTTGAGTACAGTTTTCCAATCAGTCGTGCACCCACCTTACGGTACTTTTCTCTAGGCTATATTTCTTTAGTTTGAGATCGTCATGTGAGGCAGTATCAGAAGCCTTACTAATGTCAAGATATGCCACTTACTGCTTCACCCCCTCCTTAAGGCTTGTTACTCTGTCAAAGAAAGCTATTAGGTTGGTTTGATATGATTTGTTCTTGACAGATCTGAATTGAAACTGTTACTGCCTTATTTTCTTCTAGGTGCTTACAAACCGATTATTTGCTCCATTATCTTTCTGGGTACCAAAGCTAAGCTGCATGGTTTGTAGTTCCCTCAGTTGTCCTTATTCCCATGATAATTCACGTGGTAATTCTTTAAAGGATGTATACATCTTGATTCCAGTTAACCTATCATTACCTTTCTTTTTATCCTCATTTTGTATAGGTGACATGGCAAAAATGAGCTTTTAGAGGTGATTTCAGTGAAACAAAGGAGATGGGTAGGAAGTAAGATTTGGTGAGGACATAACAAGAATCAGAGGCAACATGGAGGAAGTCATGAAAATGTTTGAGGGAGGTGGTGAAAAGTGGAATTAAAATTGGAATTGGAGTAGGCGAAAAGGAAACTAATTCGAGGTGTAGGCTGGGGCTATGTAATGGAGGGCTACATAGATGTGTGATGGCTTTGTATTCCAGTTCAGAGCAGGGCATATATTGATTGACTTGCTTTCTTAGCCTTTCCTTTATGCACTTGTTTTCACCATATATATTGTGGGAGATTTTTGTTACTCTTGTAGCTTTATGGTAAGTGTGGTCATGTAAATTCACATTCATTAGGAACTTTGGGCCACTATGTTTTTGAATGCTGTAACTCACAAAATTGTGCAAAATTATGGGTTTTAAACTTTGGTTTTTTTTTGTTCACAGTTGTGGGAAGTTATAGGGGAAATTATAAAGGGAGTGTCTGAAAATAGTTATTTAATGACAGTAGAAGTTGATTCAAAAGTTAGTTTTATAACTGTTAAAACACACATTGTCAATATCACATGTCAGAATATGCAGAGTAAATATCATTAAATCAGAGTTCTCAAGAAGCATTTTTCTTTATCTATAAATTTTTATTATCAATGAAAATATTTTGTGTGAGTGATGAAATCAGCGTTTACTGACATTTATCAATAAAAATCTAACCCTTCTAAGCTGACTTGTGAACTGTGATACTTTGTACTGCTTTTGACATAATTTTGCCTTATTGTCATTGACCATGTTTAAAGGACACTGTCAATGTGAAAATTATTTTCTAAACTTTCTGTTCATGATTGCTACAAGTAACACTGAAGAGTACTGTAACTGAAAAAAATTAAAGGGTGGAAAAAAACTAATTTCAGTTTTACAGCACTTTGTGTATGGTTTCACTGTTTCCCTGCATAGCAAGGATCTTTTCATCAAAAGAGTAAAGTAACATCAACAGGGGAGCAGAAAAAATTTCTACACTTTTCAAAAAGGAATTGAAGAAACTTCAGAGCATGCTGTTTAAATGGTACTCTATCAGAAATTGGCTTTTTTTTAAAATTAGCCTAATTAAATAAGAGAATCAAGCTGAAAGTATTCCTCTAAATTCTGTTTTACTAGCTTTACCATATCTGTTGTAGGCTACTGTGTCATACCTTTTGAATGGCCCTCCTTTTATGTGACAGTCACTCATTTTAGACTCAAAGTTACCGGTGTTCCACACAAACCTTGTGTGTCCTCATTTTTATTGTTGAAAACTACTTGTATAAGAAATAGACAACTTCACAATTCTTGCTATAGAGTTGTTTACGCTAAAGTAAGGTATATCACATCCTTTGAAGTTTCTTGCATGAATAATTGTCCCTGATTTTGGAACTGGACACATGAAGGGGGACTTACTGTGGTGTTTCCCTGTCTTCTTTCTGGTTTCTTCTCCTTTTTCTGTGATCCTTCACTGGCAAAAAAAAGGTTTGCTATCAGCACATGCTGACTAAGGGCAGCATGTTACTATACTAGTATAGAAAAAGCAAGTTGTAGTTTGAATGCAAGTTTGCTAGTTGAGAAACTTGATGGTATTAGACTAGGCCTGTAAGGGATAGTAAGTAGTATTTCAAATCATATTAGCTAACTCAGTCTTTGAAAGCACCTGTATTTTTCATTTAGATAGACACTTAGTTTTACAGTCTATGCATAATCCTAGACAATAGTGCATTCTAGCCAAGTCATTTACTGGCCATGCCTTAGTTAACCTGTATGAAAATTGTAGCTTAACCCCCTCCCCCCTCCAAAATACAAAAAGTTGTGAGGGGACTTTTATTCACCTGGAATTACAAACAGGATCAAAATAAGTCCTATGTAATTTATTGCAACCTTATCTCCTCTACAATAAAACATACCTGTAGAACCAAGTCTGGGTTCTTGGTGGTTCAACTCTAAAAACAGCTGTCTGCTGCTTGAATAACAGAAGCATTGTGTGACTTTTTTGTTTTTTTACCCTGCTGGTCCTAATCATAAAACAAGCATTTTCTGTGGTAAACTGGTTTGGGGTGTACAAAGTGGCTTTAATGAGCCCTCCTCCTTGGAGAACTGTGGCAAGTTACTCACATAAGTTCTTATGGAAAACTGAGTATAGTACAGTAAAGGAAAGACGGCTTCCTGGAATAACATTCATATAAAAGTGCCAACTTCTGATCTGCAAACTGATTTATGGACGTGACAATGCTTTGGCTAACCACACTAACAGGCATTGAGAAGAAATTGCTACTGTGGGCAAACTGGGCGGGTTGGCTTATGCCCCAAGCCATGTGCTTTTACATTTGTTACATTTTTATCTAATATAATTATTTATCTCTTGCTACATAAATATCACTTTGTTCTTGTCTAACGAGAAGGTAGGTAAGGAGGAGCATCTGATTTTCTTTCTCTTTGAGGTATTTTATATATTCATTATGGCATCTCTCATTTTCTTGTCTCTAGTCCTAATCTTATGTCTTTTCTCAGAGGGCAGTCAGAAAATTAGAGAAGTCTTTGAAATACACCTCTACCAAATATAATGCGGTAAAGCAGTGCTCCGGCGGGGCTGCACACTCGGGCAGATCAAAGCAAGTTTGATATAATGCGGCTTCACCTATAATGCAATAAGATTATTTTTTTTGGCTCCTGAGGACAGCGTTATATCTGGGTAGAGGTGTATCAGTCTTAAGATCCCATCTTAACTAGCATTTTCACATTTCCTAAAACTTTACCTATGCATTCTTTTGTTAATAAAGTATTTGTTTTGGACATGCAGACTTAAAATTTTTAAGCTTTATATAACCTTTCCAGTGAAAAAGTTTAGAAATTGCATTTGTAAATGCAAGAATATAAGGTATGATAAAATAAAACCATTGGGTAAAAAATTTACCTTTTTATAGAAGTCTGTTTGGAGTTATTTTACTTTTCCCAGGTGGTCTGAAACCTAAAGGAAATGCTTCTGTCAACTACTATCAAATCTTCTTGTGAAAATGTCAAAACATTATTGGTTTTCTTCTGCAGAGCTTGTCATCATATGGTTGATTCCTGCTGATTGCTTTCTACTTGAGTCTCCCATTCAAAATGCAGCTAATGTTCTTGTAACCAAAATTTAAACCATTAATACTCTTCAGCTATGTTGGTAAAGGATTGTAAATCTGACTCTTTTTTTAATCCAAAAGTTTATCTAAATTAGCATTGCTGGCTTTGTGTACGTTCTAACTTCCCTGTGAATCTTCTCACAAGATTTATTTTGCAAATTGCAATCTATATTTATAAAATTTTAGTTGTGAGCATATAGTGATGAAACTGCTTCATTGCCAATATGGAGACCTTTTAGATTTCTCTCTAATTTGGAGAAAAGCCATCCCAAAATTGTCCTGGTTCTACCTCGTTACTAGTTTTCATATTTACTAACTTGGCAGCTGTTCCCTGATGCACACGTGTGTGTATGGGCTCCAGTCTTCAAACTGCAATGTGTAGAGTCTCAGGGTTGTGGAAATTACGCCTTCACTGTTAGTTGGAATCACCGTAAAATTTTACCAGCCTTCGACTTTGCTAGTTCTCTACTTTATGCATCCATACCCTAATTTAAAAGACTTAACAGTAGTCAGCAGGCAGTTTTTTCTTGTCTTCTACGTTGTCAGACGCTGTGGAACACAATGACGTTTCTGTTCAATAACATCAGTGGTGAATATTATAACCTAACCTAGTTAGGTTTTTGTAGTAAGAGTGTCTTCTCTTTCATAGTCACAAGTGAAACTTCTGTACAACTTACATTAACACAATGAAGCTAGTATTAAATGTCTAACTTGTTCCTTCATCCTCTGACTGTGGCCCTTCCTAATCTGTGCAGAAGTGTGACTGTTTAGCTGCTCTTTAGAAACAAGCATTCCCTAATATCTCTCACCCTTATCCAGGCTTCCAAACAGTACCTTTTGCTGAAAGAGCTTGTTTTTTAAAAAGAAGCCAAAGCTTTGAGTGAGAATAAGTATCAAATACCTGTCTCTTTTGTTTTGCACTGGAAAACACCATATCATCTTGTCAGGCCTTTGGCAGGCCTGCCACTGAAACTGACCAGCCATGAGTGAGTAACCTAAATATAGATATGTTTTTGTGCTTTTCTAGTTAAGAGCTTTGGTGCAGCAACCAAAAAAGCACAAGATTGTGGAATAACATGTGGCCAGTTAGTTCTATAAGCAGAGACTTAAACAGCAGTTTATGGGGGTCTGAGTTTGAACTTCAGTACTTCTTGAACGTTATCATTTTTCAAGGGTGTGATGCAGTGTTATAACACCCTACTACTGATGATGGCTACACTTTCCACTATATTAGTTTTTGAAATAACCCAAAATTCAACTTCATTTAGAGAGGGAGAGTGTGTGTGTGTGTGTGTGTGTGTGTGTGTGTGTCTCAGGTCTAATGAGAGGTGGGGTAGTTGATAGAGAAATACAGAGTAAAACATTTGAGACAACAGATCCAAATTCTTTCCCCCCTCTTCCTACACCTTCTTGACAGAATAGGCTAGGGCAGTGGTTCTCAACCTATTAATGTGTTATGTGGCCCTCAGGTTGAGAACCACAGCACCCTTCCCCACAGTCCGCTATGACAAGGAGCAGAGCCCTGGACATGGAGCTGGGAAGCTAGGACCCAGACCCTGACCCGGGCAGCCTAATGCCTGAGGGTGTTGTGGCACCCCTAGTTCCCAGTGTCCCACTGCCCAAGTGCCCCCCTCCCCACAAACCTGCCCAGAGACTCACTCTTCTGCCTCCTCCCCCTCTCCCCCCGTCAGCAGCCCTCTGCTGGCAGGAGCCCTCCAGCAGGTTTCCAGATGCTGTCTCCCCCTCAGCCAGCCCCATCCCCGTTCAGATCAGAGCAGCAAGTTTGCGGACCATGGGTTGAGAACTGCTGGGCTAGGGGGACAGACTTGCTCACTGTCTTGCATACCCAGCTGAAGTTCTTTATCACTGGTGACTTTGAGATACCTTTAGGAATCTATTTTAAACTATATATGTAGCCCAAAATTTCTACAGAAAAGAACTGGAGGGTGGTGAGGAGGAGGAGGCGAGAGTTTAAATTTCTCCACATCCTAGTATGAGATTGCTGGGATCAGCAATTGATGGTGGTTTGCTCTCAGTAGGCCAGCTTAAAATAGGAGCTCTTTTTATCTATCTCAACACTTATTCCTGGGTCATCAGTCTCTCTCAGCACTTTACAAGAAAGTAAAACAAGTGACTTGCACATGCAGAGTGCTGCTCCAGTGTAGCACTTCAGTAAAGTGAGCTTCTTAGAAGGTTCAATTAATAAAGGAAAAATAGAATAATGCTCTAAACTAACATGCCCTAAGATTCAATACAAATAGCTGAACCATGGCTATTTCTGCTATTTCAAGGCCCCATTCCTTAACATGTCCAACCCAAAGATGCAGAAGTCAAGAAATAGATATGCAGCTGTTTATTGACTAGAGACAGTGCCAGAACTTATATTTGCTCTTATAATAGAAGTTCCGGCTCTGCCTTGTTGCCTGGAAGGTATGTAACCTGTTCTATCTAATCTTTGCTGCTGTTTGTGAAAACTTATGTTCCGAGGCTGATTTCAGAAGCCTTCAGGCAAGTTATGCCAGTTTATTGCAGCGAGCTGTGCATGACCTTGCTTTTATTATAAGTTTGTTTTAAACAGACTATATGGCTGTCTTCACTTGGCTATACATGGTTCCCTGTTAGTCTACAGAGATGGGAAACCAATTATTTCTGCGTGTTTTCCAAAAGTAGGAAAAAGTATGTGTATACGTGAAAAATCTTTTACTGTTTTATTATTTGAGGTGTGACTTCTTTGATAGGAATATTTGGGGAGAGTACTGTGTAAAAAATTGTGTGGGTTGATGTACCACCTGTTAGCCTTTGGAGGAAACTTGGCAGCACACAGTTACTATTTTTTGGATAACAGGACACTATAAATAGTAAAATCCTATGTTTTGATTGATTAGATTAGTTTTGAGGGGTGAAAAAATCAAACTGTAAACTCTGCAGTCCTGCATTTAAAAGTCTCAAGATCCAGGTGTACATGTTGGAAAGTATACAGCTGCACACATGCTAAATGGACTGCTACACCACTAGCTGGTAATCTGCGAAACCCACTTACACTTGGAAGCTCAGTTTCAGTCACAGTAAATACACATGCATTTTTACTTGTGGTCCTGCGCTTTCTCTTTTTTTGTAAAAGTGTCCCTAATTGTTTTAACTTCATTTGCATGATGGTAGGAGGGGGAATAGAAAGTGGATTGGGAAGAGTGTAGAAGGGAAATTTCAGAATGTTCATTTTTTGAGTCAAAAAGTTTCATGATGACTGTTGAGCAAACCCACTACTGCTTTTGGAGTTGGAATATTATTTGGTTGACTTCGCCACAACTTTCTCTTTCCAAGTCTTCTTGTTTAAATTGTTGTATAGGTGGAAGTTAATCCATATTGGTTTTTGATTTTTCTGTTGTCGTAAACTGTTCCGGAAGAAAATCTGATAAGTTTTTTTTTCACCTGAAGTGCTTGAGACAGCCATATGGCCAGTCAGAATTAGAACAGCAGTGAATCTGACAAGTGTAGTAAAATGGAATGAATTAAGTCTAGTAGGAACTTGCTGTTGCAGCACATGGGCTGTTATGTCTCCAACAAAAAAGCAAATTCAGTAAATTTAAAATAGCGCTGCGTAGTTATAATATTCGTTGGCTTGGGTTCTCCAGGAGAGCAAATAATCTTTCTTGCAGAGTAAGACACACTGGAAAGTAGTAATGTAATGCTGCCTGAGCTGAGTCTGTCAGAGCATTTTTTTAGTTGCTCAATATCTTGCTTGTTTTTAGTCGTCTTTGTGCAAGTCTTGGCACTAATGGTTGACAAATGCATACGAAGGCTGACAGTTTTCTGTGTTGGAGAGAATAATAAATTGCAAAAAAAGGTAAAAATAGCAGCCCATCTGCATGCTGACTAGGGATAGATACTATAACATTAGTGTCAGACCATAACATCTGTTCTAAAACCTGGATGCAAAGGAGAAGGGATATATGTGCAGATTACTGAACTATAACCGACTAAATGAAATGAGGCTGTTATGCCAGCAGATACAAAGTGCTGAAAATAAAGCTCTAATAAAGTAAAAGAAAAAACAATCCATTCATTTTTCTGTGGGTAGTGGTGAAAATGTTAAATAAGAAATTGTCACCAGTTAGTGTTGCAGTATTCTGAAGGAAAAAATTCTGTCTTCCAAAAGCTGTTCAATTACTCTTTACGGGACACAGAGGTTTTTTGAGAAGGCTTTGATACAATTTGCTTGTGATGCTCCTGTTTTAAGATAACATCCCTCCCCCCAAATTCTAATAGGTTGGTGAGGCATGTTTTGCCTTTACAAAAGCCCCAACTTTTTGTGTTCATCTATGTGTGTGTCTGAATTCTGTTCTTTCCTATAGTTTCAACCAATTTGCCTGGTACTGAAGTTAGGCTTACTGGCCTGTAATTCTGAGGATTGCCTCTGGAGCCTTCTTAAAAAATCACTCACATTGGCTATCCTTCAGTCATCTGGTACAGAGGCTTATTTAAGTGATAGGTTACACACCACAGTTAATAGTTCTGCAGTTTCATATTTGAGTTCCTTCAGAACTCATAGGTGAATACCATCTGGTCCTGGTGACTTCTTACTGCTTAATTTATAAACTTATTCGAAAACTTCTACTGATACCTCAGTCTAGGACAGTTCTTCAGATTTGTCACTTAAAAAGAATGGCTCAGGTTTGGGAATCTCCCTCACGTCCTCTGTGGTCAAAATCAATGCAAAGAATTCATGTAGCTTTTCCGCACCAGCCCTGTCTTCCTATAATAATACCTTTCATCCATTTTACAAAATCTAGCAAGTATCTTTGCTGATGCAGTAATATAACTGCAGTCATACAGTGGTAGAAGAGCATGGAAAACAAGCATATATAATCACTAAATCAGTAACAGGTTTTTACTTGTAGTCTGATAGTAGTATATTTCTGCTTTTTATGTGTTTCTTGCAGTCCCAGGGGATTTGGGTAACCAGTTGGAAGCCAAATTGGACAAACCCACAGTGGTGCACTACCTTTGCTCCAAGAAGACAGACAGTTACTTTACGCTCTGGCTGAACTTAGAATTGCTTCTGCCTGTCATCATTGACTGCTGGATAGACAATATCAGGTAGGACCACACCCCTGTCAGGAGAAATATGGATTTCTTCAGATTTTTCCTGCACCCTTCCCATCAGGCTCAAACACCTTACATAAATATATGCAATCGATAAATCTTTCTTCCAATTCAGGAGTAGCAAGAAGATTTTTTCACTAGCTGTTCGGGTGGCATGTAGGGGGAGGGGAAGCCTTAGGTAGGATAATGGGATAAAAGTGAGGAATTTTCAGGTTGCATATCAAGAAAAGTCTCCTTTAAGTGCCTTTTGTTCTAGAAAATGGTATAACTCTACTGTCCCATAGGCTCTAAAAAATTCAACATTTGCAATGAAGGTTCTTGAAAAAGAAACCTACAACTGGCAATTAAAATACCAAACCTGCTGTCATAAACAGATAGCTAAGGGTTAATGTTTCTTTTACCTGTAAAGGGTTAACAAAGGGAACCAAACACCTGACCAGAGGACCAGTCAGGAAACCGGATTTTTCAAAGTGAGGGAGGGAACTTCTGGGTGTGTTTTGTCTTTGTTCTGCCTGTTTGTTTTCTCTCGGCTATGAGAGAAGAGCTTTTTTTTTCTATCTCCAAGCTTCTTTTGCTGGTTCCAATTGTGAGTATCAAAGGAAAAAGCATAGGTTTATAATTGTATTTTGTCTTACATGTGTGGAGTTGCTGGATGTTAAATTGATATCTTTTTGGAACTAAGGCTGATTATTCATATTTTCTTTTAAGCAATACCCTGTGTTTATGTTCATCTTGATGCAGTGATTCACGTCATGTGTTTTTTCTTTCTTTTTATATAAAGCTTTCTTTTTAAAACTTGTTGATTTTCTTTTCCTAGTTAGGCAAGGGGATAAGAATCTCTGTGCCAGGAGTACGTCCTCTCTAGGGAAAGACTGGGAGGCGGGAGAAGCAGAGGGGGCGGGAAAGGTTAAATCGCCCTCTCTGTTTTTGGTGTTCAAGGGATGAAGCAGGGAACTCTCCTAGTATCCCCAGGGCGGGAAATATCTGGGAGGAAAGTAAAGAGCAGACAGGGAAGGGGTTTATTTACCTTGGGAGGCTCCGGGCAATCTGAGTCTTGGGGTCCCCCAGGGAAAGGTAAAGGTTTGGGGAGACCAGAGAGTTTATCAGGTACTCAGAATCCTGATTGGTGGCAGTGAGATAAGATCCAAGCTGGTAATTAAGCTTGGAGGTTCATGCTAAGCACCCAGATTTTGGACGCTAAGGTCCAGATTTGGGACAGAGGCTTATTACACCTGCTTCATTTGAATAGTTTTAAATATCTGTATATGGCATTAGTGTCTTCCCTTTTTAAACTTCCAACTGCTACTAGGTGTACAAAACTATATAGCAAATCAAAATCCCCAGCTAGCAGGTGTTAACTTCTTGTATAGTGCAGTACTATAAAAATACTACACTAGCACATTTCTAGCTGTTGTCTATGTACCGGACTTGAAAGGTGCTGGACTCGGCAAAAATCCATAACTTGGTTCCCTGGGTTGGTAGATGGATTGCCCAAGTCAGGGATGGCATTTTAACATTATTACAAGCCCACATTTTAGCCAGTGGACTTTCAGAAATGTTCCTCTGCTAATGAAATAAATCTGATGTTTTAAATGCAACTTTAAAGCACCTCAGCATAATTTTTCTCAATTATCTTCTCTGCTTCAGGCAGAAGCCTCTGTAAACAAGGCATCTTACACCATGTCCTGAATGTCTCAATTGTATCTAAGGGAAGTAAATTCTAGAGCTGAAGGGTTTTCAGGGAGTGTCTGGTCTCCAGGTCAAAATGCTCAAATCTAGGAAATCTTAGGGCACCTCATTTGTCTTGGCAGGATGTAGGGGAAGGCCAGCCAAGACCCAGACCATATAGGAATTTCTGGATTGATGTTAGCACGTTCTGTTGCATGTGGAAACTGACAGGAAGCTATTTATTCTCTGTGGCTAATGCTGGGGAGGGTGGGACAAGTGGGGCAATTTGCCCAGTGCCCTGCTGGGGCCCCCATGAGAGTTTTCAGGGACCCCCAGGAGAGTTGTTGGCAGGTCTTCGGCGGCAGGTCCTTCAGTGCCGCCGAACACACCTGGATTGAGTGAAGGACTTGCTGCCAAAGACCCGGAACAACTTCTGCTCCGGGTCTTCGATGTCAATTCAGCAGTGCGGGCTCCTTCCACTCCAGGTCTTCGGCAGCAGTTCAGTGGTGGGTTCTTCACTCGCTCCAGGACCCACCGCCGAAGGGCCCCGAAGACCCAGCGTGGAAGGACCCCTGCCACCGAAGACCTTAGGCCCACTGAATCCTCTTGGCAGCCCTGGCTAATGCTACCAAGTAGGTAGGCATTTACAGTCACTTGATAGTCCTAGGTAGAGTGCCTTGCAGTACTCCAGTATGGAAGTCATAAAGTCTAAGATCTACACTAGGGGAACTGACCAGATGAAAGACATTTTTGGCCATAGTCACTTGAAGCCCCTAAATGAGGATCTGAAAGCATCCCCAACAAACTAATTTTGCCCCTTTCTGCCCACTGGAAGAGTCAGGATCCAATATTTTACAATATCCCTTTCAGTTAAAAATAGCCCAACACTAAATACTTCCCTTTTGAATGTAAAACGTATAGTTTCGATGGCCCTATTCCAGGGGCCGGCAACCTTTCAGAAGTGGTGGGCCGAGTTTTCATTTATTCACTCTAATTTAAGGTTTCACGTGCCAGTAATACATTTTAACATTTTTAGAAAGTCTTTCTATAAGTCTATAATATATAACTAAACTATTGTTGTATGTAAAGTAAATAAGGTTTTTAAAATGTTTAAGAAGCTTCATTTAAAATGAAGGTGGCCAGGACTGGGGCAATGTGATTGCCACTGAAAATCATCTTGCGTGCCACCTTTAGCATGCATGCCATAGGTTGCCTACCCCTGCCTATTCCCTTGTAGTGTATGTATTAACACCTTTTGGACACACAAATGGCCTCCTTTAGGGCTTATCCACACTGGACTCTCTTTTATTTTTTTTTTTAACCTTCAAGGGATGACTCCTACAGGTGGAGAGTGTGCACAACAGCGGTTACAAATGTGTTCAGTATCTTGGAAGTAAAAAATAATCTAGTGTACACACCCTGAGGGTGTCTTTTTACTGCTGAATTCACTGGGCTCTTACATGAGTGTTTAACCCCTCCTCCCTCTGTCCTCCTTCCCCACTACAATCCTTTAACCCAGTGGTTTTCAAACTTTTTTTCTGGCAACCCAGGTGAAGAATATTGTTGATGCCCCAGACCCAACAGAGCTGTGGATGAGGGGTTTGGGGTGTGGGAGGGGCTCAGGGCTGGGGCAAAGGGTTGGGGTGCAGGGTGAGGGCTGTGGGTGGGGCTGGGGATGAGGGGTTTGGGGTGCAGGAGTGGGCTCTGGCTTTGGAGGGGGCTCAGAGCTGGGGCAGGGTATTGGGGTGCAGGAGGGGGTCAGGGCTCTGGGCTCGGGGTGCAGGCTCTCTGGTGGGGCTGGCAATGAGGGGTTGGTGTGCAGAAAGGGGCTCTGGGTTTTGGGGGGAGCTCATGGTTGGGCCAGAGGATTGAGGCATGGGCTTACCTCTGGCGGTTCCCCATCAGCAGCATAGTGGGGGTGCTAAGGCAGGCTTCCTGCCTGTCCTGGCACTGCAGACCTTGCTGTGCCCCAGAAGCGGCCAGCAACAGGTTCAGCTCCGAGGCAGAGGTGCGCAAGCGGCTCTTGCCCCCTGACACTGCCTCCCCCCAGCTCCCATTGGCTGGTTCCTATCTAATGGGAGTGCAGAGCTGGGGCTTAGGGAGGGGGCAGTGCGCTGAGCCGCATGGCCCCCCCCACCTAGGAGCCAGACCTACTGCTGGCCACTTCTGGTGCGCAGCAGGGTGTCAGAACAGGTAGGGACTAGCCTGCCTTAGCTGGGCAGCACCACAGACAGGACTTTTGGCTGCCCGGTGGCAGTGCTGACCAGAGCCGCCGCAACCCAGTGCCTTACATTCCACAATTCAATACTCAGTCGCAACCTTCAGTTTGAAAACCACTGCTCTAACCAAGTTTGGTGCTTTTAATCTAGACTAGCTGACCTGACTTGAGGTACAGGCTAGAGCTCTGTCTGGTAACCTACCCATCTTGCAGGATGCAGACTAAAATCCCTCGAGAGCTGATAGTCCCTAACTTTCTTGAGTGTCCCTGCATAGGCATGTCCTTAGAGATGGCTTTTTTAATGCTGTTGCCTATAAGGCACCTCATGCTACAAATCAGTATATTGAAGCAGATCTTATTACAACTTGGGTAAAGTCCAGTTCTATTTTGTAATGTAAACATGACACCTAACTATGTTAATGGCTTCCTTGGTCTAAGAGTTTAAACTGGTTTTCAAACACATGTAATGACTCATCTGCACTTCACATAGACTATGTCAAAGGACAAATATTATAACCAGGTCACCCAGCAAGGTTATAGTTGTACTGTCAGTATACTCTTAAGTGGCTTATTGGTAGCTATTTCATTGTTGTTTGATGAATGACCAGAGAGAAATCTAGCAAGTAGAAGAGCCTAATAGAGAAGCATGGGTACTCAGAACACTTCCCTTTTCCTGGGGCCCTGGGCGAACAGAAATCTAGGTTTGCATTACCTACAAGAGATCTGATTTACAGTTAATTGTTTTGAGCATTTGTTCTCTGACAGATTACTCAAAATAGCTTAATTATTTCACTTATTGTAGAGACAAACAAATGTTTAGCTTGCACACTTGAACTACCAAGTAAAGCAGTTAGACTGGTTGTTGTGGGGGTAAAAAAATCTGCATTCCAGACACTTCAGACCCTCTTGAGATACATGGAACCTGAACAGGAGCTACAAAATACTTAATGTCTGTCTGTCCTTGTAGTCTTTGTTTCCCAAGAGGCCTTTGCATTACTGCTGGTTATGGCTTTTCAAATATTCCTTCCAGCTGGACAGCTATTCCTAGTTAGACATGATTAGCTTACCTCTATTTAAGGCACCTATACTGAAGTCTTTTTTAGTGCTCTGTTCTCCTCTATTGCATTACTTTACTTATATTTATAACGAGTTTCTCTGGCTTCTTGCCAGACACAGACTGACGCATCCCCTACCATACAAGGCATTTCATACTGTCTCCGTGGGACTGACGTTTGTGCCCTTTACCATACACCCAGTTTCTATAGATTGAAGATAGAGATCTATGCTCTTCTGTTCAGAAACTAAGTAGAAGAGTACAAAAAACTTTGTTTGCACTGTATGTAACCACTTGTGTATTGAAGTGCCCTTGTAGTAGTGCCTGGGCTTTGTGCTGTTCATGTAGGTAGTAGCTCTTAATCTTTAATCCTTTTTATTGTATTCGGCAAACATAAGTCCCATCTTAGTTGAGAGCTGCTAAGTTGGTGTTCTTTGTTGCAAGGCCCACAAGCCAGTGGTGGCTCCCATTGACCCTGAGTGTGGCTCCCTAAATTCCCTGTAAGCTGTGTGGCAGGCTGTAAATAGCCGCGCAGCAGCTCTAAAGGGCCATGCAGCAGGGACCTGGAGAGCAGAGAGGTAGAGGGTGGGCGGGAACTGGGGAGGGGAGCAAATTGGGGCATGCTGGGCTGCTGTAGGCCTCTCCCTTGGCCCCGGAGCTGTTGTGCTGCCTGCCAGCAGGCGGGACAGAGGGTCCCGTTCCCCAGAGCTCCTGTGCTGGCTGGGAGAGGGCTGTGGGGAGTCCTCTGACTCCAGCTCCGGGGCAGCTTGCCTGCACCCCAAACTCCTCATTCTTGGCCGCACCCCTGGCCAGAGCCCTCCGTCTTCCCCCGGCATCCCAACCTTCTTCCCCAGCCAAAGCTGCCCCCCATCCCAACCCTCTGCCTTGGCTCTTAGCCCCCTCCCAAACCCTAAATTCCTCATCCCTGGACCCCCTCCAGAGCCTGCACCCCCAGCCAGAGCCCTCCCCACTTGGCCCCTCATCCCAACCCGCTGCCGCAGCCAAAGCCTACCACCCGCCATCCCAACCCTCTGCCCGAGCCCTAAACCCCTCATCCCTGGCCCCACCCTGCATCCCTCACTCCTTCATTCCAACCCTTTGCCCCAGCCCTGAGCCACCTCCCGCACCCTGAACCCATCATCCCTGGCCCCACCTCAGAGTCCACACCCCCAGCCAGAGCCGTATCCCCCCCCCTCGCATCCCAATCCTCTGCCCCAGCCCTGAGACCCCTCTTGCATCCTGAACCCCTCGCCCCTGCATCCCAACCCTCTGCCTGAGCCCCTGCTTGCACCCCAAACCCCTCATCCCCAGCTCCACCCCCACACTGCACCCTCTGCCCTACCCTGGGCCACCTCCCACACTCCAAACCCGTCAGCCCCACCCCATGTGGCTTTCACATTGAAGGTTTTTTGCCAAAATGGCCCCACTTCAAAAATAGTGAAGAGTACTGTGCTAAGTAGTAAGATGGTACGTCTCATATTTATTATGTTTTTCCTTTTCCCCCCAGGTTAATATACAATCGAACAAGTAAGATCACAGAGCCTCCAGATGGAGTGGATGTCAAAGTCCCAGGGTTTGGACAAACATTTTCCTTGGAATTCCTTGACCCTAGTAAAAGAAGTGTTGGTATGTACTAGTTTTGTTCATTGTCACATGTTTAATACCTTTTTCCATTACATCTGATATACAGCACTTTAGAGGATTGCAATTTCAATTCAGTTCCCTACTGAAGTCCAAGGAAAGCTATGTAGCATTTGTATGAAGTAGGATAGCACATGTGTTCATTTTGCTTATAAACATTAGTATTGTGCATTCACAGGGCTTTGGAGTGGATTCCAGAGCAGTGGAGCTGCAGGTTTTTGCCTGGAGCTGGAGCGGAGCCAGAGCACAGCTCCAAAGCCCCGGTGTTTTGTCCTGTCAGAGAAATAGCCGCCTACACACCACCACCACCACTAACAAAAAAAAATATTGTGCATATGTTACGTCATGTGGCTAACCTGAGAACTTTGTCTGATGAACAAATGGGGCAGAACCGAGTGCTCGCCAATCTGTTAAAATGTATTCAGAATTAAAATTCTCAGAATGAAACTCCAACAGTCATCCTAAAGGCTTCTGTAGGAAGTGAGACTGAGTGCATAGAAAAAGCTCTCTGCAAGAGGGGCTTGACAAACTATGTGAAAATAATCAGGAAACTTTTAATAATAATAAAAAAAAACCCTTCTTTGCTGCAGCAGCCCCAGGCCAGGTAGCCCTCAGTGGAATGGATTTCCATACCCACTGTATGAATTTGGGAGATCTGGCACTCTTCCTTTTATTCCCTTTTCCCTCAAAAATTCATACAGTAATGGACTCTAAATAGAGGGGTAATTTAGCCCCAGCTGCTGTATCTCATGACTACGAATTCCTAAAAAAAATACATCTGACATACTGACAATTTTCATAGCACAATCTCATTGGCAGATGCTTAAATCTCTGACCCAAAAGTTGATGTAATGGGGGGTTAGATTTGATTTATTAGCCTGTTACTGCCACTTGTGATACAAAGATTTCTTAGACTAATATAGCAGCTCTTTCACAGAATGTGTACTTGCAGTGATGGAAAATAAATGTTGTGTTCACTTGGTGGTAGGATGATACTTGAACATCCAGTAGCCTACTTTACAAATGGGGTTTACTGGTTGACCAGAATTCATAGTGCACTTTGTCATGCAAGTCTTGGTGAGAAGAGCATATGGGAGCAGCTTGTATTTAAAAGCACAATCGGGTGCTAACTGATTTTGCTGCATGTGATTGTCCTTTCTTGGCTGAAAGGATACATATATAAAATTTTCTTTTTAAATTGGCTTTGTAGCCTTAAACAGTCTGTGAAGGGATAATAGTGCATTTACAATCTCCCTCTGACCCTTTTAATATAGGATACACTTAAACAGCAGTCCCAGTTACCTTAGAAATCAGTATTGAAATCAGCCCAAACTGCTGATAGGGCTTTTGGTAGAGAAGGTACTAATCTAAAATGAAAAAAACCCAATTTTCATGGCCTTAAAGATATTTTAGGCCTCCAGTTAAATGGGCTTTGAAGGATTCTGCTCTAATATGCAGCCCTGGGTCTCCAGGTTTCATCTTTTGTTGCAGTGTTTGTTTTGGATATAACTGTACTTACTCCTTTACTAGAGGGATAAATAAAAGGTTAAATAAAATGCAGTTTACCTTATCACTTGAGATAACTAGTCTGCAAATACTCTGTCCATTGTTTGCTATCAAAGCATTGTGTTCAGCCAACCCAAGTGGATTAAAATTCCTAATCTTTTGATGGAAATAAAACTAGTTTCACAGTAGTTTCTATCATAGAGCAAATCACAAGTGTCTGTATCCAGGAAAAAATGTATGTGGAGGGCCCAGACTAGTCTGTACAAATGTTATCTTCCTGCAGTTATTTGGTGGTCAGCTCACTGTAAAAACTCTAGTGTACACGAGCTCTTAGAATTGGGAATAGTTTATTGCACTCTTATCTGCACATTGGTAAGCCACCATATTTATGATTTAAGTGCAGCGTGTACAAAAGGAAGGTAGATGGGGGGTGGAAAAAGTTGTAGGGATTGTCTCACAACAGATTAGAGAATTTTTCAGAAGAAAAAAACCTCTTTGTATCTTTGCTACATACCTAACATCCTTCACTTTGCCTAATGCAGCCAAGCTGTTTAAACTGTGTCTTGGACTAAAGTAATCTTACATTTGTATGGAGGCAGAATAATCTAACTGGAGTTAAACTTCAGTTTCACTATTGATGGATGCCCAGTAAGGCTGTTGTGATGCTGATCTCTTCTTTTTCTGTCTACAGGCACTTACTTTTACACATTGGTGCAGAGTCTGGTAGACTGGGGCTACCAGCGGGATAAAGATGTAAGAGGAGCTCCCTATGACTGGCGGAAGGCACCAAGTAAATGAAACTTCATTACCTGAATTAGTCATTTTATTGACTTCCTAGGCAGTAAATTTGGCTGAATTTATTACCCTTTTCTTCATGAGATCCTTTTTACAACCCTAATCCTGATTAGAGTGACCGTTAGGGACCTAACTCTGGGACAGCTCCACAGGAATTTTGATAAAATGACATTACATATGGAGCAAAACCCCATAAGTAATATTGGAAAGTTCTACAGTGCCTCCCTGAAATAAACCTGGTCATCTATTAGCAAGGCATAATCCACAGGACCACAATGTTGCCTCAAAGTCTAACTCTGTTACTTAATTGCTTTGTCTGGAGAAATCAGCTCCACTGTGTGTAGTGTCATTAAAATTCAAGGCTAAGGGGTAATGTTCAAACCTGTATCCTGCATTTACACATTCCTTTAGCTGTGTAAGAAGGTCAGACACTCTGTACTCTTTATCGCACTCTAGTCTTACTTTACTGTCTCCCGTCTATAGTTTGAGATAAAAAATACACTCTTCATATTACATGTGAAGACAAAATGAAGAAGCAGCACATTCATGCAGGTAACATTTTAGTGTCCCAGGCTGTTGCCCTGCCCTGAAGAGTTGAATTCTGAAAGATCTAGAACTGAGACATGGTCTTATTTTGAAATCCAGGGAACTTCTTGATGAAAATCAACAACTCTGATTGTTTGGTAACAGACTGGTCTGTAGCTGGCCTAAAAGGATTATGAGGATAGAGAGATGCATTTTATTAGGTTTTCTTTGGTTTGATGAATATTTAGTTACATGTTACAAACAGGAGTGGTATTGTCTCAGAAGGCACTAACAGGATCTCTAAATTAGCAGTGACTAGTCTTGTTAAATCTTATTAAATCCATTGACAAAATAAAACAAGTTGGCAGGCAACTGCTGCCTATAGAATTTTAAAAAGGTCAAAAATACAGCTGGACTGAAAAGCCATGGTTTTACTCAGTGGGCAAAAATGGGAGTTTTTCTAAGGCTTCTAACTTACTGTCTTTTAAGTGAAAAATAAAAGTGATTTTCCAAGTAGCTTCAGGTGGGATTTTCAGAAGTGCTCGGTGCTGGTCTAATTCTACTCCCATTAAATTCAGTGCGAGTTTTACCACTGAATTCAGCGGGAGACGTTAGACCAATGTAGACTTTTTTGAAAAGCCTGCCCTTTGATAAATACATGCTACTGAGAGAGAAGCAGTATAAATAGTCTTCTGAGCTTGAAACAATTCACTTCTACATTTTTAGAAACAATTCTAAGGAAATGAAAAGTGAGGAAAATTTGGCTTCTAGCAACATGCTGTTTGAATTAATGGTATGAACCTGTTCCCTTTACTTACAGCATCAAAAGCTAATCTTTTAAAACACTGTATGTTGAAAGATGGCATTTGCAGACAACCTCCCTACTTAACTATACTGTCTTGATATTTCTAGATGAGAATGGAGACTATTTTGTGGCCCTTCGGAAGATGATTGAGTTGATGTATGAACAAAATGGAGGTCCTGTGGTCTTAATTGCCCACAGTATGGGTAATATGTATACTCTGTATTTCCTCAACCATCAGACTCAGGATTGGAAAGACAAGTACATAAAGGACTATGTGTCACTGGGTGCTCCATGGGGAGGAGTGGCTAAAACCCTTCATGTGCTGGCTTCCGGTAGGTAACCTGCTTAAATACTTGAATTTAAATGGAAGCTCCCACAGGATGTTAGAGTTACTGTTAACCATAGCATTAGAGAACTGAGTTGGAAATGCTATCAACTTTCAATTAAAAAATGGCTTTCAGCCCATAAGCTTATAACTGCTCCAGTTTCAGGCACGATTTCCAAACTCCATTCTCCTTATATAGAATATGGTTGAATTTTCATATCCCAGTATTGAGCTGTCCTGTTTTCTTCTTTTTGGGATGATGGAATCGGGGCACAAGGGGCTATTCCAAGCTCTCATTACTCTCAATTTTGAATGGCAAAACTGACTTGGAAGCTTCTAAATGCTCTAACTGCAGACTTGGCAGTTCTCGAGGTATGTGGAATCCTGACTGATGGCAGAAGCATGGCCACCTGCAAAAATCTTTGCAAGGCGCACACACCTTAACATTTTAAAATGGTTTTTAAGAAAACAAATCTCTGAATGTGTGGCATTATATATTGGTAGTAATGAGAGGGAATGTTTGGTAGCTGAAGTGAATATCAAAGACGCCAGGCCTGAGATTTAAATTTCTTTATCCTCATTTTGTTTAATACAGACACTGTTCTTTCACTAATCTTCAAAGAATTGCTCCTGAGTAAAAAGAACATACAGTACGCAGTATACCTTTTTGTAATTTCAGTATCATATGGTCATGCCTAAACATCTCCTGTAGCAGAGAGCTGAATTAATTTTTGCATATTGCTGCTTAACTATTAAGACCTTTGGCTTCCTCTTAGTTCACTACTAACTTATGATAGGTTTGTTTGCAGTATTTGTTCCTGAAACATTTTTACATCAAGAAAATTAGGAAGGACATATACCAAAGTGCTTATGAGGTGTGGGTGCTGCAAAAAAACATTTAATGTGCTTAAATAAGGCACTTGGTTTTGAGATGGGAATGTACAACTCAAAGCCACTAATTAAAAAGCTGAAAATGCATATATCCTTTGGGCACCTACAATTGTTTGTTTTTGTCAACGTAGCATTGCAAAATTGATTTCCCTCCCCCAAATAGCATCCTGTGGCTTGCAGGCTTCTGCAGAAACTGACTTTTTCATGTGATGTACTCTAAATATTCAGAGCAGGAGGCTTTACTGGATAGCTAACGTTGCGTGGTGTCCAAGCGATACAGGATGTGAGCAGAATGAACCAGCACCACTTAGGATCTCCCCATACCTACAGTGTTTTGCTTCTTTCTTGTTACTACATGAGCAATATTTATTGTATGTAGCATCTCATCACAAAGTGGCTGTTCGTACATATGCATAGAGAAGAATCACTTCAATTTCTACTGAAATACAGCCATCACTGGGACAGAATGTAGTCACTAACAGCATACAGCAGCAGGAAACAGTATCAACAGGAAGTGAACAATAGTGCAGGGGAAAGGTAGGTGGGCAGAGTGTAACTGTCAGTGTTGGAATTCATATGTTAGGCTTTAGCGGCAGGTGTGCCATTTGAGGCACAATTGAACTTTTTATGTCATACAAAAAGATAAAGCAAGGGAAAAGTGTTTACGCACAAGTCTACTAACTGCTTTCAAACAAGAGCTACAAGGAACAACTTCCATGTTAAAGTCAAGGTAGAAAACATTTTCCTCAGCAATGTGACAGGAGTATCTTCAGGGCCTTGTGGTGGTCACTCTACTCTTCCAGTTTTCTTTCTTAATCAGATTCAGGTGGTCGTATGTTGACCGTTAGCTGCAATTATATGGAAATGCTGGCAAGCGTAGTTAGGGCACCAGGGGTATTGTGCTACACCCCTCCTTACTGTACCAGAGAATCAGTAGTGCCATCTAGTGAGTTTAAAAATACAGCATATTTTTTGCAAATTAAAAACAATTAAAATCTTTTTTTCTTTTGGTTGTTTCACATTCTTCCTGCACACTTTGGGTGGTATTTCAAGGCATTGTATAGCTGGTGACTTGGTATATGTACTACATTTTGCAGGATGGTGGGGTTTTGTTTTTTTTGGGGGGGTACAGCATAGGTAAGTGTTCAGAAAGTGGACTTGTTCGTGTATAGGAGCATCCTATTTACTGTCTTCTGGGTTACTTACTCTCTTTGCTCCTGGGGGAATTCTGCAACAAAAAATATATTTTCAAATTCTGCAAATTTTATTTGCTGAAATAACACCATATAATCACACCAGTTTCAATTATTTTTGATCATTTATTTCAAAATACTTGTCAGTAAGCATGCCTGTACCAATATAGCCCACAAAACAGATTCCTTACTAGGCATATTAATACAGAACTCTGAGTAATTCATTTAGACTACAATACAGGACCATATATCCTGCACCCCTCAAAAGCAGTGCAAAGACTTGGGAGAGTCAGGGATAACGGAAGAACTGAGGGAGAAGAAAGTAATTGCTGGGAAGGAGCCTGCATGTGAACTTGGAGGGTTGTTGGGTGTGAATGGGAAAAGTATGGAACAGGGTTTTTTGGCGGGGGAGGGGGGGAGGGAGAGGGGTTGTTAGGGAGCTTCTCCCATGCAGACCCTGACTGACCCCTAGCCTCTCCCATTGTCAGGCACATCTCCCCCTGTCTCCACGTGTCCCTGCATCCCCTGCCCACATGTCCCTCCACCCCCACTCAGACATCCTCTCTCCCCATCCCCATGTGGCCCTACACCCCCTACCCCGTCCCCGTATGTCTCTGTGCCTCCACTCCCATTCAGCCCCTGCCCCAGTCTGTCCTCCACCACCAGCCCTTATGAGTCCCGTCTGACTGCTGAGCAGCCCCACACTGTCTGTCTCCCCATAGCATCTGTCTCCTGACCTGGCCCAACAGTGGCTGTGAAAAAGGCTGACTCTTTCTCTTCCCTCACTGTCCTGGAGCTGCTGCTCTGTTCTATCACTGAACTGTGAAAATCTGGGTGTCCACCTTGTTTCTTCTGCTGTCTCATGAGATCTCTTGAATGCACAAATGTACAGGGGGTAACACCAGCGTGTTCTCCCAACCAAAACATTAAGGGAAGAGTGTCCCTGTGAATCACTGCAAAATCTGTACCTGATTCCTTTAGAAAAAGAATTTTAAGATAGTTTTACAGATGGCCAGAATGATTGCCTAATGATTGATGATGTGAAGAACTTTTGGGCCCAAAGCTCCCAAATGAGCCCAAGTCAAAAATATTTTCTTCTTAAAGAATATGTCAGAAGGGTAGCCTCAGGAAAATGCCATTCTAGGTTGTCTTTAGCAATGTTTCTTGCCTCTGTCATTCGGTCAACTAATTTGTTCCTCTTTATAAGGTATAAGCAGTTATTGGAATTGTATCTACAGTATTTAAAACATCCAGACTGTTTCCTACTAGTGATTGATGTATTTCCAGTCAAACTCTGTAATCTTTTAAGTAAGGAAAGTAGGTTCCTCATTCATTCCATCATTATAAGCAGTAATTGATATTTCAGTGTACAATAAATAAAACAAAAATCTATTTTGTAGGTGACAACAACAGGATACCTGTCATCAGTTCACTTAAGATCCGAGACCAGCAGAGATCTGCAGTTTCAACCAATTGGCTGCTCCCCTACAATTACACATGGCCTCCAGATAAGATCTTTGTAAGCACACCCACAGTTAACTACACTCTCCAGGATTACCAAAAGTTCTATAAGGACATCAACTTTGAGGATGGCTGGCTCATGAGACAAGACACTGAGCCCTTGGTCTACCAGATGATACCACCTGGTGTGCGTTTGCACTGTCTCTTTGGCACTGGTGTAGAAACACCTGACTCATTCTACTATGAGGCCTTTCCTGATAAAGAGCCCAAGATCTATTACAGCGATGGTGATGGCACAGTGAACTTGGAGAGTGCCTTACAATGTAAAAAGTGGGTGGACATGCAAAAGCAGGAGGTGATATTGTTTGAGCTATCAGGAAATGAGCATATTGAGATGCTGTCTAATGCTACAACTATTTCTTATGTGAAAAAACTTCTTTTTGATTTGTGACACTCTGTGGACAGTGTTTTTTTTCCTCCATCACCTGTGATGCCTTCCCTTAAGTGAGGGGAAAATGCCTTTTGATCCTTTGGTTTTAAAACACTTGGAGTATTTATTTGGTCTCTTTTCAGGCCGTGTTCAGAAAGCTGTTTGTCCTTAATGATCACTTGTCTCTTGGATTAGTGTTCATAATGCGTCATAGTGTTTCACATTCTAAAGGCTTGGTCATATGTGCATTCTGGTGCTGCTAGACAAATGTCCAGTGTTCATACAGAAGTTCACTTGAACATTTTTCACACCCTATGTGCAATATGTGCAGCCTACACTGGTTTTTACTTGTGATCTTTGGAGAGTTGGGGTGAGGGAAACAATTGCTTGCTGATTACTGTCAGTTCTGTACTAAAGCAAGGGAGAGGTTGTGAAGGATTTTTTGAGTACAGAACTTTTCAAAAGGGTGACAAATTCTGAATCATTATCCATAAATAAGCTAGTAAATATGAAGGTCTAAGCAGGTGTTATAAATAGACATGGAGTTAAGATATTGCAGGACTTTGGTCATATCCAGCTTACCTGTTTCTTCATTTGTACTGCTACTGGAGAAGAGGGAAAGTGCATTAATTATCTGAAGTTCCTTATCTGATGTCTTGGAAAAATTGAAGAGAATCCAGTTGTCCTTAACTTTAGTAAGCTGATGACTTAGCATCAAGAGTCTAAGGCTGCTGGCTTCATGCTTTAAAATAAAAGGTTAGTAGTTGTCACTCCTCGTACAATGGCTGTGGCTACATGGTGTATACATTGAAATCCACAGGAACTTGGTATCAGCAAATTTTGTGAAGTGCTGACTTTGCATGTCAAAGTGACAAGTTATCTCCATTAGTTCAAATGGTAATAGAGCTCAAAAAACCAAAGCCCCCTCCTACCCAAAACAAGTAAAAATTAAAGTTTCCACAATGCGGAAAAACCCCTTTGTATGTATCTTGCTTTCAGGCAAGTACAATTCTGCTGTAATCCAGTTTCCAGCTAACTAACCATCTTTCCTATTGGATCAAAATTATGTTTAGTTGAAGAAAAAGCTTAGAATTGTAGGGTATTTATAGAGTAAAATATCTTTCCTGTAGGGGTAATGAGTTCTTAATTTGGGTTGAGAAACAAACATTTAAAAGGGGCACTATGTATTAGGCCCCAGAAAATTGTATAGCATGCAGCCCTCCATGAAACAATACTTCAGTAGCTTAACCATGGTAGACCACTTGTCATTGCATTTTTCAGAAAACTGCTATGAACACTTCCAGGGTGCAGGGTTCTTCAGAAAAAAAGTTACCTTAAGAGTTATGCTTATCAGAAATCCTACAGAATTAAGAATCCATTGATTTCTAATGTTAGGAGATTGCAGTTGTGTAAAAGGTAACGTTTTAACCATTCTTGTAGTGCATAGAGGTTGTTTGCTGCCATTGCAATCTTTGATTAGGATGTGCTGATCTGACAGCTTTCTCTCATGAGTGTTTGCAACTGCACAATGTTAACACTCTGGCACAGGGTGGATCTAGAATGCTCAAGGTTCTAATATATTTTGCATTAGCTAATCACTTGTAGAAATTCTGACTGGGATCATTGGTAAGTTAAATATGTCCCTGTGCAGAAGAGAGAATAAGACTAACTCCCTGTCTCTGAGGGAGGACCAGCATTTCCCAGTAGAATTGAAGGTTTGTCTCTTGGAATCACTTACCTAAGATTTAGTGCTCAGCAACTATATGGCTCAAACAGACTTTTCTGCCTCAGCTGTGTGTGCTAGTCCACTGCCAGATCTGAGTTGCCCACTGGCTATGTGTAACACATGGCTGACTGCTTAAATCTTAGAGAACACAAGGATGAAATCCTTTTAGTCGGACTGTTTTTTGGTAGGCTTCTGCAGATTGCTGTACCAAGAACCACAGTTCTAGTCTAAGGCTCTTCATGTGGTCTAACTCCATTGTGAACAAACTACTGTAAGACTGGTCTGCAGTACATACAACTATGCAAAGTAACTGATTCAAAAGTCCAGCTTTTTCAAATCTATGATACTTAACCCAGGTAGAATGTAAGCTTGCTAACTAGCACCATTACGGGAGGAACTGGAATCTGTACTGGCTCCCAGCATAGACTGAAGAATATGAGTAGGGCTGTAGAAAGGACTCAGGCTCCACCTGGTCTGGAGGATTTTTTTTAGAACTGGTTTATTTACGAAGCTGTCCAGCGCTGTGTGCTTAATCTGTAAAATGCTTAATCTATAGCAAGAGGTTTTTTTTGGCTTTGGTATTCTGTACACTTGAAGAAGCAGAAACATTGACACTTCTAAAAGAGCTGCACCAGATTATTTTGTTTTGATTTAGCATTTGATATTTACTGTATTTTCTCTCTTTGGGGAAATGCACAGCTCTGTGTTTCTAGCTAATTCCATCTCATACTTTTACTTTCATCCCAATGACCCTTTAGTCCACACTCACTTATCTTTCCATTAACAGATGGACCCTCCAGTCGCTTTTTGTGCTCAATAAGTCTGCTCTCTTGCTTTTACTTAACACTGGTAAAGTGGATTTGACAGCCCTCCAAACTTGTAGACATGCTGTAATTTGTCAGCATAAATCCTTGTTTCTTTCCTGAGCAGAATTGCACACTTCTTACATTAAAGTGTGAATGTGGAGGACTCACTAGTTAAAATACTCACACATCTGATGATTACCTGGTTGGGGGTGCTTTGTAAGATGGATCACAATTCTGATTTCTCATTTTCCATCAAATCCTCCTGAGCTCTGCTCTTTTGTCTACTGTGCAATCCCAGGATAGAGATGTCCTCAGTGTGAAATAAATGGAGTACCTAAAATACAGGGGTATACATCCCAAAAGGTGGAAGTAGTTAAATTGTGCATTTCTCTTTTCTACTAGAAGTCTGTTTTCTTTATTGCTTGACCCTCTGCATTAGAGGGCAAACTCAAGTCTATTTAGAATCACTTCAGTAGGGTTGGTTGCAGTGTTGTTATAGCCATGTTGGTCCCAGGATATCAGTCAAGATGGATGACATGTAATATCTCTTGGACCAACTTCCATTAGTGAAAGACACGCTTTCAAGTTTACACAGAACTCTTCTTCAAGTTGGCTGTAAGACTGTTAAAGTATGCAGTCTTAAGTATTCTACATTCTTGTGGAGAAACTAGTCTGAGGAAATAATTATTGCTGGAAAGAGGAAAATTACTTACCATTTGTGAATGTCTATTTTTCTCCTAATCTTCATTTTCAGGATATTTTCAGAAACCAAAAGTTGTTAAGGACCAAAATGTATTTTTTATTTATAACAAAATGTAAAGAGAATGCTGGAGGAACTTCAGCTGTTACTGTAGTGCTGCTGCAGGGTCCCTATGTGATTCTGCTCGGAACAGAAGATTCTAATGTCAAGCAATAATTGCAAAGGAGTTGCAGGCCAAAGGAAGGAATATTTGGTATTAAGATATTTCTTGGAGCAAGGTGTATTCAAGATCCTCTTAAATTCAGGGAATGTTTGGCAGTTACTTTGCTGCTCTAAATTTAACAGTATTTTATATGGAACATGATCTGGTGAGACCCAGCATTTTATATATTTTCCTCTTTGTGTATGAATGACTGAGTTACAGATTTTTGCATATTTTGTCAGACTTTGATAACATAATAAACTTTATCTAATATTGAATGCCTTTTGTCATGGATAACACAACTACAGATGCTGCTCGCTCGCTCTCAAATGTGCTACAAGTCGTGAATGTATTCATGTTTATTGCTGCTTAAAAGGTAGCATTTTAGCCAAATTATGAGCTAAACCTGATAGCAGCATTGTTTCCTTCCAATGTACAGCAACCTCTTGCTTTAGAAGGGTAACTGAAAATACAAATATGTCGTCATTCTGCATTAAAGTAAATGCTCAATTCAAACCAATTAGCACAAATTGCTAGTATTGAGACTCAATATGAGCGGAAGCTTTCATCCATAGTTTCGAACCTGTTCCTCTTAGGCCTCTTGTCTCAGTAACTTTTCTTCAAATACGCTGACTTGTTTATAGGCCTGTTAGATCAGTGGTGACTGATGACCCAAAAATTGTGGGGGTGCAATTGCTGGAGACATCTTCTGCCCTTCTACTTTCCTTCATGTAGTTTGACAAAACTGTCATGGTAGGGATTGGGGCAGGGGCTGCAGGAGTAGTTTCATTTGGGCAGATCAGGCAGGTGTTTAGAAAGGAGAGAAGTGTGTGTGGTTTTTTTTCCCTTCCCTCTTAAGAAATCAATGAAGGGTGGGCTGGGAGAACAGTATTTACCCTATATCCCCTTTGCTGTTTTCTAGTCATTTCAGTTTAGCTCATGGCTTGTTCCTAAATGACCAGGTTTTTAATGTCCTTTATTTTAATTCTACCTTATAGTCATTCTGTTCTCTTTTTGTAGGGCTCTGATTTCCTCTTTTATTCATTCCTCATACTGTCATTTGTTTTTTCCTAACTTTTTCCTCCAAGTTACACCTGCTTTCTCTCCACTCAACTTCAGCTGTTCACCCTCACTTTTCCTTTAAATCTGTTTTGGTACTTCCATTTAGTTTTCCGCCTGATAGAGTAAGTTTCTTGATAGCATAAATGACTACTTTTTGGAGCAGTTAGTCCTGGAACCTACAACAAGAGAGATGATTCTTGATTTAGTCCTAAGAAGAGCATGTGATCTGGTCCAAGTGATATAGCTAAACTTAACATCCCTGGTGGGAGGGGAGACACATCAAAGAAGCCCACCACAGTAGCATTTAACTTCAGAAAGTGGAACTATACAAAAATGACAAAGCTAGTTAAATGGAAATTAAAAGGAACAGTCCCAAAAGTGAAAACTGCATGGAAACTTTTAAAAACCATAATAGACATTCAAATTAAATGTATACCCCAAATTAAAAAAAATTGTAAGAAGGCCATAAAAGTACCACGACAGCTAAACAATAAAGTAAAAAGTGGTTAGAGGCAAAAAGGTATCCTTTAAAAATTGGATGTCAAATCCTACTAAGGAAAATAGAAAGGAGCATAAATTCTGGCAAGTCAAGTGTAAAAGTATATTTAGACAGGTCAAGAAAGAATTTGAATTGCAACTAGCAAAAGACTAAAAAACTAACAGCAAAGTCCATCAGAAGCAGGAAGCTTGCTAAACAATGTGGAGCCACTGGATGATCAAGGTGCTAAAAGGAGCCTTATCTTCCTTGAGTGCTATCGTGGAGAAGGTGTATGAATTCTTTCCATCAGTCTTCACTGCAGAGGATGCGAGGGAGAGTCACACTCCTGAGACATTCTTTTTAGGTGACATATCTGAGGAACTGTCCCAGATGGAGCTGTCATTAGAGGAGTTTTTGGAACAAACTGATAAATCAGAGAGTAATAAGTCACCAGGACCAGATGGTATTCACTCTAGAGTTCCTTCAGAACTCTGATATAAAATTGCAGAACCACTGACGGGGGTATATACCACAATCATTTAAATCAGTTTCTGTACCAGATGACAGCTAATGTGACCCCAAATTTTTAAAAAAGGCTCCAGAGATGATCCAGGCAATTACAGGCTGATAAACCTAACTTCAGCAGGCAAATTGGTTGAAACTATAGTAAAGAACAGAACTATCAGACACACAGGTGACCATGATTTGTTGGAAGAGTCAGCAGGGCTTTTGTAGAGGGAAATCATGCCTCACCAATCTATTAGAATTGTTTGAGTGGGGGTCAACAAATTTGGACAAAGGTGATCCAGGGGCTATAGTGTAATTAGATTTTCAGACATTCTTTGACAAGGTCCTTCACTGAAGGCTCTTAAAGTAAGTAGTCATGGGTTATGAGGGAATGTCCTCTCATGGTTCGGTAACTGCTTAAAAGATAGGAAATAAAGGGCAGGAATAAATGGTCCATTATCAGAATGGAGAGAGGTAAATAGTGGTGTCCCTAAGGGGTTTGTACTGGGACCAATGTTGTTCAACATATTAATAAATGATCTGGAAAAAGGGGTAAACAGTGAAGTTGAAAAATTTGCAAACTAAACAAAATAAATCAAGACAGTTAAGTCCAAAGGAGACTGCAAAGACTTACAAAGGGATCTCACAAAGCTGGGTGACTGGGCAATAAATGTCAGATGAAATTCAATGTTGATAAATGCAAAATTATGCACATTGGAAAACATAATCTCAAATATAGACCCCATCATTTTGTATGTATATTAGCTGTTACCACTAAAGAAAAATCTTGGCGTCATTGTGGATAATTCTCTCAAGACCTCTGTTCAATATGCAGCAGCAGTCAAAAAAACTTAAAAATCTTAGGAACTAATAGGAAAGGGATAGAAAGTGTGATAAAATAGCATCATGCCTGTATATACATCCACGGTATGCCCACATCTTGAATACTGCATGCAGATCTGGTCACCCCATCTCAAAAAGATAGAACTGGAAAGGCTATAGAGAAGGGCAACAAAAATTATTAGGGTTATGGAACAGCTTCCATATGAGGAGAAATTAAAAAAATCTGGGACTTTTCAGTTTGGAAAAGAGATGAGATAGAGGGACATGATAGTGGTCTATAAAATCTTGACTGGTGTGGAGAAAGTGAATAAGGAAAGGCTATTTACTCCTTCACACAACACAAGAACCAGGAATCAGTCACCCAGTGAAATTAACAGGCATTGAGTTTAAAACAAAATGAAGATGTTGTGAAGGCCAAAACTATAACAGGGTTCAAAAAAGAACTAGATAAGGTCATGGAGGATAGTTCCATCAATGGCTATGAGCCAGGATGGGCAGGGATGCAAAAGTATTCTCTGAAGTGTCCCTAGCCTCTGTTTGCTAGATGCTGAGAATGGGCTACAAGAGATGGATTGATTACCTGTTCTGTTCATTCCCTCTGAAGTACCTGGTATTGGCCATTGTTGGAAGACAGGATACTGGGCTAGATGGACCATTGGTGTGTCCCAGTGTGGCTTTCTTAGGGTAAGACAGGAGTTTCAGGGAGAAGACTGATGGGGACTTCATCTTGATTTTCTTTTTTCCCTATTCCCCCTCGTCCCTTTAATACAACACTCTTGTAAATTCTGCGGGGAACCATCTTGAAGCCTGAAATGTGCCAGGCATTTGGGACATCTCTTGACTATGTGAATAATGTCCCCTAGTGGCAGCCAGGTGTATTGCACCTCATTTATTGATGGGCTCTTAAGCCCCACAGGTATTTAGTTATCAAGTCCTTGCACTGTTTTTACTCTGTCTTCTGCCAAGTAGTTTAACTAATTTAACTTAAATCTCCAAGTATTAATAATAGCCCATTGTATGTAAGACTAGTATAAACACATATCTATTTCAGATCTAAAGTTTGGTTATGTTTGTAGGCCTAGAAGCCGGCTTCTTTGCCCAAAGCAAATTCAAAACGCGGGCTAGCAAATGAAAACACAAAAACATGGTTTGCTCCAAATCTTTACTAACCTTGTGTTTCAAAATATGCAGCATTCCTGGTCAGGTGTAGAAAGCCTTTATCAGAACTTGAACATACAGACCTGTCACATAAGCACAATTAACCTGCAGTGGCCACCATTCCATCCAGGTTGGTCATGCTTATCAAGCTTTATAGAGCGGATATCACCTTTCATAAATTTTAAGAGAAGAAACTGGAGAGCTCAAACTGTGATAGTTAAGTCCTTGGTACCTTCTGACAAACTTTATCCGATGCCAAACATTTAAATGATACACATCTATACACTTCAGGACAACAACTTCTGCCAAACAGAAAAGATCTCATGGGGGGAGGGAAAGTGAGGATGGAGATTGCAAGTGGAAGAAGGGGCTACAACAAGAATTAATTAAGCAATGTATACTTTACCTACTGTTCGTTAGCATCAGTATAGCAAATGACCTTTTTGATTTTAGTCCAAGAGCAAATACCATAAAAGGAACACTAAAACTACCTCTGACTGTAAGCTTTGGCAAGACTGTTGATGTAGGCTGTAGTGGTTTTTAGTCACTGGGATCTCCTCTTTTGCTGTGACAGGTTGTAAGGTCACAGTTGTGATAAAAACACACTATTCTGTTGGCACTAGGGGGCTACTATCTTTGAAGGGATCTTTAATGGCTCCTAGTGGATCAGATTACTGTCATACCAATGAAAAAGGTCCACAGTAATTATCATGCATACCCTGCAGTTTATTCAAGAAGGAATTACACAATTAGTAAAACACAAAACTCCTATGTTAGACATTAAATAACTATACACTCTTCTCAGCAAGCCTCTCTTTCACAAACATACATAAACAGGCCCTGTGCTAGCCTCACACAGTTCCTGCTTGTCAAACAGAGGTTGTGGTTACCAATTCTATGGATGATGACTTCCCTCCAGGTCTGGTCTCAGCCCTAGGCTCTGTCTCAGATTTCCCTTGAGGTGAGTCCCAGCTGCCTGGAAACCCCTCTGGTCACAGTCCTACTCGAGCCCATGGAGCAGAGTTTTGGCTACTCTGTCTAGCAACTTCAAGTGTCAGTTAAGGAATCATCTCTCTAGTAATTTACTTTGCTTGATTCTTATACTCTTTTTCCTCAAAGGAGTCACATGTCTCAAAAGCATCCCCAGTGCGTGTGTAGTTGTTAATTTTAGCTGATTAGTATTTTTGGAAGGCGTTGCAGGGGTACCAAACAAAGACCACACTCCATGTTTACTCACTCATCAATCACTCACTCTGGCTCTCTGTGTGATGTTCTTATAGGGTCACTATAACCAGGTTAACCTGTGCAGCATGCTGGAACTTTATGCATGTGATATTTACTTTTGCATGGGCCCATATTTGCTGACTAACAGGTTCAATATCGATCATACATGCAGGCTTTGCCAGTCCTTTATCAAATCTGCTTCTGCTTAAAGGGGCCCTGCTCCCAGGATCCCTGCAGTCTTCAGCCATGCTTAAGTCATGTCAAGTTATGCTCTCACCATTCATTCAGCATGGTCACACCAATCTGGCATCACCCCAACACATTCCACAGTGACAAGCATCCTAATCCAGTTTCCCTGCACCAACCTGTAAAAATTTCTGCCTAGTGACCAAATTCTTATTCCCTTTCTTAGCAGCCAGATATCTCTGCCATCAAGGGGTCCTCATCTTTCCTTATCTCAATGACTGGCTGCTGGCAGTGTGATCCAGATGCGAGCCCCAAGCATTGACTTCCATGCTGCTTCTACTCCTCTGCTTCCTGGGGGTGAATGTGTGGCACTCTGTACCTCAAAGCAGCACCCTGAAACCTCCATATTCACCACTGTCATATAATTATATCGTTATGACATACCAATGATATATACTATGTAGTTATGTTTTGTACAAAGTATGCCTTGTGAAGTATCATTTTAAAAGTCTTGATCTGTTGAATATTAATATCCTATTGGATTTATGTGCTAGCATTGTATGTGAAGTTATGAAGTTTTGCTATGTGTGTGTTACTGAAATATGTTGTGAGGTTGGGAACACCCACAACCAGGCTTTCAGGTAAAACAATGGAATAGTTAGACATGTTGACAGCCCATTGAAGAGAATCCACTCGCCCAACGATCATCTCAGAGACAGTATATATACACATGGAGACTGCTTGACCCATGTCATAGCAAAAGATCTTAAAAGAAGAGGAAATGACATCATGACTTAGCTTCTCTCTCCCCTGCCCCAACTCAACACCTGGAAGAAATGTATGGAGGACAAAGACTTTGGACTGGGGAGGGAGTCCTAGCCTGTGTTGAGAATCTGTGATCTGTTTGTACCATCTATCAGGGCGAGACACTGCTTGATTCAAATCCTGTTTAGTTTATAGAACTTAGACTGCAAATTTATTTTATTTTTAGAAAACCAACTTTGATCTCTCTGTTTGCTACCTAAGGTAAGTGCAGTACCTGCCAGAGGTCTGTAGCTTGCCAACACCATCACAGTGTGAGGGGGATACCAGGGTGGTGTGACAGAAGGCTCTGTGGTCACACAGTCCAGGTTTCACTCCAGGAGCCCTGTCAGTGTAAATGTCAAAAAAATTGACCAATCCCACACAGTCTCTGGAGTTCATCAACATGGTCTTTGCCTACCTACCATGGGACAGGTTTCTGGCCCTATTAGAACTGATTGCTTCGGTGACCTTCAATCCTTCTATTGCCTCCAAAATTTGCCTTTCTCTTCTTGGCCACATGGTGGCATACACATATGTCACTGTCTTCGCTTCCTCTGTCTACAGCTGTGGCTAGAAGGAGCCCATTTTCTGAAGCTTCACTCCCTGGACCCTCTACTGACAATCCCCTACCCTCACCTCCAAGGTTCTTTCTTCCTTTTGGTGGTGGATGGACTCAGATCAGGTTTGCACTGGAATGCCTTTTCTTCCATCCTCCCCAAGCATGACTATTGGTACAGACTCGCTGCTCAACAGATGGGGCACCCACATAGGTGAGCATGTGACGCAAAGGACTTGGGCCACTCAGGAATCCAGGATGCACATCAACATCTTAGAACTTTGTGGGGGTACGGAGAGCTTTCCGTCCATTGCTGTCAGCGTGCTCTGATCATGTTGGACAACACTACTACAATTTACTACATAAACAAACTAGGGGGCATGAAGTCTCCAGCACTTTGTGCACAAGCAGTTCACCTCTGGGAATGTTGCATCACATTCGGTATCCTGTTGTCGAAGGCTTATCTCCCAGGGGACTCAGAATGTGATTGCAGATGCTCTCACTAGAAAGTTCGTGGCTGACCAAAAATGGGAACTACACAACTCCGTGGTCCTGAACATTTTTCACCATCGGCGAACTATGGTCAGGGATCTCTTTGCCTTCCGCACCAAATACATCCAAGTACTATTCCAGGGGTGAGCCTGGAGTCCGCTCCCAAGGCAATGCCCTAGTCATTGGTGGGTCAGACCAGATCAATTATGCCTTCTCTCCCTTACCACTTCTGTCCATATTCTTTGTAAGATTCAGTGGGAGAGAGTGACAGTTGTCATGATCACCCCATTCTGACCTCACCAGTTCTGGTTTCTTCCTCTTCTCCACATGTCAAAGCATCCTCCTCTCCCAGTACAGACACTTGCGGACCTGCTCACATAACACAATGGCAGGATCAGACATCCCATTCTGCAGACACTTCATCTGAGAGCCTGTTTTTTGTATGGGCATGTTTGCTAGCCTGGAAATGCTCGTTGACAGTGTGAGACCTCCTCTTGAGTAGCAGGAAGGAATCCCCAAGGCAGTCTTACCAAGCCAACTGGAAACACTTCATCTTCCGGGCTCAACAGAAAGGTCATGCTCTTGAGACTGTAGGCATTCCTATCCTCTTGGACTATCTTCTGTCTATAAAGATGTTGAGGCTCGTTCTCAGCTCCATCAAGGTGCACGTAGCAGTCATTAGTGCTCTCTTGTGGAGGGGCACTTGATTTTCACTCATCCATTGACTGTACAATTCTGGAAGGGCCTCATGTGGATTTATTCTCTCGTTCAACCCACTGTTCCTCAGTGGGATCTCAACCTTGTCTTCATGGCACTGATGAAGTCGCCCTTCAAACCTCTGGCCTCCTGCTCCCTTTCCCTTTTTTCCATTAAGGTTACTCTTCTGGTAGCTAATACCTCTGCAAGAAGAGTAGACGAACTGGGGACCATGATGGCAGACCCCACTTTCACCACGTTCCAGAAGGACAGTGTTCCCATTTTCACTTCAACTATCCCATACACTTAATGGCCTTCTTCCAAAACCTCATGCCTCAGAGGAGGACCAGCACATTCATTCTCTCAATGTCTGCCCTGGCCTTTTATCTGCAGAGGACGAATGCATTCAGGAAGTCTCCTAGACTATTTGTGGCTGCAGCAGAAAGGATTAAAGAGTAGGCCATCTCCACTCAGCGAATTTCTAAGTGGGCTTTGGGGTGCATTATGCTCTTATCAATTATCGAGACTGTCTCCACCCTTTGGGGAATAAGCCTGTTCCATAAGAGTGCAACTACAGCCTTGTTCCACGCTGAGCCACTCATGAACATATGTAGGGCAGCACGTGTAGTTTGGTACACCCCTTCTCTTCCCATTATGCTTTGGTGCAAGGCTCTGACAGATGCCTCGTTCGGTGAAGCTCTCCTCTTTTCCATGGTTCCATCATCTTCCTCACACCTTCCTCCTAACTAGGTTCTGCTTGTCAATCACCCTCGGTGGAATACAGTAGAGACTATTACTCGAAGATATTCATTACCTGTAACTGGAAGTTCTTTATGATGTGTGGTCCCTAGCTGTATTCCTGATTAATTTGTGGTCATGAAGGAACTGAGGGTGTGGTCGGTCCACCCTGCCCTTATTGTCTAGGTCGAAACAATGAGGCGGAACAATGGCACATGCGTGGACCAATGAACACTACTACCTTTAAAAACTCCATCTCCAGGCACATGCACATCACCCTTCAGTGGAATACAGATAGGGACCACACATCTTGAAGAACCTCCAGCTACCGGTAAGTAAGCTCCTCTTCCTTGGTATAGGTGAACTTAAATTGTGACTTGTATCAAGTGAAATCTCTCATAAATAATCAATTCTCCAGATAGCCTGAAATAAGTGTGAGAGGTGTGAACTACTCCAGTTAATCTCACGTAGGGTATGATCCAGTGCAGCTGTGCTACCATAGCGCTTAGCGAAGATGCTACCTACGCTGACGGTGGAGCTTCTCCTGTCTGCATAGATACTCCACGTCCCTGAGAGGTAGTAGCTATGTCAACAGGAGGGCTTCTCCCATCAACATATGACTGTCTATACCAGGAGTTAAGTCAGTATAATCACATTGCTCAGGGGAGTGGATTTTCCACACCCCTGAGCAATGCAGTTATATCAACATAAGTTGGTAGTGTAGACCAAGCCTCAGAATCCCAATGATTAATTAGACATGGCCTCAGTGTTGAGATTTATACTACAAAATTATGTCAACCTAAGATACACTGGCAGTATTAAATCACTTTTGCATGTTCACAGTACGTTCTTTGTGATGCACATCCTGACGAGGACTTGTACACCTGTGTATTCCATGAGCAATATTCTTGAATGGTTTAATTTGGTGATGGTTTTTATTCTGTGTGACAGTGCTTTCTGCTAGTGGAATAGAGACAGAATAACTGAGAACAAAGACTCCTGTCCTAGCCTGTACTTGATTTTGTTTTGTTTCTATGCTTTGTACACTGTCCAGCTTTTAATGTGGTTGAAGTTTAAACTGACATCAATCCACTTCATCAGGCCACAGGTTGGAAGTCCATCACTGAATTAAAAACTTAAGTTAAATATTTGTTGAACTAAACCAAAATAGGATTGATTAAAAATGAAATGTTTTCTTAATTATAACAATAGTCCAGACTACAGCGCAAACTGGCACCAGACAGGGTTGAAACCAGTTTCAGGAAGATGAATGGTATATTGACTAGAACCTATGTTTTCAGTTTTTTAGCAGCTGCTGCTTTATCACATAAGAACAATGTGTGAGGTGAAGATCCCAGATTTGACCTTCCATTTCTCATTACAACTGGGTTGCAGAAGCCTTTCCATTGTCAGCAACAAGGGAATTGAATTGTTCACTCTTATTTAGCTTTAGCTCTGCTTTGCATAGAATTATTTTAAGCTGCCCTTAGTAAACAGAAAAATTGTTCTCTGGTCTTGTTTTTCCAATGCTTTCCAGAGGCTAAATTAAAGTTTATATTACTTAGGAACAGAATGTGACAGCAACAGTAGTAGTAGATACAGAGCAGTGTAGTTGGATGGTAGGTGAATTCTCCAGATACAACTGTATTCTCAGTCTTTCCAGGAAGGCAGGTCACATTCTGTCTCTTCCATTTGGCAGACAGTTTCTCAGGCCATCTTAGCCATGTGCTGAAGTTTTGAAGAGCAATGCAAAATCTCCCCCTATCTGTGTCTTTTCCTTACAGTTCATGCCATTTGATTTGTTCCAAAGCAGCATTTCGGCATTATGTGTTAATATCAAATTCTGGGGGCTGTTAGCCGCATGTGCGTGTGTGTTTGTTTTTGTTTTTTTGGATGGCTGGAATTAGGCTGTCTAGTCTAGAGTGATTTGAAAACAGATAACGAATAGTTGTAAGATACTCACTGAAGTCCAGTAGAACCCAAATCAGCCAAATGTCCCACTTACGAATTCATGCTACTTCTATTTCATATTCTCACTTGAGTCATTCAGCTCATATTAGCTAGATTTATGCCTGCATTAAAAAAACAAATTGTTCAGCTGATTATTAATTAATATTTGTACTGCAGTGCCTTCTAGGAGCCTCAGTCATGGATCAGGACTCCCTTGTGCTAGGCACTGTATAAACACCTCCATCATAGGTATTTCTGGAGCTGTAACTTGCTCCTCAAAGCTGGATTGTGGCCAAAGGCTACATAGAAAGAAAGTCCATTTAAGTCCCATGAATACTTGATATTGCAGCACTATCCTTGTGTTGTCATAGGAGGCCAGCTAGTAGTACTTAACTGATCTATTGAAAGAAATCCTCCTCTTTTTGTGTGTGTGTTTGGGGTAGGGGGAGGAAGTTGTGTGGACAAGCTGGGTATACGTGGAGTAGATCTAACTGCACATTTATCTCTTTTACTTTATGTAACTGAGTGACTGAGACTGAGTTTTGTGGCAGCAAAATAAATGGGAGATCTTTTGGTGGGGATGCTCATCCTTTCCTACCTTAGCCTAAGCACTCAAGGAATGTAGAGAAGCCAAGCAGCTCTTCTGTAGTGAAGGCGTAGAAGTTAACTTATTATTTTGAGTCAAAATCAGGTTAATCTGCCATGATTTAGCATAAATCGTAACTGATTGCCTTGAGAGATCCTTCAACCTAAGAGCTTAGTAGGATTTGAAAAAAGTATTGGATGTCTGCAGGGATAATGAAAACACCCATGGAAACATGATGAAAGGTAAGGGACATAAATTCTATAACTGCCCATTTGGGGTAGCTGATTGGCAGGAGGTGGAGAGAGAAGACTGACATCTACCTCTGAGGCATCTGGTACTGGCCACTGTCAGTATACTTCACTAGCTGAAGTAGTGATATGGTAATTCCTATGTGCCCAGGCTGTGTTTTTGGCCACAGGAACACAAAGGACAAAATTTCAGCAGGCTGAGTGAATGTGCGTTGACTCGTGTGAGTGTGCAAGTGAGTGTGGTAGAGCACTATCTTGGGGAGAGGAGGGAAGCAGAGCAGGAGATATACAAGGTCTTAGTGCAGAGATTGGCTATAGGCAACATTTGAGAGGAGAAAGGAACAATAATAGCTCTAGGCCCACCATGAGAGAAAGTGAAAGTAGCTGGCGACAGTAGACACGGAGTGACCCTCAACTTCTTTCATCATCCATGGAAGGTGACCAAGATCTCTATTCAAGTTGATGCAAAGAAGAAAAACAACAGACTTTCTACACTGAGACATTACAACTCTAGCAGCAGCACCTCCCAGTTCTATGGGATGGATCAGCCTTCCAGCAAGCTAGTGGCCACTGTACTCTCTTCCCCTGGAGTTCTGTAAGAATTCAGACACTCCTCTGTACCTTCTCTTTCACAGTATATGGTGCATTCTGGGAAAATGTAGGCTAGGCTTAGTTTTTCCTGTTGACCTGAGGTGTATCAGTCCATGTCATGTAGGCTGAGCAAAAAGATTAAGAGTCCCAGTGGGGAACATTCTCCAATACCATACACTTGTTTTGTTTTGTATCTTTACCATCATTATGAAGAGGTTTGCACCTGCAATGCCTCTGGTGATGGGAGCTTGCATCCTGGGAGCTTGCACGATCACTCCTCAGACTTAAACATCTTTACCCAAGTATCGATCATCACTCCTAGTCATTTCCACTTCCCATTCGGGCTTGGCCAGTTCACTGTATGCCTGCATCTAGTTTGAACCTTGAGGATTCTGTAATGAGCCATCTCAGTCTCTGGGCTATATTGGACATGTGTAATGCTATTTTTGTGCAATATTATGTGGGTTTATGTAGTATGGTTATTGCCAAGGTTTCTTTTTATACAGTAGAACCTGCTTTTATTATAGTATTTTTCTGCATCTAAAACTCCTCTATATGTGGAATTCCACTCTAATAGCTGATGGCCCTTACCTGGTGTGTAAGGGCCTTTACTTCACTTCCTGTAGGAAATGGTCTACCAGAACGTGCTGCCATTCTCTGTATGTACAGCAGTTAGCAGAAGCATCTCTCCTTTTCAGAAACAGTGAGAAACTTTTCTCTTTTCACCCTGCAGTTTCAAGGGGCTAAGGCAGCTGTTCTTCTCTGTAACCATTAGTACTAGGAACTTGGTTGCTTTACTAAATGAAAAATGAGATTCTCAGATAACCACAAGGATTAGTCACTGAACAGTGAATGAACGTATACATCTACTTTGTGTGGGAATGGCTGGGTTTGGAAGCTTAACTCATAATCCACACTTTACTTTTTGTTTCATTTTTCTTGCTGTTTTAAGATTGTATGTGTTAAGGACTTCTTGACGCTGCTGAAAAGCATTAACTCTGGTTAGGTGGGTTTTTTGAGAAACCCTAATACAATTCTAAACTAAGGGACTTTTGTGAAACTTTCAAGGTAAAGGGCAAGTTTTTTTGTGATTTCAAAACTTCAGGCTCTTAAAACGGCTCCATAAACCAATCAACAAACTAGCCACTAGAGGGAGAGCACTTCCAACACATGATGCAGTCCAAGCACAGCAGAGCTTTGCCTGACACTGCAGCAAGTGGAGGAAGGAGTTGTAACAAGATCATAATCCAAATTATTTAAATATGAACATGTAGTTCTTGTTGTTTAATAAAGAATGTCCAGGCTTCAGAGGAAAGTGACATAAGGAGAAAATGTTTTGAACCACAGAGAGATCTAAGTAATTCTAAAGCGCTGCTTGTGCTGCAGAAATTCCTTTCCTATCTCATTGCTTCCCAGTTGAGAGCAAAGCACCTGTTATAACTTTGAGA
This sequence comes from Chelonoidis abingdonii, assembly GCF_003597395.2. NCBI lineage: Eukaryota > Metazoa > Chordata > Testudines > Testudinidae > Chelonoidis > Chelonoidis abingdonii. The sequence continues at coordinate 9,989,401 of NC_133787.1, read as the reverse complement.
TTGTTTGTTTGTTTTTTTGCTGAGAAATGGTTTAGAGCCATTTACCCCAAGGTCACAAGTTCACGTGAGCCAAATTTAATAGCAACTAAAAGTAATTAGCATCTAGTTGCTTCTGCTAAATAACTGGTGATGTCAGTCCTGTTCCTGATGGATAGGTGTCTATATTGTTATATGTTTGCATACACCTGGTTGTCTGCTCAGGCATCCATTTCTTGCATTTAATGCTACTGACAGCTACAGATGATGTCCTTTAAAGATGGATATTCTTGATAGGTCAGCACAGAACATGTACCTGTTGACCATACCTTCCATATGCCTTGTGATTAAAGAAGTCTTGTATCTGAGTAGCTGCAATTGACTGAAGTTCAATTCCAATAGTCTACAGTGAACCAGTGACTGCATACATACAGACACTGTTACCAATTACAGAAATAAGGGACAGAATTCAGAATTACAGCTGTGCAAAACTTTGTTTTTTGGCACTCAGAGTTCAGATGTTGTGTTGATGCTGCAGCCCTTTGCTGGGGCTTAAAATTTTTTTTTAGGTTTTCATTGTCACCTACAAAGTCTTGTTTTGTTGTGGGATTGAATGAAGCTGAGTCTATATTCATCAAAATCCTACCAGAAATCAAGCAGAACAAATGAACCATGGAAGATTTCTGAATGTTTTCAAATGAAAACATGAGGCATCTCTTAGAATGGATTGAAAGTGAGGGGAATTTGCTCATCATCTGGCCCAAACCCTTTGCATGAACCTGGGATTCCCCTGATTTCAGGTTTTACTGTCAATGTTTTGCAGTAAGTTACCCAGGATCCAGTAATGTAGGATTGTCACTTGTACTAAGGCAGCAGCAGAGGGTAATTGTACATAACTGTACATAGTAACTACAGAATTACTTAAAAATAATATTCCTCCCTACAATTGGAACCAAATGACACCCTTGCTGGAAGTCTCAGCACAGAGGTCACGGATTGTATAGACCTGCAGACCTCACTTATTTAAAATCAACAGAATGGTTTCTTTTGGCCTATCATTCCTTGTCTGCCTATCCAATGTATATTTATTTTACTTCCCAAATGACAAGATGAGGGGAATGCATATAGACATATCACCCCCCCTCCCCCACATTCTGTCTAAAGTGACACAAGCACAGACAAGGCCTGATCTGAAATTACAAATGCTATGTTCCTAAATCTATTTCCTTACACCTTACCTCATCACTAAATTTTCAGTTGACAGTCCTCTCCCAAACCATTACCCAGCATTTCTTGGTCACATTTGTAACCACTGACTCACTCTCACTAACACTTCCTGGCTGGTTTAATTACTGACCAAATAAAAGATCTGGCAAAAATAAAAATGTCACCTTATAAGAGTAAAGTCTAAGTATTCATTAAAAAACGCATCAAACTATATGGCAGATTATGCTGAATGTTGTAAAGCAAGTTGCTGTGCCTCAAAGTTAAGCATTTTCTCCCATGATTCTAGAGTCCATATGGTATATAAAAATGACTGATGACAGTTAGAACAAGGCCTCCAATCAGCTCAGCTGCTGAGACAGGGTTGTCGTTTATACCTTTGCTGTGCTAGTTTGCACTCACACAGCAAAGGCAGGCCACAAGAACGGCTGAGTGTGGGGCCTGTGAATGGGACTCCGGCTGGCAAGGGGCTGGCAGCCACAACCCCGGGCTGGCAGTGGGCTGAGCAGGGCCGGGGGCTGGGACCCCAATTGGCAAGGGGCTGGGATCCCAGATCGGCGGCGGGCTGAGCCGCTCAGACCAGGTTCCATCCACTGGTTCCTGCCAGCCAGGGTCCCAGCTGATGGCCCCGCTCAGCCCACTGCCGGTCTGGGGTCCCGGCCCTGCCCACATAGAGTGGGTACCTACCTTCTCCCTGGTTCTGGCCCATTCTCATCCTCTTTCTGCACTGAGCTGAGAGTGGTGGTGCACTGAACACCGGGCTTGTGGTGAAGGAGCAGGCTGGGAGTTGGGATGCAGGGTCTGGCCAGGAGCTAGAATGAGGGAAGGGGGCTCAGGGTTGGGCCAGGAGGTCTGGGTGTGGAGCGCTTACCTGGGCAGCTCCCATTTGGTGCGAGGGGTGCAGGAGCTCTCATTTGGTGCTCAAGGTGGGGCTGTAGGAGTGCAAGAGTCAGAGCCTGGGGTGTGGGGAGGCTGGGTATGTGTGGAGAGAGCAGGAGTCAGGGTAGGGGGGCTGGGTATGTGTGAAGAGTGCAGAAGTCAGGGCAGACTGTGTGTGAGAAGGGTGCAGGAGTCAGGCCAGAGGGCTGGGGGCGTGTGAGGGGGATTCAGAAATAAGTGCAGCGGGCTGGGTATGTGTGGGGAGTGCAAGAGTCAGGGCAGGGAATGTGTGAGGAGGGTGCAGGAGTCAGCAGAGGGCTGGGGCATGTGAGGCGGGGTGCAGGAATCAGGGCATGGGGTGTTGGGGGGCTGGGTACATGTAGGGGGTGCCAGAGTCAGGGCTGGGGTCATGAGAGTAGTGCAGTGGGCTGGGGTGTGAGGAGAGTACAGGGTCAGGGCAGAGGGCTGGGGTGGTGGCCTGGGATTGGGGGGGGGTGCTCCCAGCCCCCTGCCCTAAGCAGCTCATGGCAGGGGGCTGGAGGGATACACCCTGATTCCACCCCCCTTCACCAAGACCCTGCTCCTGCCTCTTCTCCGCCTCCTGTCTTAGGGCCCGTTCTATTCAATGTCTTCATTAATGATCTTGATGATGGGATAGATTGCACATTTAAGTAAATTTGCAGATGACACCAAGTTGGGGGGAGTGGTGGACACGCTGGAGGGCAGGGATAGGATTCAGGGAGACTTAGAGAAATTGGAGAAGTGGGCCACAAGAAACCTCATGAAGTTCAACAAGGACAAGTGCAAAGTCCTGCACTTAAGACAGAAAAACCCCATGCACTGCTACAGGCTGGGGACTGTTTGGCTAAGTAGCAGTGCTGAAGAAAAGGATCTTGGGGTTACGGTAGATGGAAAGTTGAACATGAGCCTACAGTGTGCTCTTGTAGCCAAAAAGGCTAATAGCATACTGGGCTGTATTAGTAGGAGTGTTGCCAGCAGATCGAGGGATGTGATTATTCCCCTCTATTCGGCACTGGTGAGGCCGCATCTGGAATATTGTGTCCAGTTTTGGATGCCACACTATAAAAAGGACGTGGAACAATTGGAGACAGTCCAGCGGAGGGCAACAAAAATGATTAGAGGACTTGAGCACATGACTTATGAAGAGAGACTGAAGGAACTAGGCTTATTTAGCCTGCAGAAGAGAAGACTAAGGGGGGATTTGATAGCAACCTTCAACTACTTGAAGGGGTGCTCCAAGGAGGAGGGAGCTAGGCTGTTCTCAGTGGTGACGGAGGACAGAACAAGGAGCAATGGTTTGAAGTTGCAGTTGCGGAAGTCGAGGCTGGATATTAGAAAAAACTTTCTGACTAGAAGAGTGGTGAAGTATTGGAATGGGTTACCTAGGGAGGTGGTAGAATCTCCATCTTTAGAGCTATTTAAGGTCCGGCTAGACCGCACCCTGGCTGGGATTATTTAGGGAAAGTGGTCCTGCCTTTAGCAGGGGGTTGGACTAGATGACCTCATGAGGTCCCTTCCAACCTTTTGATTCTATGATCCTTCCCAGTCAGAGCAGTGAGGGCGCTGGGGCTCCTCTTCTCCCCTCCCTCACAAGGGCTATCGGTGGCAGGGAGAGAGAGGAGGCAGGGCACAATGCAGCACACTAGGGGAAGAGGTGGGAGAGGGGGAAGCTTGGCTGCTGGTGGAGCCTTCCCTACTGCAGCAGCCAGCAGGACCAAGCTTGCGTCTGTCCCCTGCCCCCGCCAGAGAGAGCGGTAGGAGGAGGGGTGGAGAAGGGTGGGCTGGGCCGGGCAGTATTTTTAATGGCACACTGCTGCCTGCCAGGGTCCTGGCTGTCAGCCCCGCTCAGCCCGCTGCTGGTGTGCCATAGGTTGCTGACCCCTGCTCTAGTGCATGTTTTTTGGGTGGTGCTTTAGTGCATATAATTTTAATGTCTGACACTGCTTTGTTCCAATCTGTTTGTGTTTTCTTGGTGTGCAAGTGGTAGCTCTGTTCTTGATTCACTTATGTCTAAGTTATGTCTAAGTTTTAGTACATTTCAATGCCTTAGTTTTTATTAGACTGCCTCCCAGTTACTCGATGCATCAGTACCTGATGCATTGCTACAGTACCTGATTTATTTTGCAGCTCAGCATTGAATTTATACTCATTCCTGTAGTTAGTTCATGTCTTCCCTTGGTTCATGAGTATCCTTTTTTCTTTTGCAGTTATGGTACCTAAGGAAGAAGGCTCAGGGTCTATAAATGCCAACAACACAGCAGAACAATGCTAAAGACTGGCAACCATTTTCATTGGGTGCACTGCGGACCCTAGACATTTTTCTGGCCATGGGTGGAAAGTTTTTAGACACTTCACCTCTCCGCAAAGTAACGATGCACAGAAACCCAAATGCATCTGACCAAACAGCAGTATGGTGCCCAATCAAAGCTGGTGCTAAGGATGACCAGCTGCTTGCCCGTCCATAGAACCAGCCTTGATTGTGTGGTCCTCTGCTTTGAAACAGCTCATGACATATGAGGTGCCAGATTTGTCTACAGATGTCACTCTGCCCAGAGCACTGAAGAAATATGGAAAGCACCACTAGTCCCTTTTGTGGTGCCCCAGTGAATGTAGTAGCAATCCAGCATAAGGGCAGCAAAATGGTAACTCCTTGAAGTTCAAGTTTGAGTGCATCAAGACTGCTTAATGTCATGACAGGGGCTCTGTATGTTTCTATTGTTAAGAAAATAAACACCTGCATTCTTAGAAAACTAGCTACTCCCTAGGTAGATGTTACCAAAGGGGTGCTAACTTTCTACTGTTTGGAGAAGTGATTGGGAAAGAGGGTACTCAAGGATGATATGGGGGGAGGAGGGGTGTGTAATTCTGGCTACTCAGACAGGGCTGGGTTAAGACTTTTCCTTGCAGTATGTCCTTTGAGAAGGTGACAGATTACTTAGACAAAGGAAATGCGGTAGATCTAATTTACCTCGATTTCAGTAAGGCATTTGACACGGTTCCACATGGGGAACTGTTAGT
>NC_133787.1:9975851-9983890 GCF_003597395.2 Chelonoidis abingdonii | reverse complement strand
ACAAAGAGAGAGTTAATAAGAATTTTAGATATAGCACATTGGGGACGCATTCAGTTTGGAAAGAACGAGGAGGGAAGACGTTGGGGTATTGGTGATTGCAGGATGTTATGAGCCGCCATCAGCGATATGGCGTTAAAAAAGCAATGCGGTTTTTAGGATGCTCAGGCGAGGTATCTTCCAGCAGGATAAGGTAGGTGTTAGTACGTTAATTAGGGCTGGTGAGACCCCCTGGAATATTGTGTGCAGTTTTCGTGGTGTCCATGTTTAAGAAGGTATGAATTCAAACTGGCAACAGGTTCAGCGACGGGCTTAGGATGATCTGAGGAATGGAAAACTGCCATTATGAAAGGAGACTTATAAGAGTTGGCTTGTTTAGCCTAAGCCAAAAGGGCTCCGGGGGATATGCTTGCTCTATATAATATATCAGGGGGATTAATGTTACGGAGGGAGAGGAAGTATTTAAGCTTAGTTAATGTGGCACAAAGGACAAAATGGGTATAATGGGATTTAGGAAGCTCAGGCTTGAACATTAGACAAAGGTTTCTAACCATTAGGGGGAGGGAAGTAGTGGGCAAAAGATTATTCTTCAGAACTAAGTTTGATAAGGTATATGGGAGGGGATGATATGATGGGATACGTTTATTGGCAACTGATTTGATTTAATCAGCAGATCAGCTGCTTATGGTCTATGAGGGGATGTTGGATGGGATGGGATCTGAGTTCCTCGCAGAGAATCTTTCTGGGTGCTGGCTGGTGGTCTTGCCACTGCTCAGGGTTTAGCTGATCGCCATATTTTGGGGTCCGGGATAGGAATTTTCTCCAGGGCGGATTGGCAGGGGCCCTGGGGTTTTTTCGCCTCTCTGCAGGTGGGTGATGGGTCACTTGCTGGTGGATTCTCTGCAGCTTGAGGTCTTCAAACCACAATTTTGAGGACTTCAATAACTCAGTCATGGGTTAGGGGTTGTTATAAAAGTGGATGGGTAGGGTTCTGTGGCCTGCTTTGTGCAGGAGGTCAGACTAGATGATCATATTGGTCCCTTCTGATCTATGAGTCTATGATTGGCCCTGTCCTTCCACAAAACTTCCTCGTTCCCTGCTTTGTCCTACTCATCTGCCCCTGCAGTGCCAGCTTCTAACTAGATCCCCGAAGCAAGGACCCAGAAGGGCGGGTGTAGTGCAGTGTCAGCAGCAAAGGATCTCAGAAGGACTGAGAGAGCTCTGAGTAGCTGCACACTGGCAGACAGGACCAGCATGGTACAATCATGAGGTGTTTTCCTTTGATGGGACTTGTGGTTGAAGGGTCTCAGTTTGGTTGGAGTAGTTGGAGAATCTTAAAAATGGAAGGGACCTCAAGAGGTTATCTAGTCCATCCCCCTGCACTCATGCAGGACCAAAAAGACCTAGGCCTGACAGGTGTTCATCTAACCTGTTCTTAAAAACCTCCAGAAATGAGGCTTTCACAATCTCCCTTGGTAACCTAGTCCAGAGCTTAACTATCCTTATACAGTAGTTAGGAACTTTTTCCTGATACTTAACCTAAATCTCCTGTGCTGAAGATTAAACCCATTACTATTTGTTCAGTGGACATAGAGAAAATTCATCACTGTCCTCTACATAACAGTTCTTCACATGTTTGATGCATGTTACTAGATACTCCCTCAGTCGCCTTTTCTCAAGACTAAACATGACAATTTTGTTACTTTTCTACAGAGGTCAGGATTTTTAACTTTTATCACTTCTGGGATCATGTGACCAAGGGACACATTATTAACTTCCCTCAGTGCACGACACTGGCAATAAGTGCATTCTCTTCGGTGTTGTGTGTTAATTCACACACCCTGCCAACAGCAAGGCACATCTGTGCCTCTGCTTTTTTGGCTGATTTCTAGAAACCCTTTCAGGTCCTCAAAGGTGGGGTGTCTCTTTTTTTTCTCTCTCCTTTTTAAACATTAACCAAGAACTGTCTTTGTCCCCGGGTATAAAAATCCCATAAGTGGATATGCTGAAGGAGCCAAGGTCAGCTTATAACACATAGGTCAAATTTTATCCTCACTTATACTAGTGTAAATCTGGAATAACTCCAGTGAAGTAAGTGGCACTGTTCTGGATTACATTGGTGTGACAGAGTATACAATTTGGCCTGCAAGACATAAATAAATAGTGTTCCCCTTGAGAGGTTGTGGTTCCGTAGCCCTTGACATGAAAGAAAGATGTTCCACCTTCTCTTAATTCTCCTGCGGGCAGGTAAGAATAATTTAACTGTTCATATCTGCAGGTTACAATAGCTATGTGCTTCCCTCGGAATAGATGGAACAGGCTCTGCATTCATCACTGTTTATACCCACTGATATACTCGCCCCTATATCTCTCATGAGTTAAGTGCAGTTCCATCTAGGAAGTCCCACTCCACCGCACACCATTTTTATCTTATTTTTAAATTGATTATTTTGGTTTGACTTTCAGGAGACAAACCTGTGCTCCAATGATCAATGCTGGTCATGGACTGTCTATTTAAACTCAGTAGATCCAATTATTCCCTGGATCACCTTGTCAGGAACAGGGCAGGGTGTGGTGGTGGTGCTGGTGTATTTGAAAATCTAAAAGGAAAGTTTTCTTTCTGATGATTGTGGTGAGCAGCTAAATGTGTCACAAACTTCCTCCTCACCACTCTCCGCCCTAACTTCTTGCCCTCACATTAAAAAATGAACCTTGCATAGTTACACTTAATCTATTCCGGTCAGTACCATCACAGGTTGTCCCACTCCAAGAGTCCTGTGGCAGTTTGAGATGATGCTCAAATGGGCCATGTCGGGCATCAGACACCTATCCAAATACAGTTACTATGCATGTTGTTGTGGCATCGGAAGATCTGGAATGCCTATGCAAGAACTGGACAGGTAAGTAGATTTTCTGAAAATGAGCCTACAGCGAGCATAGTTGGAAAAAAAAAAATTTGCAAAATCCAGCCCAGGTAACGAAATCTAGGGCCTGATCAAAATTGTTAGAAATGGGTGTGGGAGAACTGCAAAATACTTCCAAAATCACTAGTTGTAGGTTGGAAAATGAACGTGCATGGACTGTGTTTGCAGCCCTCTGCATCTGCTCTGTTTTCAACAGAGAGTTTAGAAGACTATAAATTCAAGATTCTCTTTTTTATACTATTCTCCAATAATCAGGTTTTAAGGCACTTTATAAAGATTATGCTATTCCAATCAGGGCAGCAATATTTCCTGTGTTTTCAGTCCAAAATAATTCCAATTTCAGATATCCAACACTCACAATGAACTGCTTATGAATCTGCTCCAGGCCTCTCGTGTGTGTAGTTTTTCCTCTAAGTAGCTTTGTAATTCAGCAGGGACGAAGAGTTATCATGGACAGAGCAGGATGATGATTTGTTCTGCCTTGTACTGTGGAGAACATTTATATCCTGTAGTGACCAGGATAGAGGATGATTCTTGTTCATAGCCACACACAGCTTCAGGGTCCAGTGCAGATCTTGGCTAGCTGTGTGTGTACACAGCTTATGAGATTGATTACATGTGAGAAGCCAAAGGGTGAACCTTGGGAACTTCACTGGCATCTCGAACAGTCTCTCCAGCAACTGCCCTGAGAAGACTTTGATGTTAAGGGGTTTATAGATTAGACAAGTAGCCCAGTTAATCTGTCTGTGGACTCTAAGGGTATGTCTACACTGCAATAAAAAACCTGCATCACAGAGCCTGGGTCAGCTACTCAGGCTTACAAGGCTCAGGCTGGAGTTCAAGCCCTGAGACCCACTTCCCTTGCAGGTTCTCAAAGCCCAGGCTCCAGCCTGAACATCTGCACTGTAATTTTACAGCCATACAGCCTGAGTAAGCTGATCTAGGCCAGCTGTTGGTCTTTCATTGCCATGCAGATGTACCCAAAGATAGAATCAAAATCCTGAGTGCATCCCAGTGTTTTCTTCCCTCCACCTCTCCATTTGAGCCCAGAAATGGAATATAAAGAGGATATTCGTGAATCTAGATCTTCCTTTCTAGGTCTCGGTCAGAGTTTCTGTGGTGAGGAGAATGAAGATGAAGTGAGTTCATGTTCAACCTACAGGATCAATCTGAAGTTCAGTGATGCAGACCAAGTCAGACAACTCTTTGGTGATAAGGCTGTGGATGATTTATTCACCATTGATCTTGTGTTCATTAGGATGAGGCCCTGGTATACATCTGGTTTGGGCCTCTGTGAGGTGGTAGTTTGCCAGCTGCCCCACACTGGATGTAGCTGTCTAATTATCTTTTCTCCAAACATTGGCAGGCATTTCCTCTATTTATTTCTTCTCCCTATGAACTGTATTGGAGAAGGGTGCAGTTGGGTAGCCTGACTGGCAGTGAAGACATATAAGTGGTGCACTAGATACTGTTTCACTATTGTTAGTTTCAATGCTAAGGTTGAACACTGTGTATTTGTCTACAACAAGGCTAGCAGAGTTCTGTCTAGGGCCAATAATCAGACCAGGTTTATTGCAATCGTCCAATGACCATGGTCTGCACGTGTCAAGCAGACCTCGGGGCTGTCGTGGTTTCGGGTAGAAATTCTTCAGAACCTTCAGCTCAGTTTTGCCTTGTATTCATTCATATTCTAAGCTTGTGGCGTAGGAGAAAAGTTGGGAACCCAAAAACAAGGTAAAACCAAGAAGAGTGGAAAATGCCAAACCAAAACTGCCATGTTCCTCTCACCTCTAATTTACTATTCTTGACTGAAGCTCCTAATAGAAACCTACTGTAGCATAAAGCCATCCAGTATGTTCAGTGATTAAAAATAAATAGGAATAAAAATGAAATGCAATAGCTGCTCCTCTGAAGCAGCTGGATTTACCCAAGCAGAAAAAAATACAAAAAGGTGAAACAGTTCTTTGAGCTGTCAGATAATAAGTGTGTGGGCCTAGCAGGGCTGGTGCTCTTCCAGATAAGCTATTTGGATAAGCAAGAGTATTTCATATTTTTCAGTCTAGACTGGACACTGTGGTAAAAAGACTCGCAGAAAATAGAGATTGTTTTAATCTTTGGTCTTATCAGCCTTGGCAGTTTCAACCAGACCAGGCACATGCCACTTAAATGTGGCCACCTAATCTAGATTTTTGGGACCAAACCAATATTGCTTAACCTTTTTCATGTAAGAGAGAACTGTTCAAGGCCTTTCTATTTGGATTGGTTCATCGGACTATTTTGGCCTCCCTCTCCTCCCAATCTCCCCTCCCCTTTTTTAAATAGTTCTTCCTTTCAGGACTATTTTCTTGCATGCAATTTACCTGATGTAGAGATAGGTATAAACCAAAAACCCCAGATACAAATGCTAGATCTGAATTTATCATCTCTGTAAAGGAGATAACTAAAAACACTCCTGAACATGGGGGTTCAGAATTCGGACCTGAACTTGCTCAGATTTTGGTGCATCCACATTTCAGAGAGAGGTTTGAGCTGTGAACATGGATAGAGGCAAAGCATTTTTGTTAATATTTAGCAATTGTTACCCACTGGGTTCAAAGCACTTTGAGTAACTAACATTATTAATCACCTGGGAGAAAAGAGAGATTGACTTCCAGATCATCCAGCAAGCTAATGGCAAAATTGGCACTGAGCGGGTCCCCAGTCTGGCAGCTAAATAGCCTCTCCACTGGTTTTGGTTCAGGCTCATCTCCAATCTGAGGAAAGAGCTGGTTTTGACTGAACCCTTCCCCCCGGGTCCAAGATTTTAGACTATCAGATAACATATAGGGAGAGCACCACTTTGTAACTCAGTCACTCAAAGGTGATTCCTCTAAAGCCAGACATTCTGCACTGCTGTTCTCCTAGGCACATGCAGATTCATAACATAGGCACAGATATCAGACACACCTGATGTTCACTAATTCTCTTCCATGCAAATTATACCTGCAGTTGTTAAGAGATTAACTGAAATAGGTGGTGCACATTTGATTTTGTAGAGAAACGGCCAGAGGCTATCAGCAGCTACAAATGGAATTTAGGCTAGATTTTTATGTGGTTAGGAGGGATGCGGATATATGGTAAGATGCGAGAACATGGATTAGACCTATGGTGTTTGGAAGTCAAAAGGGAAGCAGCAAAGAGAAGTAAGTGGGTCAGAGCTCCTGTGTTTAGTTTCAGAGTCAGAATTGCAGTAGCAGTTAAGCATAAGAGAATGGGATGCACATGATAGTGATAGCTGGAAGTGGGAAAGTAATGGTTGGTGAGGACATTTATACTTGAGAGGAGAGGGAAAGCTGTAATAGGAGAGAATAAGTCTAACTCTGGGGAGTGAGGAGAAAAGGAACCATAATAGGAGGGAAAACAGGTAGCCAGCTGGGTAATGCACATTAGCATCTGCCATATATCTAAGAATAGAAATTCCATGCTTGAATAATAAGAATTATATGGCTGTCCAGCATCTTGACAGATGACAGGAGACGCAACAAAGTCGGTCCATCCGTCATGTTTAGCAATGGTATGGAGAAAGAGCCCAATACGTGAGTGGCAAACCTTCCCACAGTGGCTACAGGTCCCCTCACCAGATGGAATTTGAAGCATACGCTGCTTCATGGCTCATCTCTGAGCCTCACCCTGGGCTCTCCGCTGGCTCTCCATAGTGATGGCACCAGTCTTAACCCGACTTCTCCACACTGAACTATTGTGGGCAAAATTTTCCCAGTTATAGCCTGCTTTGGCTTTCCTGTGTGGCACAGGCAGTTCTTAAGTTGGCCATATAGCACAGCCTTGGGCAGACTATCTTCAGTCATATGCTCCACATGTCTCAGTCAGCAAAACCTGCAAATGTCCAGCCTAGTCTGCATAGACTATAGGCCAGTTCTCTCAAGGATCTTGTTATTGGTGATCCGTTGGTCCCAAGTAAGTTCAAGAATTTCCACCCTAAGATTGCAGGGTGGAAACTGTTCAATCTCCACTCCTGTGTGGAGTACGTAGCCCAACTTTCGGAAATGTAAAGGAGGGTACCAAGGACACAAACTTGATAAACAGACACCTTTGTGTTCAGGGTTAGCAACTTGTTATTCCAAACATGTGAGGTAAGTTTGCCAATGATAACAGAAGCTTTGCCGCTTCTAGCATCAAGGCTAAGTGAGCTGGTAAGAACTAAGCTGAGATAGCAGAAGTGATGCACATTGCCAGAGCATCATTATTGACATAGATTTTAGGTGGAATATTGGTACCTTGTGACAGGACAACTGTTTTATTGATATTGATTACCATGCCAAACTTAGTGCATGCATCATAACCTGCAGTTCATCAGGTGCAGGGCCAGCTCCAGGGTTTTTGCCACCCTAAACGGTGTGGGGGGAGCCGTGATCACAATCAGCAGCACTTTGGCAGCAGCTCCACCGTACCGCTTTCTTCTTCAGAGGCAGGTCCTTCCCTCTGAGAGGAACAGAGGGACCCACCGCTGAATTGCCACCGAAGAGCTGGACATGCTGCCCCTTCCCCTTGGCCACCCCAAGCACCTGCTTGCTGTGCAGGTGCCTGGAGCCGGTCCTTATCAGGTGAATTAGAGATGAATGCAGCGTCATCTGTGAAAAGCAGATCCCAAATAGTAAGCTGAGTGACATGCCTTCTGCTCTGAAATTGTCTGCTATAAAACAAGCTGCTGTCCATCTTTGATTTAATTAGTATGCCAGATACATCATTTCCAAAGGTGTACTTAAGAAGAAAAGAGAAGATGCTAAAGCCAGGGAGCACTAAGATGCAGCCTTGCTTCATACCAGTATCAATACTAAACTTGGGTGATGTTTCATTTTTATACTGGATGGTTGCCTTCATTCCCTTGTGGAACTCCTTAATTAGGGAGAGCACCTTTTGTGGACAGCCAATTTTCAACAGGATCTTATAGATGCCAGTCTTGCTAATCGTGTCAAAGGCCTTTTGTAGGTCAACAAATGCTACACATAGAGGTGCCTGATTCATAGATGATCACAGGAGCCAGCAAACAGAGCTGCTAACAGGGGAGTTTCAGTGGGAGTTCTGTTGGAGGAGCAGGTTTTTGTAGTTTGTGGATTGTNG
>NC_133787.1:9949780-9975751 GCF_003597395.2 Chelonoidis abingdonii | reverse complement strand
GATATCAGTAAGTGGAAATTGCAAGTTACAGTCTTTGCAAAACCACACCAGAATCTGGGTAGAAGCATCCATCCTCTGGTGCTCTCTCTGGCTATAGGCGCAGGTGGAGGAGACAGAAGCAGTGCTGGCACAGGTGTTGCGGGTCTTCCTAATCATCGTAAGCCTCCCTCTCAAACTCCCCTGTCTGCAGCTCCCTGTCCGCTCTGCTCTGCTTTGCTTTAAAGAGAGAGGTTTTGGATGCAGTTTGGTTTATAGGTTTTCAAGGGACTAACGGGTCATGGATAGGACTGACAAGGGACCCCCGCTCCCTTCCTACTCTCCTTCCAAACTCCCTTGCGAAACTCCCTGTTAGCAGCCTCTGGTCGCTTGTGCGCTGCTCTATAAAGCCCTGGCCTCAGTGAATGCCCCGCCCACTGGTTAAGGTTCAGCCAGTTACCAGAGGCTTCTAGCTTTCAAACCTTCCTTTGTAGCTCAGCCTCCAACTGCCAGCTGCAGCACACGGTCCTACAAACAAACAGATAGACAAACACAAGCTCAGCACACAGCAAGTAACCCCCAAACACAAACAAACACACACACTGCAGACAGTCACTTACCCCACAGATGCTGTATTTACTCCTCTTTCACCTGGAGAACTCCCTTGCAAAACTCCCTGTTCACAGCCCCTGTTCACATGTTGTTCATGGCTTGTTTTCTTGCAACAAGTGCAATGTGAAGAATGTGTCAGTCGTGGAGCATCCAGCTCTGAAACTACACTGGCTCTCAGGGTAGACCCTCTCAGCAAGGATCTGGAGTCTTTTCAACAGGACTCCCAGAAGCACCTTTCCGACCACATTGAGCAAAGATATTCCTCAACAGTTGTTGCAATCTACTGTCCCCTTTATTTTTATAGAGTAATTATCATTGCATCTTTCAGATCTTATGGTATATGGCTTTCTTCCCAACAGGCGCAGAGAAGTGCATAGATGTCACTCACAAGCTTCCTCCCCCACCAAGTCCCTCCCCAATTTCACAAGTGCAATTTCTCTGATAACCTTGGTTGGTATTTGGTCCAATTCCTCCATCGCTGGAAGCTGGAGAATGGTAGTATCACAGACAATGGTATCCTTTGAGTCAAGTTCTTTGTAATACTCATATGACTGTAGCGATAAGACTATATTACTGACTACCTGACCAGGATAGCGATTGGAAATTCTCCAGGACATTAGAGAGGCTACAAAAAAGAAAACTCACTAATATATGGGGGAAGCTGAAATCCCCCAATTGACTGGGTACATGTCACCTCGAGATGGGATGCAGAGATTGTTTCTAGACACCATAAATGACTGCTTCAGGGAGCAGCTAGTCCTGGAATCCACAAGGAGACAGGCAATTCTTGATTTAGTCCCAAATACAGCACAAGATCTGGTAAAAGAGGTGAATACAGCTGAACCACTTGGTCGTAGTGACCATAATATAATTAAAATTGGTATTCTCCCCCCGAGGATGTTAAAGAAGTGCACCATGGTAGCATATCACCACTAACATCAGAAAAAGGAATTACACAAAAACAAGGAAGCTAATTAAGTGAAAAGTTAAAGGTACTATCACAAAAGTGAAATGACTGCAGGCTGCATGGAAGTATTTTTTTTAAATCATAATAGTGCTCAAATTAAACTTATACCCCAAATTAAAAAAACATAGTAGGAGGACAAAAAAGTACCAGCATGGTTAAACAAAATAAAAGAAGTGGTTTAGAGGCAAAAAGGCATCCTTTTAAAAATTGGAAGTTAAATCCTACTAAGGAAAAGAGAAAGGAGCATAAACTCTCGCAAGAAAAGTGTAAAAGTATAATTAGACAGACCAAGAAAGAATTTGAAGAGCAACTAACAAAAATGACTGAAAAAAAAATTAAGTACGTCAGAAGCAGGGAGTTTCCCAATCAGTGGGGTCACTGGATGATAAAGAAGCACTCAAGGAATATAAAGCCATTGCAGAGAAGGTAAATGAATTCTTTCCATCAGCCTTCACTGCAGAGGATGTGAGAGAGATTCCCACACCTAAGCCATTTTTTAGGTGACAACCCTGAGGGACTGTCCCATATTGAGGTGTCAGTAGAGGTGGTTTGGGAACAAATGTATCAGTTAAAGAGTAATAAGCCACTGGGACCAGATGGTTTTCACTCAACAGTTCTGAAGGAACTCAAATATGAAATTGCAGAGCTAACTGTGGGATGTATTACTTAAATCAATTTCTGTACCAGATGACCGTAAGATAGTTAATGTGACACTAATTTTTAAAAAAGGCTCCAGAGGCAATTCTGGCAATTATAGGGCAGTAAGTCTAACTCCAGTAGCAGGCAAATTGACTGAAACTAAAGTAAAGAACAGAATTATCAGACACAAAGATGAATACGATTTGGTGGGGAGGAGTCAACATGGCTTTTGTAAAGGGAAAACATGCCTCACCAATGTATTAGAATTATTTGAGGGGGGTCAACAAATATGGAACAAGGGTGATCCAATGGATGTAGTGTATTTGTCTGTCAGAAAACCTTTGACAAGGTCAGGGGCAGCAAAATACATAGATCCATCCCTGTATTTTGTCAAAAGCTCTGTGTATTTTGCCACCTCAAGCACGGCAGGCAGGTGGCTTTCGGTGGCATGCCTGAGGGAGGTCCGCTGGTAATGCAGATTTGGTGGTGCGCCTGCTGGAGGTCTGCCGGTGCCACGCCTTCGATGTCCCTGCCTCCTGCAGGCAGCCTGACTGCTGCCTTCACGGCAACCAGAAGGCCACCCCCCGCGGCTTGCCCCCTCAGGCACACACTTGGTGAGCTGGTGCCTGGAGCCATCCCTCGACAAAGGCTCTTAAGCAACATAAGCAGTCACGGGATAAGAGGGAAGGTCCTCCTATGGATTTCAGTAACTGGTTAAAAGAAAGGAAACAAAGGGTAGGAACAAAGGGTCAGTTTTCAGAATGGAGAGAGGTAAATAGTGGTGTCCTCCAGAGGTCTATTCTGGGACCAGTCTTATTCAATATATTCATAAATGATCTGGAGAAAGGGGTAAACAGCGAGGCTGCAAAATTTGCAGATGATACAAAATTACTTAGCATAGTTAAATCCAAAGCAGAAAGACTTACAAAGAGATCTCAAAACTGAGTGACTGCAACAAAATGGCAAATGAAATTCAGTGTTGATAAATGCAAAGTAATGCACATTGGAAAACATAAGCCCAACTATACATATGAAATGATGGGGTCTAAAATAACTGTTACCACTGAAAAAAGATCTTGGTGTCATTGTGGATAGTTCTCTGAAAAAAATCTGCTCAGTGTGCAGCTGCAGTCAAAAAAAGCTAATGATGTTAGGAACCATTAGGAAAGGGATAGATAATATAACATAAAACCCCATCATGCTACTATACAAATCCATGGTAATCCCACACCTTGAATACTGTATGAAGTTCTGGTTGCTCTATCTCCAAAAATATATTAGAACTGGAAAAGTTAGAGATGGGGAACAAAAATGATTTAAGGGTATAGAACAGCTTCTATATGAGGTGAGACTTAAAAGATTGGGACTTTTCACCTTGGAAAAGAGCCAACAGGGGATGGATCACTCAATGATTGCCTGTTCTATCTATTCCCTCTGAAGCAGTGGCTCTCAACCTTTTTATCATACAATCATAAAATAAATCAATTGGAATATAAATATTGTACTTATATTTCAGTGTATAGAACATAGAGCAGTATAAACAAGTCAGTGTCTGTATGAAATTCTAGTTTGTACTGATTTCGCTAGTGCTTTTTATGTAGCTTGTTGTAAAGCTAGGCAAATACCTAGATGAGTTGATGAACCCCCGGAAGACCTCTGCATACTCTCAGGGGTACGTTACCGCTGATTGAGAACCACTGCTCTGAAGCACCTGCCATTGGCCACTCTCAGAAGACAGGATATGAGGCTATATGGACCCAGTACGATGACTCTTATATTGTCTGGTGAAATTTCAAGTTCGCTGTCCTCTCATTAGGCACCTTTGGAAGCAGAGACTGAGATCTGACTTATTAACTTCTCAAATAACTGGGAGCAGGGCTGGCCAGAAAACTGAATTTGAGGGTTTGGTAATATTTTTTCATCCTGAATCAGGACAAAAAGCCAAAAGTGAAATTTTGTGTGGAACCAAATTTTACAAATATTTTGTTTTGGAAATATCAAACATGGGATTTCCCAAACAAAATATGCTCCCTGGGATCCACACCTGGCTGTTGGCAGGAAGCAAGGCGAGTTTCCATTGCAAGTTTGCCAAAATTCAACTGTTTCCACTACTTTTTAATTTTGACAAATTGATAAATTCTACCAAAGGATGTGTTGTCAAAATATTTCTGACAAGAGTCACCCAATATGCAGGTGACACGTGGTGAGATCTGAACCCAAAAAGTCCTCAACAGGAACCTGGAAATCTCAAATGAAGCCCAAGTAAACTGACATGACATAATATTATAGCCATGTTTTGAAGAGTTGCCTTGTCTTTTAAAATGCATTGAAATGACATTTTAAACATTATTTTTACCCAAACTGATATTTGCTAGTGAGGTTTTTCAGTTTAATGGTTAGTGCACCAGCTATTTCCGTCCAGGTGTTGTCAGATCCATGACAACTGCTATCAAGCTGCTGAGCACATTACAAAGTGTTATTCACTGCTTCAAACCCCATATATTAAGATCTATTTGTAAACCTGCTCTGGAACCAACGTCGACTGTGACAGTAAGTACCTTGGTATATGATCCTGTTTTCTCCAGTCCGAGTGTTTATTACCCAACTCAGAAACCCATTTCAAAGGAATACTGCTCGGAGCCAGCCATGATGTGTATAAAAGCAACACTCCTCTTCAAATGTGTGTACACTGCATTATATGTAGTATGTTAGGCTACAAGCACGGAAGACAATACGCTCCCTATCTGGCTGATGAGTTTATAATCTAGAAAGACAGAAAAGAGGTGGGGGAAGTAAATACAATATAATCAAAGTTATACAATACATCTGCTTACAAATTAACACCAAACTAACTGCTCCTTCTATGCCTAACTATCCTGTCACCTCTAGTCTCCCTGCACTGGGCCCTCCATCTCAGCAGTCATTTTATTTCACCCTACATTAAGCAGCAGAGTGCTCTTGGCTATTTAGTGTTGGCAATATTTATTCTGTACATTTCAACTGGTTAGGGTTATCACTATAGTTCAACTGAAGTGGATATTTGAATGCTTACTTTTCAAATTAACAAGTATTTTTACTATTAAATTGACAATTTTACTAAATTAAGATGAAATGTAAGGGTAGCTCTGGCAGCAAGAAACTTTTTTGAGAAATCAAATAGGTATTCTGAGATGTAACAGGTAATTAAAAGTGTCTTTTGGACAAGACAGAAAACTGATGGTGGTCATTAAAAAACCCATGGTATGTTTCATATTGGTTGAAGTGCTAACTCTGATGTCCTGGCATTACAGATAATTTTTTTCTTACAGAAATACCAACATTTATTTATTTCTGAATTATTTGTCCTTTGTAGAACTAAGCTGTTTAGTAAGGTACAGCAAAAATCCACAGAAGCTGCTATTTTTCAATCCAGAGCTGGCTGCACTCCAGGGGTGGCTGGATTTATTCCATGTATATATAGAAGAAGAAAAGCAGCATTTTTGCAAGAGCAGCAGCAGTCACTAACTGGCAAATCATGCCTCCTAGGCAGTAATTACTCCAATCCATTACCTGTAGAGAGAGAAGGCCCATTACTATAAATTACTAGGGCTACTTATTGCAGAAAAAGGGCTTGCTCTGTCCTCTATCCCTACCTATCAGATTATGAGCGTGCAGAATCTACCCTATAGTCACGATGCACTTGGCAACGAACAGCATTGTATAAGTATAAGAAGATATTTCATGGCTTTACCTCTTTTAATAATCTATTGTCTGATTGGCACATGCATTTTAGGCACTGAGTTCTGCATCTCCCTGGCTTCTTTTGGGCTGATCAGGATTGCTCTAGAAGGTCATTCTTGATGTTTTCCATTCATTAGTTTTCTTTTCTGCAGACTAAACAAACCCAATTTTTTCAATCTTTCCTTATAGGTTGTGTTTCTAGATCTTTAATCATTTTTGTTCCTCTCCTCTGAACTCTCTCCAATTTGTCCACATTTTTCCTGAAATGTGGTGCCCAGAATTGGTCACAATAACTCCAGCTGAGGCCTTAGCACCATAGAATAAAGCAGAATAATTACTTCTGATGTCTTGCTTGCAACACTCTTGCTAATATGTCATGGAAAGATGTTCACTTTTTTTTAGGGATGTCAAACAATTTTTTAAAAGTCACAATTAAGCTCAAGATTAAAAAAAGATTGTGATTAATCAGTTTTAATTGAGCTGTTAAACAACAGAATCCCAGTTTAAATTTTATTAAAAGTATTTTTGGATGTTTTTCTACATTTTCAAATATTGATTTTAATTACACTACGGAATATAAAGTGTGTAGAGTGCTCACTATTTTTTTATTACAAATATTTGCACTGTAAAAAAATATTCATTTCACCTCATACAAGTATTGTAGTGCAATATCTTTATCGTAAAAGCACAACTTACAAATGTAGATTTTTTTTTAATAGAACTGCTTTCAAAAACAAAACAATGTAAAACATTAGAGCCTAGAAGTTGAGGCATGAAGAAGGGGCATACAAATGCTTAGCATATCTGGCACAAATATCTTGCAACACCGGCTACTTGCGAATGCCTGTTCTCACTTTCAGGTGACACTAAGTAAGAAGCCAGCAGCATTATCTCCTATAAACGTAAACAAACTTGTTTGTCTTAGTGATTGGCTGAACAAGAAGTAGGACTGAGTGCACTTTATGAACCAAAGTTAGATTTACTGCCAGGTGTTTTATGGTTTCCATAATATATCTTCAATATGAACATTTTGTTGAAAACCTCCAAACCAAATACTCTCAATTAAGGCCTTGAAAATGTGTTAAAAATTGACTGACTTGTACACCTTCTTCCCCCTGTGTGTATATATATTGGAACTGAACCTCCATTTCCTCATGTGTCAGAACTCAAACCTGGGACTGTCCTGCCTCTGGCAAGTAGTCTCCTTGGATTTCACTAGGGCTGCTCATGTGGACAAAGTGAATGTGATTTAGCGTTTGGTCTTTAAAAAGAAAAATAACTGCACCACATTCTACCTGGTAAACCTGTAATGTCATCTTCTTCCATGGGGTTTTTGTGGGTATCATTGGGGGCAGACTGTCTGTCTGAAAGTTACTTTTTTTTCGTGAAAACATGGATCAATAAAGGTGAAATAAGTTGTCACACTTGGTTGTTTTGCTGCATTTCTCCACCTTGGTGAATGAAACTAGGGAATCAGGAACTAAAGCTAACTCCGCACCAGTCAGTCTATGGGATTATGAAAGTGGAAGGTAAAGGCTTATTTTAAAGAATGGTTTTAAGTCATGAATGGATACTGCTGTAAAATTTACACTATAGATACATAGTGTTCTTAAGAGGTGTGAAACCCTTTTAAATATAGCCTCACTATGTGACCTAGCTGAAGTTAATGTACTAGTTTAGTTCCAGCGCATGTCCGTTTTTCGTGTTTCCATGCTGCCACAGCAGCAATTTTTTTTTATTCATGTGTAACACTGCCAACGGAGGAGAACTCAGGCCTGCCTAGAACAGGGTGAGCAGACAGCAAGTGTGAAAAATTGGGACAGGGAGTAGGGGGGTAATAGGAGCCTGTATTTAAAAAAAAAAAAACCCAAATATCAGAACTGTCCCTATAAAATCAGGATATCTGGTTACCCTAGCCTAGGAGGCACACAGCAAGGAAAGACCTTAGGAGACAGACCCCCCCACTACATTCCTGAATCATGAAAAAAACTTGTGTTAACATTACAGTGCCATACAACTCTATGTACCTGCAACATTCAGAGCTCTTCCCTTTTGAATTTCTTATTACAGTGTAAGAGACCTGATCCTTCCTTCCACTCTAACTGATTTCAGTGAGTAGGGGAGTGGGCCCTTATCCATATAAAGTTCTATCTTTTTAAAGCTGGTTACAAGACAACTAGAGAGAGATGTGTGTAATAGAATTCATAAAAGTCCCTCTATGTCTTAATCTCAAATCACACTACCAATGGGACTTGTGCTCCTAAATCATTTAGGTGCTTTAGAAAGTTCTACCCCAAATGCTTTGCTATCACTATTTTGCCTAAGTTCTGTTATATCCCATGTTTCACCTCCCCTTGCTGTACACAAATCATCATCAATGAAAGAAGGGTTGGGTCAATGACTTCATTAGCAAAACTCCATTAACTTCAAGATCAGCAGGATTGATGCTTCTTTCACTGCAAGACATTTGTTTAAAAATGCTGACTGGCGTTTTTCAGTACACATTACAATATCTATGTACCCACTGCACTAACTACTCATATTTGATGCATAGTTTCTCACTCCAGCCAAGTTAATTTCAATGAGAAATTATGAACTACAGAAATGTTGGCATAATTTGAAAAGGATGTAACAGGTGTTTTTTCCAGCTCCTGCTCTTGTACAGTTTGGCATGTGGTTATATTGCTTACTGTTTTTTTCAGAAACACTAAGAGGTACCTCTTCTAAAGGCATATGTGGGAGGTACATGCACAAATGTTATTAGGTAATTGTGCACTAACCTCCCCACTGCTAACAATTTACCCCCCTAAATGTGCAAACTGGCAGTCTTTCACAATGGGGATGTGTGTGAGAGTTGCACTTCAGAAGGGAGAAAGTACTGACTCATTTGAAATCTCTCTCTGTACTTTATTTACATGATCAAATAGGCAACAGATTCATGTTTCTTCCTACCCCAACCTACAACACTAATCAGCTCTTACTTTATTATTTTTTTTTAAAAGGCTGAATTCAAAGTCCTCCATTGCCCAAGCAAAACTACCCTTTACTTGCTCTCTCCTCCTCCCTTCCTCCACTCAGATTTATCCTTATATATTTTTAAAGTGTTAACTGCATGATTCTGTTTGGTCCACTAAGCCTTTCAGCCGGCCAGTTCAGGGGATTTCCACTCAGGTATGCCGTTATGAGTCAGTAACTACGCAGCATTCACAATAGCTGAAATAATTCTAATGCACTGTAATTAGACATTTGTATTACAGTAACACCCAAAGGCCCCAGTGTGTCAAGGACTACACACACAAAAGGCAATCCATTGTCTGAAGAGTGTACAACTCTGAAGACAAAAACAGTCTGAGGTCAGGGACAAGGGGATACTCCATTAAGCATATCAATACAATGAAAAACTAGCGTAGCTTTTAGTTGCTTTAAGGATAACCTAGGGAGTGAGGAAGAGGAATAGTCATAGCTTGTTCAGCTACCTGCAAGCAGCAGGCTGGGTTTTGTCAGTATCGTAACAAAAATGAGTTTAAAGATAAGGCAGTGGCTGTTTGGACTTTTAGCAGAGAGCTTTTCCCATCCCTGGGAGCAACATGGCAAAGCACAGATGTATAGGGAAGACTTGGCTCATGGGTAGCAATATAACAGTCCTGCTGGACCCTTAAAATTGCACTTGTCCGACTCAAAGGAAATATTATTTTTTAGTGTTCCTTAATAGGAACAGTGTAGAGGTAGATTTGCTTCTCAGATTCCCCGCTTCAGCCTCATCTTTGCTGGATTCTCTATTTGATCACACCTACTCCAATTAGCTGCTGCCTGTTCTCTGGGATTTATATGTAATATAATGTCCCGTGACCAGCATGAGAAAACTCCTAGTGACTGGCCATGATGCTCCTGTTCCTCTGTAAATGCTCACAGTGGGGAACAGGGAATGCAGTTTCCTCACGCTGGCCACGAGAGACTATTATATTCCCAACTTTGTGAATCAAGGCAAATCATCTGGATACTCCGTATTTTTAACTGATGAGCATGTGCTTTGTATTGCTTGTTTCCTTTTAGCAGCTGCAATACATTGAGTGTGACATTCCATACACCAGAGGGAAAGGATAATTTTCATAAGCAAGCACTTTAAACCCCATCTAAACCTAAATGAAAAATCTTTGAACAGATCAAACCTCTTGTTTTCAGTTTTATATTACTACTACTACTAAATCCAGTCAGGAGCTGGACCCTCACGCGACACAGGTGATATGTCAAATATAGAGTACAGTGAACCTCCCCCAGCATTTGTTAGTTACCTTTATATAAGGTCATATGGAAACAGCTGGCACAAGGCATAAGCAGACTAAGCAATTGCTCAGGGCCCGAAGCAGCTCAAGGGGCCCCTCCGTATGCTTTTTATTATTATTATTTTCATAAGAATATGTCTGTGTTAGTGTGTGTGTGGGGAGGCGCAAAATATTCCTGCTTAGAGCCCCAAAGGGTTAGCACCACCATCCGGAAAACTTCTACCTTCTGCCAACAACTATGGCATTTTATACTTAGCATGCACCAACAGAGCAGAAATAAGTGAGCAGTGCGGAGTAGTGAGCAAATTGCCAGTGTTTCCATACTTCCTCCACTCATTCTGCTTAGTGACTTTCTTTTTTTAAATAAACCCAGAGTGACTAATTCACACTAGACAGTAAAAGCAACCTGCAAGACTAGAATTTGCTTTGCTGAGCTGAACCACTCCTGGAAAGCTGCATGCAACTCATGGTAAATTATTCCATTTTCAAGACAGAAGGCTGCCAACATGCTTGCCACAGTCTCACAGGTCACCAGTCCAAGAAAACCAAACCCCACTGCATGTTTGTTACATGATTCATTTAACAAATCCTTTCTACCATTCCAGAGTGATACACTTCTATCTATACTAGCCAACCCAGCATAATTGCTACTTGCCACCAAAGACTCTAGATATATCCCTTGTCATTCCACTTGCTACAGTGCCTCTCACTCATTATTTACATGCATTGGTGACTGGAGTACAACTTAAATGATTTGTTGAAATAAATATAATTGGTTATTCAAAGTACAAAGTCTCATTTCACAAGGATATACATATATTTTAAAAATCCCAAATACTCTGACATTTTTCAGAAGTAGTAAACCAGCTAATCTCCCCATTCACTTTGAATTAGTCTCTGTCACAGCTTGACACTTCTAAACATTTTTGACAGGGTGTGAAAACACAAATTTGTAACAGACACATTTTACAGACTAATTCAATGTCACTGGGTAGCTCAAAAAGAATATGCTTTGATACAGTGGTTCTATTTTGTCTCATTTGGAGTCTTGCTTTCATCATATTAGTCAGCAGGCAAGTGAAAAGTGCCTATAAGAAGTTTTCCCAAGTGGCTCCTGATTGTGGGTGCTCCTCTTGGGTCTGCTTGTCAGAAGTGCCAAACATCCACTGCCCTAACTGAAGTCAAATGGAGCTGCAAGTGCTCACTATCTTTGAAAATCAGGCCCAACTCTCAATTTGGGAACTTAAAATCAGTGCCTACTTTTGAAATTTTGGCTGTACCTGGTTCACCTGGGATCTGTGCGTGAGTCAGGAGAACAACAACTTTGGTCTCTTGACTTAGACCTGTTCTTTACCAAAAAGACCATCTTTCCTTATCTATATATTTTGAAGAGCAGAATGCAAAAGGCAGTCTGCATTCACATGGCATTGACATGAGTTTAAAAGCTGGGCTCACACCTATTCTGTCAATTTCTTAGCATATACGGTAAATATAGTGTGTTAAATGGTCACTGATGAAGTGTAGTAGCCACTTCATAAATTGTGTTACTATCTCTCCATAATTGGAAGTCCGCAAAGCTAATTGGGGATTTACCCACAGTTTTGACAGGTGTATATACAGGATGAATATCTTTACATGTCCTAAACAGGTAGACCCTCATTTTGTTTACTTGTGACAGACCCAGGCTAGATGAGTCTATTTTCTCTTCCAAAATTAAATCTAACAATTCTGGAAACATAGTAAAGAATTGTGACAGGCAAGGTAAGCACTCAAAAAACTGCATCATGCTATGACTCAGATAATGAGGAAATAGAAATAAATGGAGTCGTAGCATGATGCAATCTTTTGAGTGCTTTCTGGGATTGAATATAGTGTCTATGGTTATATCAAATTGTTAGAGCAGAGCACTGGAGTCTGGACTTCTGAATTATATTCCTGGCTCTGCAAAAGACTATAATCATGAACAAACCACTTAGGAACCATTTCAAACTTTTGATGTCTCAAGTTCTTCACCAAAAATTGACACCTCTGGTAGGACTAGATTTCAGAGGTAACTGAGGATCATTCTCTCTAAATTTAGCCAATGTGAACATCAGATGTTCAGCACCTCTGAAAAATCAGGTACCAGATATTCGAAGTTGGGCATCCAAATACTGAAACACCTAAAATTATCAGCAGACTTATGGAAGTTTGGCTCTTCACTGCTGTGCCTCAGTCTCCTGCCTGTAAAATGAAGCTAATGCCTGTCTACTTCACGTACCAATGTTTCCAAAGTCTTTTGAGATCCATGAATGAACAGTATTATGTATAAATTCAAAATATTTGTTATTAATTAGGTATTTGATAACAAAGTGAAGACTGAATTTAAAGAAACTATATCATGTTTATAGCATCATTCCCACTGTGAATGACAAAATAATTCCTTTGGTCAGATCAGAAAGTTTTATATCATTGCCCGGAGACCTTAAATGGCATTAAAGCCGTATTTATCATTTGAGCAGATAGAGGAGAGTGAATCTTTATAAACTGATCAGAGTTTCTTGAGATAGGACCCGTTGTATTCTCCATAGATCAATGACTTGGGCCATTTCTATACAGCTTGCTGTCTCAGCGAATTAGGAAAAAATTTCTCCCATTCAAGGAAGCCCATAAGAAGCATATATATCACCTGTCACTTGGACACTGAGCATCTGCATCAACCACATTTCCTAATGACTGAACAATATCAAAAGGGTTCCAGTTTTCAAGGAGGAAGGTAGGTAAATGTGGCTATTCAAAGTGTATTATGTAGAAAGCTTCTAGAACTATACAGAAATGTTTCCTTTTTCTTAAAGTCTTCACTTCTTCTCTATTGTTAAAGACCGTACACCAGCAGTTCTCAAACTGTGGGTCGAGACCCCATTTTAATGGGGTCACCATGCCTGGCATTAGACTTGCTGGGGCATGGGCCAAAGCCTGAGCCACACTGCCCAGGGCCAAAACCCTAGGGCTTCGGCCCTGGGTGGCGGGGCTCAGGTACAGGCCCCCTGCCTGGGGCTGAACCCCTTGGGCTTCAGCTTCCTTGCCCTGGACAGTGCAGCTCAGTCTTTGGCTTTGCTCCCCACCTAGGGATGGCACCCATATAGTAGTTCAAACAGAGAGAAACCTGTGGAGGGTTGTGGAACCTCCTGGATGGCAAACATGAGGTAAGGCAATAGGGTATCACAATCTTTCCCATTCCGGATTACCACTTTCCTGATCATGGCCTTGACGGTCCTACTGAACCTTTCCACAAGGCCATCTGTTTATGGGTGGTATACAGAGGTCCAATGTGGAGCAATGAACAAAGATCTTTCATCAACTTGGACACGAAAGGTGTCCCTTGATCAGTCAATATCTCCTTGGGTAGCCCAACCCAGGCAAAGAGCTGTACTAGCTCCTTAGCTATTGTCTTGGAAGCGGTGTTGCGTACGGGAACAGCTTCCAGGTACCAGGTTGTATAATCCAATACAACAAGCACATGTTGGTGGTCCCGAGCTGTCTTTTCTAGAGGCCCTACCAGATCCATGGCTATCCATTCAAAAGGAACCTCTATTAATCGGAAGAGGTATCAAAGGACTCGCAACTCCAGGAGAGGGCTATGTAACTGACACTCTGGACAAGAGGTGCAATATTGCCTGACTTGGCCAAGTAGGTAGCCCTGGTGTAAGGCTCTCACTACCTAACAAGACCTGTCAAACTTGATCCAAGTGGGCTTGTTCTTCAGGTTTCAGCCACGCAGCATCCATGCAGTGAGGTGCAGGGAGGCGAGGTTTGGGTGAAGCAATTGGCCATGGTCTTGTGAAATCAAGTCCAGGTGAAGCAGGTGTGCAAGTGGAGCTGCCACTGCGAGATCCTGAAGCATGCCAAACCAATTCTGGCGTGACAACATCAGTGCTACCAGGGTAACCTTCCCCTTGTGCCTTTTAATTTTTAAAATAACTTGGTGAACCAAGGGGATTGGTGGGAAGGCATACAGTAGATGGTCTTCCCCTGAGAGCAGAAAGGCATTGGAGAGGGAACCCTTGCTATGTCCACTCAGCAAGCAGAACTGATGGCATTTCCTGCTCTGCCTGGTGGCGAACGAGTCCATCTGGGGAGACCCCCACTTCTGGAAGTGAAGAAACCACTGATGAGGATCTGAAGAGATAATCCACAAGTACGTTCTGGGCTACTGGGAGCTGTGTCTCCTCGAGATGAATGGAGTGTGTCACCCAGAAGTCCCACAGCTGGAGAGCTTCCTAGCACAAGGCCGAAGATCGAGCCCTTTACTGCTTGTAGATATAAAACATTGATGCAATATTGTCTGTCAGGCCCTGCACCACTTTGCCTGATATCTGGAGAAGGATCACTTGGCAAGTCAAGCGTACTGCCCTGAGTTCCCTGATATTTACTTGTAGGGAGAGTTTTCTTGGGACCAGAAGACCCAGAGGTCCTGAGGTGGGCTCCCCACCCTAGGTCTGATGCACCTGAGACTAAGTCTACAGATGGTTGAGGGGCAACAAAGGGTACCCCTTTCATTACCAGTCTTCAGTCTTTCCACCAGGCCAGGGAAGTGGGACTGGAGGCAGGACCACAAGTACTGAGTCTAATTGGTATTTGCTCAGCCAAATCTGGAGGGGCCTGAGGCACAGCCTTGCATACTGTAGCTTATAAGTATATGCTGCCATGTGTCCCAAAAGTTTGAGGCAAACCCAAGCAGTCACTATCAGGTGGCCATGACCTTGGATATCAGGTCCGACATAATCCAGAATTGGGCCCCCAACAGGAAAGCTCTGGGCTTGGGTCGAGTTGCGCATTAACATTATTCTCTGAACTGGAACCAGAGTTGACTTTTGCTCATTTATCAGCAGGCCTACCACTTGGAAAGTGGCCTGGACTGTACTTGCTGTGCTGTACCTGAGCCTGTGATCGACCCTTGATCAGCTAGTCATCAAGGCACAGATAGACTTGCACACTCCGGTGCCTGAGGAAGGATGCTACTACCATCATACATTTTGTGAAGACTTGTGGAGCTGCCAATAGGTCGAATGGGAAAGCAGTGAATTGGTAATGTCATTGAGCCACTACAAACCTAAGAAATCTTCTATGGTCACGAAAGATAAGAGATTTGAAAATAAGAATCCTTTACGTCGAGGACAGCATACCAGTCTCTTGAATCCAGAAAGGGAATGATGGAGGCCTGGGAGACCATGTAAAACCTCAGTCTCTAGAGATATCTGTTGAAGCAATGCAGGTCCCAGATGGGCCAAAGGTGTCCTTTGGGATTAGGAAATATCAGGAGTAAAACCTCTTCCCTCTCAAGTCCTAGGGAACTTCTTCTATGTCCCCACATGTAGGATGGATTGCACCTCCTGGGTGAGGGACGGGGATGGAGTGTGTGTGAAAGGGAGGGATGGAAGAAAACTGGAGGGTGTAACCAACTGTTACTGTACTCAGGCCCTAATGGTCCAATGTTTTATATGACCACACTGAGCTGAAGGGTGACAGATGGTCCAAAAAACAAAAAAGAGGGAACGGATCTGAAGTTGAAACTGATATAACGCCCTCAGGCACACCTTCAAAAGTCCGGACTGGCCCCACTGGAATATCTGAGAGCGCCTGACTGGAAGGCTGAGGTGGAAGGGATGGGCTGATGACACTTGTAAACTTTCCCCTTTCTTTTGTCGGGATCCTGCCTGGGAGGCGCTGTGAACCTGGAAGGCTGCTCGGGTCTAAAGTGTTTCTGGATGCTGATGGCATGTAAATCCCTAAGGACCGCAGGGTGGCTCTCGAGTCCTTGAGGCAGTGAAGTTTTAAGTATATCTGTGCCGAAAACAGGGAGGAACCTTCAAAGGGGAGATCCTGGATGGACTGCTGAACTTCGGGAGGGAGACCCTGTGAGTGGAGCCTGCCTTTGGCTGTCCCGCTCATTTGCTGCCAACACTAACAGGAACCCCAGGAAGGTGGGCATGAATGGTACTTGAACCCATTTGCTGGTACATAATATTTCTTCTCTGCCCTCTGTCATGTGGGGGTCAGAAAGTCTGTCACAGCATTTTGGCTGGTTCCATCACTGCTTTGTTGAGGACAAGGCCACTCTGGAGGGAGCAGTTGCAGCCAGGATATTAAACAGGCCATGTGCTGACTCCTTAAGACTCAGGTTTGCAGCAACTTTTTCAGTTGGTCCTGGCAGGCCTTGAAATCATCCTGACGGAGCCAGGTTACTTGGTCCTACCACTGCCTCATCTGGAGATGAGGAGGAAGAGGCTTGTGTCAGAAGGGGAGCTCCTTCCTCTTCCTCTGTTTGCATCAGATCCACTGGGGCCACATCCTGGACGTTGGCATAAGGGTTGGTACTGGAATCAGGGTCCGGTCCAGTGGCACATCTCTCTGAAACCACAGATTATAAGCGATGGGAGGGAGGACCCAGTACCGGGGGAAAACTCCAAGGATTCCAGTATGGCCATTTCATCGGCCAATGGCCCACTGGCCAGGTGCTCACCGGAGGGCCGGTAACAAAGTCTGTTGGAGCATAGGCTGGGTACTGGTGGGTAGGTCTTTGGAATTCAAAGGGGAATCCTGCGCTCCACCAAAGAGTATTCTTCTCTTGGAGACCATGGCAGAACAGTATCTGCTTTTGCCTCAAGGGGGCTCCAGGAACCAGCAGCGGGTCACTGACCACTGTGTGCGGATCATGGAAGGTTTGCCCCTAAATGCTGCCAAAGTGGTTGGTGCCAGAAAGGAGCTTAATGCTCCTTGCTCTCTCTTGTCCCCAGCCGTCTTGGGGGCTCATGGGGGTCATTGCAGGATTGACAGACTCAGCACTCTAGGCAGAGTTGGTGGCACCACCAGTGGCTCCACTCCCCGCGTGTCCTTCTTCTGCACCGGAGAGTGCCCTCTCTTGATGTGCTGTTTTTTATGCTTCTTCAGCACCAGATATAGAGAATGGTGCCAGGAAAAGCACAGTGCTGTGGGAGCGCTCTGCATGGATACCAAAGTATTTGGTGCAGATTGGAACAGCTTGGTTTCGAGACTAGTCTCAGGGTCACCTGCATGACAATGGCCTTCAGCCGAATGTCCCTGTCTTTCCTAGTGCAAGGTCTGAAGTCCCTTCAGATCTGGCATTTATCTTTAACATGAGCCTTCCCTAGATGCTTTAGACATCTGGGTTGGTCCCACACTGGCATCAGCTTGCCACAAGAGTTACATGGCTTGAAGCCCAGGGAACGGGGGATGCCCAGCCCCTGGGGCGAAAAGTCTCCCGATGACAGGGACAACTATATACATTATAATGGACACTAACTCTAAGAACTATGTACGCTAAAAGCTACAATAAGTACACAGAGAATGAACAGAGAAGAGTCCAAGCCACAGGGAAAGAAGCTTTGCCACAGCAAGAAGGATTGTTCCAGCAACAGTCATGGGCAGCAAGAAGAAACTGAGAGGGCACTGTGCCCAGAGGTGAAAGTAAGTCGGTGCTGGACTGCATCGACTTCCACGGCGGGGATTGAAAGGGCTCTGGCTGAGATTTAAAGGGCAGCCCAGAGCCCTTTCAATCTCGGCCGCGGCTGAGATTTAAAGGGCTCAGAGCTCCCTGCCGCTGTGGGCAGCCCAGAGCCCTTTGAATCCCGGCCGCGGCTCCAGCGGCTGGGCTGGGGAGGGGATTTAAAGGGCTCAAAGTTCCCCGCGGCTGCGGGCAGCCCAGACCTCTTTGAATCCTGGCCACGGCTCTGGCGGCCGGGCTGGGCCAGGATTTAAAGGGCTCCGGGATTCCCTCAGCGGCAGGCGCTCTGGGCCCTTTAAATCCCTGCCCCAGCCCTGCAAAGCTTGGGGTTCCCCCTGGCGGCCAGAGCCCCATGCCCTTTAATTTGACCCTGAGCCCTGGGGGTCCCCCAGCCACCTCTGCGGCTGGGAGCCCCTGGTTGATTTAAAGGCTCTGGGTCTCCCAGCCACAGCTGGTCCCCCAGGACCTTTAAATCTTGAGAGGCCACGCCTCTTCCGGATGAGGCCATGCCCCTCAGGACTCCGGCAGTACCGGTAAGTCCTGTAAGTTACTTTCACCCCTGACTGTGCCCCTTATACTGGTGCTTCTGTGCATAACTCCACAGAGTGGGAGAACCAGCTCTGCGGATACCACTAAGGAAAAAATCACTGGCAACACTGTATGTGGTGTGCACACACCTAACATGGAATGGACATGAGCAAGTACTCAAATAAGAACATTCATGGTTTTTCATGTCCTACTTTTAAAATAACTGTATTACCTACACAGGAAAGCACTTATTTTTTCTCCATAGAATGGTCTTTCAAGTGTTGTGTGTGCTGCTGTTCAAACCTTGGGCTAGAACAGTCGCTCACCAGAGACCTTTCCAGCTGATGTGGCAACCAGAAAATACAGAGGCCTCCCCATCTCTGTTCATTCACTCAAAACTCTTAGGGCCAGAGGTGAGAGCACCTTGCAGGACTCAAAGCCTCCCCTGTGCTTGGTACCCGTATCAGAGATAGCAGGGGGGAAGCAGAGCAACCACTCCCCGTATTAAGGATGGATAGAGCCATTTCACGTCCTACTCTGCTCCAGGGGCAGCACAACTACATGGTGGACTTTGCATATGACTGATTTTAAATTCACAATCCAGCCCTTGATTGGCAGGAAGCCAAAGGAGACAGCATCCTGCTTCTAAGCACAGAATATTGTCAGGGAAATGTCTGACATCTAATCTCCAAGTTGCCACTGACTTGGTGTGTACTCTTTGACTTATTTAAACCTTCTATGTCTTGTCTGTGAAACTAGGGTAATATTTATTCACACTGCATAGCTTTTATGAGGTTAACATAATGTTTGTAAATAACTGGTAGAAAGATGAGTGCTGACTGTTCTGTATAGTTTACTCCTTTTCATCTGTGGCTCCTTTTCAAACAATCCCTCCCCATACTAATTTCAGCTATTACCTTTCATCTGTTCAGCGCATCTCTAGCATGCAATGTACCCATAAAGAACAGACTAGCTCCATGGAAACTAAGATTACTTCTTTCAGGGAAAATAATCCTATTGTTTTACAGCCTGCCAACTAGCAGATGATTTGGCACAGCCAATGCTTTTATTTTTAAGCAGGCTGAATATGCAGACAAAGGAATATTTTATGAAGAATTATCTTTGTTGCTTTCCTTCACAAGCTGTCTGCTGCATTTATCTGCTACTATTTATCCTCAGGATCTGAAAATAAAATAGCAGAGCTGTCAATTTTATTTTTTATTGAATGAACATATTCTATCAAACACATGTAAGCAGGCTGAGGAAACTTGCAGTAGGAGAGGAGATAGTTTGGGTCAAAGTAATATCTTGCATACACAGATGGAGTTATTTTAAAGTCACCAGTGTTGTACCCAGTTAAACCAGCAGTTAATTTGGCCCCTATTTGATTGGTAGCCAACCTTCTGTTTTGAAATCTAAAATCACTTGGAAATTAATTATAAAAGATTGTAACTAATAAATATCTAATACAAAAATGAAAAATGAGCCTGAACCAAAACCCTGGATCTGAACACCTCTGAGCAGATTCAGAATCAGAACTTGGATCCAAATTTCACAACTGTCTGCCAATTCTAACAAAACTCTGAATTTACAGGGGGCTTCACCTAGGTTTTCAGATACATGTCTACAACCTGTTAATTTCAAAGGGGCTGTTTACATGTGTCAAGGATAGTATTTGGCCACATGAAAAAGCCATCCACAATACACAGCAACCAGAAGTCTAGCACACCACATCATCATCAATAATGCATAGCAATAAAGCAGCTCTTTAAAACTAAGGAACATTCTGCAGTAAGTTGGGAGTTGAAAAGTGGTGGTACTCTAAAAGACTACAGTAACACTGGAAAATCAGAGCAGTAGCAATACTCCAAGTGGATGCTCAAGCTAAGAAGTCCTTTCCTGAAAGTAAGTTTAAGTGATGTAGTTTAACTACACAGAGAAGGTACTTCATTCTTGCATTATATAGAAAACAATGATGGAGAGACTTGTACCATATCCTTGGCTTAAGTATAGTCTTGTCTATTGATTTACATTTAGAGTTAGCGCCACAAAGGGATTTAGATGCCTAAAGTGGCAGGTAGGTGCCTAAGTAAAAAATTTAGATCCTCAGCTCAGGTTGGGTGGAATCTCAGCTGCCACACAACCCTGTGGCACATAAACGCCCCAGGCACCTAAGTTTCTCTCAGGGGACATGTGTGAAGACATCTAACTTCTAATGCCACTGAGCTGCTCCCTGGCCTAGACCCACCAGGATCTGAGACTAGATGTTTCCTTGCCTAACTGACCTGCAGAGCCCAACCCAGTAGGCATCCTCAGAGGCTGCCTGAGAGCACACCTACTGGATTGGGTTCCGCTCACCACATGAGGAGTGGGGGGATGCTGCTGCCACCCTCTTATGCCCAATGGTTACAGCATTCTCCCAGGTTGTGAGAGACTTAGATTCAAATCCACACTCTGCCTGATTCACAGTATGGACTTGAACCCAGGTATTCCAGCTTCCAGGCAGGTGTCCTAACCACAGGGCTATCAGATATGCTGGGGTATGTTTTTCTCACTCTCTCCTGTTGAAGCTGTTCCATTTTGTCTAAGCTATTTAAATAATCATTGGGCCAGAAAGAGTCAGAATGACTTTATAGCCCAGTGGTTAACTCACTCTCATGGGAGACCCAGGTTTCAGTCCCTGCTCAAATGACTTAGGTGCCTAATTCCAGTACAGGATTCACAAGTGTGAATTCTGAGTAGAGGGAAGCACCATCCTCTGGCTCAGAGTTAGGTACCAAATCCATTAAGTCTGTGATGCTACTCCCCATATTCTTCACAGAAATATTGTTATAAGATGATTATAGCATATCTAGGATGTATTTTATGCAAGATGGGTCTTGTAAGATAGCTTTGGAAAGGTTATGATTTACTGAATATGATTATCCAACTTGTAGGCATGTATCATTTTTGTATCTAAAGTTAGGAATATTGACTACGTAACAATTACAAGTGGGTTTGCACCTGGGGAACACTCACCAGACAAAATGCAATCAGTCTGGCTGGTTAGTCAATGGGCCATTAGGGAGAATAATAGGACTTTGAAGATGCTAATCTCCCATCTTCCTGGGAAGTCTTCCTCAGGGCTTATGGATGCTTTGACACTGTGGGGTCATGTGATCATGTCACCTGGTACTGGACTTCATGTTGGACTGCTAGTATTTTTACCAAAGGGGGTGGGGATAAAATTGGGAAACAAAGGATTCCTGCCATATGTAAATCCCATTTAAGGCAGGGAAGTGAGTTAATCAGGGTCAGTACTTCACTGAATCCCCGTCCAAGATGACTGCTGAAAAGACCTAAAACTGATCTGGGGAAATAAAGGACTGGACCCAGGCTAGAATGTGACTGGCCTGTGAAAAGAATACCTGGAGTTCTAAGCTGCAAGCAAGAGTAGTTTGCCTTCAAGAAACTCTGCAACCACTTAAAACCACATTTAGGGTGAGAAATTATTACTTGTAGCTAGTTTCTTTACTGTATTAAGCTTAGTTTGCGTGTTTGCTTTATTTGTTCAGTAATCTGCTTTGATCAGTTTGCTATCCCTTATAATCACTTAAAATCTATCCTTTGTAGTTAAAAAATGAGTTTTTGTTTTCTCTAAACCAATTTGTGCAATTCATAACTGGGGGGCAAAAAACTGTGCATATTGCCCTCCACACTGAGGGATGGGGCAATTTTCATAAGCTTATGCTGTACAGTTCTCTGTGCAGCACACGACAATACAATTTCAGGTTTGTACTCCAGAGGCAGCGTGCACTGGAATGCTGGGCAATCCCCTAGCTGATTCTTCCCATGCAGAGATGATTTCAGTGTCTGTTTGCAGCTGGGAGTGTGTGTGCTACCTGTATGTGTGCTAGAGGAGGCTTGAGGGCCTGGCTTAGCAGGACAGGGTCAGGGAGCCCAGGCTGGTGGAACGGGCGGGCTCAGTGGGACTCCAGTACATTAGGTGGCACCCCGGAGAGGAAGACCGTCACAAAGTCCCACTCCTCTCCTTAGCATTTCCTACAGGTTAGTTTAGGTGGCTTCCTGCTCAGTGTGCTGGCTTTTATGGATCCCATTCTTAGGCTCCCATCTCCCTCCAGGCTTTGTACAGGAAGCCTGGAAACCTAATTCAGGGCAGAGGATTCCACTGGGTGGTGTTGGGCCTAAATTTAGGCATTGCAATGCTAAACTCAGTTCCCTTTGTGGATCTAACCTTTAGATTTAAAAAATGTACTAAACTTTAGCTGTGTTGGATTATTTGCCACAGCAAGCCCTTGGCATGTAATATTATTGCATCCTTTGTATTTGAGGGATTACAACTTAATCCCAGAAATACATGCCAGTAACTGATCTTCATCACAACTGTCAAGGTCAATTCTTATGTCAGTTGCATTCTAGACTATGCAGAAATATATAAATAAATAAAATAAGGGAGATCAACAGTTCTATTATAGAAGTGTCCAACATGCTGTTGGGCCGGCCACAGACATAGCTCCCAATGAGTTAATTGTGCTTGTGTAATGCCTGCAGGAACAGATTCCTTACTTGCAGGAGTTGACAGCACAATTGCCTCATAGGGAGCTATGTCTGTCCATTTCTGCAACTATTCCCAGAACTGTAGATCTCCATGACAGTTATTTTCATTTACAATGTAAATGAGAAATCAAAACCAGAAGATTGCAACAAACCTCTCTCGCTTCATAATGCCAAATCTCTATTTCCAATATAGATGGCTGCCACCAGCATTTGATTCTGTTGAACTTTTTAAAAAAAGATAAATTTTATAATGATGATGAATGAAGTAAGATAAAAGAGAAACTAAAACCCATACATTTAATACATTCATTTGATGGACTTTGATAAGTCAACTCTCTGAAGTATGGGACAGGAGTGAATTTTTTGTACAGTCTGCTTAAAATTCTGCTTCCAGTTACTACGAAGAGCTCACATTCAGATGAGAAATACAGCATTAAGGGTGCAAACCACTAGAGCCTTGTCAGGACCAGACTAGAGATGGGCTTTAGAAAATCTTGATGCTGTTGCATTATAGTGAATGCTTCATATAGTGTTTGAGAGAAGAAAATTCATAAAATCAAAAAGAATAAATCAAAAATGGGGAAAAAGTATTTAGCTTTTCATCTGATATTCTCATTGAACAACAGACCAGGTATTTCTGACTTTTGGTAGAATTTTAAACAGAATCAACAAACAGGTTTTTCCATGAAAACTCAGAAGTCAAAATGTTCACTGAAATCTAACCTATTTTACAGTATATTTCCTAGGATGTTAGAGGGGATGCTGATAGTCACACATCAAATGGACTCCCTGTTATCTTACTGTTTCCAGAAGGTGTTACTGTCTATGTATGGATTTTTTCCAAATAATCCATAAACAACTTTGATTTAAATGTTCTTAACTTCTAACTTACAGGGAACTCATGTTGTTGACAAAGGACACCTCAAAATTTCCTTCTTTATAAGGGATGCGGAACAATATTGGGAGGTAAGAAATAAAGCAAATACTGAATAAAGTGGCATATCTATATCTGTTTTGCATAAAGGGGATATTAAATACTCTACAATTGACAACAAATCCTGACTTTGCTATTTAACAGAATTGTTTTTTGTTACAAATGTAATATTACCTGAGTTATACTTATTTTCAGGAAACCGTAGAATACTGAACTGCAACAAAACATTGCCAGACAATCAAGAGAAGGGATATTCAAGAAGTGTTTAGTGGCCTAGACATAGGATTCAGAGACAGCAAATCCCAAGCTCAAATCCTATGAACAATATGCGTAGCCTATGACAAGTCACTTAGCTGCTCAGGACCTCATTTTGAAGAATGCATACAATGCAGTTGAATATAGGTAATTGCACACCTAGGCCCTGATTCTGCAATACTTATACATGTATGTAATTTTATCTGCATGAATAGTCACACTGAAGTCTATCAATGGAACTTCTTTCAGATCAGGATCCTAATTTGCATCCACTGTTACTGTAATGAGGTGCAAAAAATAACATTTGTACATGTAGATTGGCAATTTAAAGCTTGAACATTTGTGGTAATCTTGTATGCACGTTAAGATCACAATGTAATATTTTTGAAAAAAATGGTACCGTGTGTGTCAATTATCCTATCAGTAAAATAGGGACAATACTTGTCTTTCACAAGGGCGTCATGAGGATTGACTTGTTAAATATTTGTAAAGTACTATTAAGGACCAAATTTGCCAAAGCCTGCATATATATTTTGTCTGTGCCTGGCTTAAACAAGCAAATACCCCAAAGCACATGTGACTTACAGTATCACTTTTATAATTTAATTAAGCCAACTTCTGCTGTTATTAGGGTGTCTATCTGCCTTGATTTATGTAAGTTATTCAAGGTATTTTATTCAAGCCTTTGCATATAGTAGCATTCAGACTTCAGCTGTCTTGAGAAGTCAGGAGCATCATTTATGGCTAGCATCCTAATGGGTACAGTGGTAGTTATGAATCTCTATTTTATTTCTGAAACATATTATAGGCAGGTTTGAAGTCTGCCAAAGTGAAACTGCAGACTGTGGGAGCATTAGAGGAAAAATATCATCCTTAGCTTTCTGACTTTTAGAGTGGGATGTATGGTGCAAATATGCTTTGAAGAGAATGAAAGAGCCTACAATAGACGCTGGTGTATTTAGTTTTAATATTTGTCGCATAGCCGAGCCAGCTTAGTAGGATTCAATAGTCTTCCCATTGCCATAGCAACCCCTGCTTGTCAGAGCAAAGCTGATCAGATCCAGGCTTCTCCCTTGTGGAAACAATCTGCTAAACCTCTAATCTGCATTTCCACAAACCAATGGGATTTTCAGTTCCTATCTTTTAGGAAGGCAATCTCCTTGTACAGTACATCTCCAAGGTGACCCTTCTGATGTGAATCCATGCATCCTACCCGTCATTGCATCCAAGTTCTGAACTGTTTAGTGTGGCTAAAAGTGGAAGAGAATGACTCAGTCTATAAGCTTTTCACATGGGAAGTTTTAAACATGATTCTTATTTAGGGAAATATTTAGCATTTACACAACTGCATCCAAACATTGGGTGTCATCCTACTCCCATTGTAACAAACAGAGAAATTCCTATTGACTTCAGTGGGTATAAGATTGGGCCCAGTGATGAATCTCCACCATACCCCCATAAGGTACCCAAGTAGTATTATCACTATTTTACAGATGGGGAAACTGAGGTGGCAGGATGGGGTTGGAGGGAAAAAGGCTGCAGTGATTTTCCAAAGGTTAAACAATAAATCAGTGGCAGAGTTTTTCTCCCAACCCTGTGCTTGGTTCTTAATAAAATAATAATAAAAATAATATAATAATAAATAATAAAATAATAATAATAATAATACGAGATGGCAACATAAATTATAACTGATACCTGACTAAAAGATAAAACAATAGTCATAGTGATTCTATCAGTTACTGGTGTATTCTACACCTGGCACAAACACTCCGCACTTTTAAGGTTCTCTTGTCTTCCACAGCAGGACAGTTTGGACAAAAGTTTGGACACAATTTGGATATAACCTGAACAGAAGTTTTGAGTCTGCTAGAAACAGAGACCTGAAAAATTGTAATTTTGGCCAGGTCTACACTGCGACTTTAAATCGGTTTAATGGCTGATATACCGATTTAACGCTGTATCCGTTCACACGACGTCGTCCTTAATATCGAGT
>NC_133787.1:9921963-9949680 GCF_003597395.2 Chelonoidis abingdonii | reverse complement strand
AGAGTACTTCATTGGCTCTGTAAAAGGATATCTTCTCCAGCATACTATCACCCTGGTTGCCTTACCATGGCGCTGACATTTCTCAGAGCCTATGCATCACGAGGGTGTGCTGTGATCGGCGAGGGAAGAAGAAGAGCGAGATGAAATGTTCAACGAGAAATTATTGAAAGTAACACGCAATGAGAGGATAACAGATGATTTGGAAGGGATGGGAGCAAAGACAGGAAAGATGCCTGTGAACGATGAGAGGGTAGCGAGGTAGAAGACCTGTTGGAGAGAATCACCTGGTTGCTACGGTGCTCGCGTCTCAAGACTATCTTCCAACGCCATGGTGGAGCTAGGTAAGAAGCAGCACGCCAGTAGCAGGTGCCACTGCAGCCTGTATTAACTCCTCGCACCCACGTCCAGTACATCCCTCACCAGCACGTGTTAAGAACGCGTGGTGGTAAGGCTTTTGCCACGCCTGCCTCTCCACACCCCTGCACGAGTCAAGGAAAGCCGCTGTAATTAACGCTACAATTGTGTTAGTAGCCTTTCCTTCCTCTCCTTCCCAAGTCAAGCGCAGCAGGGAACAGCTTCCTATTCTCTCCTTTTTTATTAGTTCTATGTAACTACATACTCGAAAGGGGGAGGGAATGGGTGCTTACTAGGGAATTTAAGTAAGTGAAAAATCATTTGTATTTTTAACAGATCATAATACTTTATAATAATAATAACAATGTTCATTTAAACGAATACCGATTATTTCCTTCGCCAACTGGGTAATGGAAAGGTTAGGGTGAGGGTGGGCTTGCTTACACTGTA
Source organism: Chelonoidis abingdonii (assembly GCF_003597395.2). NCBI lineage: Eukaryota > Metazoa > Chordata > Testudines > Testudinidae > Chelonoidis > Chelonoidis abingdonii. The sequence goes on along the minus strand of NC_133787.1, from coordinate 9,948,876 downwards.
TAAGTCCTCAAGGGCGGAGGGTCTTCATAAGGGGAAGCAAACCAGTACACCGTTACCTGGGCCGTCCGAAACTTGTGTTTTCAAGGCTTCTCTGAATGCGCCGAGCGCCTCCAGTTTGTGCTCTTCTAATTCGCCTGGTCTCTGGCTGCTCGTACTCAGCGGCCCGGGATTTGACCTTCAGCCTCTCACCCAGCATAATGTTCCCTAAAAATAGTCTCCAAAAGTTGTGGAGCACAGCGCAGCAGCAATAGCAACGGACACTTGGTTGCTGAAGCTACTGACCGAGTAAGTAATTTATCGCACGTGACCTTTAAACGGCCAACCATGCCAGATCATCTACACTCGTACATCGGCACTTGCTCGGCCCTGTAGTTGAACAGTCTCTGACACTGTCCAGGCTGCCAGTGTATGCTTCATGAGCCATGGATCACGGTAGGTGGGGTCCCCACAAGGATACTATAGGAATTTGACATTGCCCAACGGTATTTTTTGTCTGGGGGAAGTAATTCCCTGTCTGCAGCGCCGTTAAACAGCTAGTGTCCTGAGACGCGAGGTCATGAATTCCTGGCATCCACGGTGGATGTGAGTGAAACGTCCTTGTGGTCCACCAGTTGCTGCAGACCACTGAAAATGCTGTGGTCACAGTTACTGGTGCCTAGTGTCTGGGCCAAGATAGGGATTGGGTTCCATCTATGGCCCACCACAGTTCGGAAGACCATTGCTGAGCAAAGCTCATCACTATAACCTTGCACGTTCCAAGTCACAAACTGTCGTAGCTAGCAAGTAACGATGGCTTAGTGGCTACTGCATCACTGCAGCCCGACAGTAGATTGCCCATCCGCAAATTGATTTCGATCATGCGAGACCGGTAGGCTGTCTGGCGTTGCACTTCCAAGGCTATTGCACATAGCGCTTCCTCCAACGTTAGGAGGCTGCTTCAACTGTTTGTATTACGCGCGTTTCAGGGCAGTGGGGAAAGCTAAATTCACAAGTTTAGAAAGCTGCTTTACGCATGCGAAAGTTTCGCAGGCCTATGCATCGAATCGCCCACACCGTAATAACAATGGGTCCCAACCTAGTCTGTGCTGTTTCCGTGCCAAATTCGGCGTTACAATGGGTCAGTAGATGCGCTTAATAGCAGTGCTCCCAAACGCTGGGGCCAGCGGTTATGAGAGAATTCTGCCTCCATCTCGTAATCCGTGCCTCGCCATCGAGCAATAGCTTGCCTCTCTCTCTCTGCTTTGCAGTTCATTGTCTAGTATTAGTCCAGCAGAGTAGCAGATGTGTTGACACAGGGTCAGGGATACCGTTTGTGATCTCAGGGTCCATGATTGCTGTTGTGCTATGGCGTTTGCTAAATGCATCCGCCGAAAAACGCGCCAAAGGGTGTCTGCTCCTCAAGGAAAAGGAGTAGGCTGTAACCGCACCACCGGGGCAATGTGTCTCCCAATCAGGCACGTGGTCTCAACTCGCGAAGTCGGGAATATGGATAGGTCTGGGAACGAGCTACCACGAGGCAGCCGCCCTGAAATGCGATGTAGCCTGGGACATGGACACAGCAATCGCTTGGACGGCATGGTGAGCGGCGCAAAAACGATTTAATAACATCGGGTTCCGGTAATACTGGTGTTAACACTATCGACAATCAATGTGCAGTTTGTAGACGATATCCTTAAGTCTGCACTGTATCCATTCTTGTCTTCAGGTTCAGCCTTCTTCTTCAACCTCACTTTCCCAGCATAGATGGCTAGATTGTCTTACTACAGGGCAAATACATCAATTTCAAAGGAAACTGTGCCTTAGAGTGACTTAGCTAGGTCTTCTAGGATTTGGCCTATACCCACACTTAGAAACAGGAGACAGAACTAACTAACTCATTATACACTAGCTAGAGAACAAGAAAGTATACATTACTTATTGTTGAAGATAGAGACCCTTTGAAAGGATCATTTAGTGTATTTCTAATATAGTATTCAGTAAGTTAACAATGACTTTGCTTCACAAAGTCAGAAAGAGAGTGCTTTGTATTCTTAATGTAGCTACTTTACCAAAGGTTTGAGAGAGTTGCAAAGGGTTATGCAGTTTTGTAGTTAATCTATGTCTCCTTCAAACATGATTACTCAATGTAATTTGTTTGCTATAGGAAGCAATAAAGCAAGGATCTACCTGCAGATAAGCAGTAAAGTTGTAACTATCAAATACCCTTAACTCTAATGATTATACTTAGGCTTGGGAGTATTAGATTTTTACTGGTAAATGTCAATTTCACTATATACTATGACCGAATTCATCCCTGTATTCACACCCTACACACCACTGTAATAATCTTTGTACAAAATATGACTTGCAAGGTATCATTTGAAAACTAATAACTTGCTGGTCAATAATATCATGGTAAAATATATGTTACAACATAATATGTAAAGTTATGAACATAAACTCAAATCATAACTGAAGTGTGTTTATGGACAAGTCTGGGACATGGGTACACCTGTTTCTCAAAGACAAAGGACAAGCTGATGCCTCTAACCAAGTGTCATCAAAGCTGATAGGCAATCACCTATCAAGAGACCATTCTTTGGCAAGAGGAGGCAGAAACAAACAGATCTGCATCTTCGCAAACAACAGCACGGAACCGCTTTCATCAGACTCCTTGACTGCAACTTCCCAGTCAGAATAAACTTTATTCAGGAGTAACTCTCAGGAAAATGCATTTCAAAGGGTGACTACTATAAAAGTGAGGTGCAAAAGCATCCCAACTTTTCTCCCCCATTCATCTCGCACTTTTACTTAAGAGGACAAAAGAAAGCAGCCCATTTGACTTTGGGAGAAATTCTGACTTGAAATTTGGTCAGTTCTATTGCTCAGAGCATGTGGTATAAATTTTTGTCTTGAACCAAGTCTAATTTGGTAAGTTTTAGTCCTAGGAAGCATTTCATCTGTATTTCTTTTATAATAATTTTTTACTTTAATGTCTTATACCTGTATTCACTTAAAATCCATCTCCTTGTCATTAAATGCACTTGTTTTATTCTTTAATCAAAGCTAATCCAGTGCTGAGAACTGTGCTGATAACTCCACGTAGGGTAGCAGACATATATATTGATCCTGTTTTATGGGGAATGGACCTAATATATCTGGACTGTCCAGGAGAGAACTGGACGGTGCAAAACACATTTTGGGGGGGAAAATTTGAGATTGGGAGTGCGTTGGGATCACCCTGCAAATAGTAAACAAGGCTGTTTGAAGTCAATGTGTCAGCTGCAGGCTGTTTGTGAGTGGCCCAGGTGGGAGCTACAGCAGTAAAGCATTGTCAGGCACCCCAAGTTGCAGGTCAAGGGCGATACAGCCTCTCACGGGTCTGGATTGCACACTGGAATGTCATACACAAACCAATGAAAACAATATTTCTATCGATAATAAAAATTTTACAGATAGGCGAAGAAAGAAAAATGCAGCTTGAGAACTTAATAGAATTTGCTTTAAGCTTTTTTGTATATTTTTACTTATGTTGACAATTTGTTTTAAAAGTTATATAGCTTTAACTTTTTGCATCTCAACACCTAATGTCATTACCCAAATACTGTCAGACAATCCCTAAGTTCCCAGAACAGTGAAAATTTAAATTGATAAAATTAGAAAACAGTTCTTATAACAAAGATTGGTATCTGTCAAAATTATAAAAATAAATCAAATTTTGCCAAACCTAATTACAGTCAGATTTCTTTATTTGGATTAAGAAAAACCTTCCATGACACATATTTGTTAAAAGATATGAACCTATATCAGATGGAAAATATGATGTATAAGCCATTGGTAAATATTTGTTACAAGACTAGCTATAATTTAATCACTGAAACATGTCATACAGATAAAATCAGGCAAGAATGCACCTTGTGTAATGATAGTCAATTAAGATGTCTGGTACAAGTGACTCATTTCAGTATTACTGAGCACTCCTTCCATTTTAATTATTATCTTAAGTTTTGGGACATGCATGGACTGAGAATGATTTAAAATAGACTCCTTCATTTATTCACATCGGGTAATTTGCAGGGAAGCTCTTAAACGTTTAGCCTGCCCAGGTCAGTGTTAAATTGAATGGATTCTAATTAGATGAAAGCAAATTCCCTATGTTCAGTGTATTCTGGGTCACTTTTCAACAAAGCCTGCCAACCATGTCTAATTTTGTCAAATACAAGGCTACGTCTACACTACAGGATAATTCCGAATTACATTAAACCAGTTTTATAAAACAGATATTATAAATTCGATTTCACGCGGCCACACTAGGCACAGTAATTCAGCAGTGTGCGTCCATGGTCTGAGGCTAGCGTCGAATTCTGGAGCGTTGCTGTGTGGTAGTATTTTCATAGCTATCCACCATAGTTTCCCGCATGTCTCCCCCGCCCCTTGAGAAATTCTTGGTTGAATCATTATTGTCACGGGGGATTCTGAGGTATGTCTCAGGTATCTTCACTTCCCTCCGGGAAACGACAGCAGACAATCCCTTTCAGCCGCCTTTTTCCCTGGATTGCCCTGGCAGACGCCTCTAAGCATGGAACCTGGAGCGTTCGAGTTTTTTTTGTTGTTCACAGTCACCGTATGTGTATGGGATGGCGCGGACAAGAAGCGCATAATCCCAAGCACTACACACGCACCAATTCATTGTTGTTATTAACATGATATACGCAGATGTGTTCCATTCGTTATCTGTACCGTCTACTGCCGGACAGAACTTGGCAATTGAGATGGATTGATGTATCCTCTCACGCACCCTTTTGTACTGTTCTAGTATAATCATGAGTTCCCCTGCCTGAGATCGGCAGAGGGCGCAAGGCAAAAACTGAGGAATGACACCCTACGATTCTAATCTCCGACCTAATGAAAGATTTCTAAACAGATAGAGTCACGTCCTCGCCTAGAATATGGGCGGCAAGTACTAAGTACCAGTGGTATTCCAGGGAAAGCCACAGCGTGCCCATGTCGTAGTCAGTAATCCTAGGGAGTGCGCCCTGACTCACCAACCACCACTTGCTCCTCCCTTCTCTCGACTCCCATCCTTCCTGGGACTATCGTGCTCACCGTGGCAGTGTTACCACCCCATCTTCTGTCATAAAGTATAAAGGAGAAGAAGGAATAACGAAACAGAGCACTTGGTTAGTTGAATGACTAAAATGAGGGGTCGGCGCTGCTCATCCGGTGCATTACCTCTACAGTCCAGAACAACTATATCGGCAGGGCTGAGCAGAGGACCCAGCATGACTGCTGCTCATGATAGTCAACGTGCAGTACAGAATTTTTCTTTACACAAGGAAAGGGAGGGGCTCTGATGAAGCTCAGCCCCCATTGCTATTGATGGAGAGGCGGTTACCGTCTCATGTACCCTCTATGGGAATGACTGGGAGTCTTCCCTATTTTTATTCAGGAGCCCCTCGGCCAGCTGACACTGAGGCACCAGGAGCTACTCACGGGCTGTGATGGGCTAGACGATGGATATTCAGTCCATATTTGCACTGCTTTGTCCACCACGGGGAGGGAGAGAGCTCGGATACTGGACTCACTGATTAGCGAGTCTGACTGCTCGCAGCAATCACGTCCATACCAGCAGCTTCCAATACAAGAACTATTTATTTGCCGTATCTCTTATGTGCGGGGGGGCCAGTAATTCAAATTGACAAGCTTTTCCTGGACCATGCCAGGACAAATGTGTTTGACCCTACAGTCAGAGGGAGACTCCGGCAGAAATGCTAATACTTTCGGAGACTGCGTGATAGGACTCGTGGGATAGCTGGCTACGTCCTCCGACTTCGACCCCTCCCTCCGTCCCTCCTAATAGCGTCCATTCTGATTTCTGGCTTCCCGTTTGTCTTGTCACGTACAGAGACTCGTGGTTAGCCTTGAGATTTTTCTCAAAACGCTTTTGGCATTTTTGTCTTCCGTATTACGGAGCTCCTGACTAGAACAGATTTTGTCTTCCCCTACAAAGCGATGTCACTACTCGCGCGTCAGTCCCAATGCTGAGTCTCTTTTTGGATTTGCGCACTAGCTGCGCCATCCGTAGCTTGATCAGCGTCGTACATGGGCTGGCATACAGGAAATATATTTCAAAAGTCGGCAGGGGCTTTCCTGTTTACCTGCCCACTGCGTCCGAGTTTCGATTGCTGTCCAGAGAAGTCAGTGGTGCACTGTGGGATACCTCCCGGAGGCCAATAATGTCGATTTCCGTCCACACTAACAGTATTCCAAAGTAATACTATCGATTTTAGCATTACTCCCCTCGTTTTGTAGGAGTACAGAAATCGATTTAAAGAGCCTTTTAAATCGATTTAAAGAGCACTGTAGTGTGGACGGGTACAGCGTTAAATCGATTTAATGCTGTTAAAATCGATTTAACGGCGTAGTGTGGACCAGGCCCAAGACATTAAAATATAAGCAAAATCCAAACTAACCTTCCTTCATCCAATTATTCATCCAGTGTATTCTGGGCCAATGCTGAGGAGGAGCCTCACTCACCTATTGATATGTTAAGTTTATCCAATTGTTGACAATGTACCTTGAACAGTTCTTCAATTACTCTAACCATCTACTCCTCCTTTGAGAGTTTTAGTTATGCTACCTATACATTCCAGCTCATTGTTTTCTCTCATTCAACTGCCTAAAAATAAACCCATAAATATAGTTAATTTCATACAATCTTTCTGAATCAAATAGGCAAGAGTGTATTCCCTAGAAAGTGGAAATATTAAAAACTTTGATATCCCCTTACCTTCAAGACGTATGCATCTTATTATGGTCCATAACATTGTTATCTCTGATTATGTCTAATGAAGCTAGTGGCATTTGAATTAAAACCTGGGTGTCAATCTCTAAGAGTTCTTTTAGTAGTGTTGGAACCCTAAATAAACTTGAGGTTTCATTACAATGTAGAACTGCAATCCCCCAAACATGATATACAGGTATAAAGACATTAGACATATATAATATGAATATAGAGATATGACATATGAAGGCTTTCATATCCACTTTAAAAATAAATTCATAGTGATACTAATCTACAGTAACTCCTTGCTTAATGTCGTAGTTATGTTCCTAAAAAATGCGACTTTAAGCAAAATGATGTTAAGTAAATTCAATTTCCCCATAGGGGTTAGGTTCCAGGGAAACCCCCCATGGGGTTAGGTTCCAGGGAAATTTTTTTCCACCAGACAAAAAAACTATTATATATACACACACAGTATACATTTTAAACAACTGAATACTGTTCACAGCTATGACAACTATGAAGCTTGGTTGAGGTGGTGAAGTTAGAGGGTGGAAGAGGGTGGGATATTTCCCCGGGAATGCCTTTATGCTAAACGATGAACTGCCACTGGGCTACCACATGAGCCCTCAAGGGTTAACACATTGTTGTTAACGTAGCCTCTCACACAAGGCAGAAAGAACACGAGGGAGGGTAGACAGCCACACAACTTGTGTGTGGGAAAGAGAAAGATGCACACTGCCCCTGTAAGTAAGCTGACCCATTCTTAAGACCCATAGTCTTTTTAATTGAATCGGGAAGTTGATACAGCAGCTGCTGCCCCAGGCTCTCTCTGTCTCTCTCCCTCTGTCCCCTCCCTGCTCTATATGGAGAAGGGATAAGCGGGGAGCAGGAGCAGGGGGGAGGGGGACACTCTGACATTCCTGCCTGCTGTGAAGGGGGGAAGCTAGTCTCTGGGAGCAGCTCCAAGGCAGAGGGCAGGAGCAACACATGGCAGTGGAGGGAGGGACTGTTGAACTGCCGATTGATGGCCTACTGGGCAGCTACAGCACAGGGAACTTAGAGGAGGAGGGAGCTGATAGGAGGAGCTGATTGGGGGCTACTAGTCCACCGTGGTTCCCCCACCAGCTAGCTACAACAGAGTGCTCTTCCTGCAAGCAGTGGACAAAGCAGGCGGCTGCCAAACGATGTTAGAAGGGTGCATTGCACAACTGTAACCGAGCATGTCCCCCCAACTGATCAGCAACATAACGCTAACTGGGACAACTAAGTGAGAATTACTGGACTAATGATTCAGCTTCTGACCTATCTATGACTCTGCTCCTGCAAACATTCATGCAGGTGCCAAGCTGGGTAGTCCTACTGAATTTGATGTACTTGTTTTCACTGGGGTGAATTTCACCCTAACTGTATATGCCTGGCTCCTTCAGAGGGCTCACAATATCCTTGTTTGAGAGACAAGGTGGGTGAGGTAATATCCTCACCAATAAAATATATTACCTCACCCACCCTTTCTCTTTAATATCCTGGGACCAACACAGATATAACAATACAGCAAAAAGTATTCTTGTTCATCACTTAATATGGCCTTGTACAGGGCCTCTGTACTAGGGCATGAAATTCCCCTCATGCAGAGGGTCAGCACAATATTTATGCACCATTTGAGTCATTTTCAGAACCTAAATGGTGCCTATATGTTGCCTCTGAGGCAGGAGAATTTCACTCATTCAGAACTTTTGTTTTTCAATTTTCCATTTGTCACTACATTTATGAATAAATTGAATAGTGATCTGGAGAAAGAGGTAAACAGTGAGGTGGCAAATTTTGCAGATGATACTAAACGGCTCAAGATAGTTAAGACCAAAGCAGACTGTAAAGAACTTCAAAAACATCTCACAAAACTAAGTGATTGGGCAACAAAATGGCAAATGAAATTTAATGTGGATAAATGTAAAGTAATGCACACTGGAAAAAATAACCCATAGATACAATATGATTGGGCTACATTTATGCTACAATGAGTCAGGAAACAAGATCTTGGGACGTCATTGTGGATAGTTTCTCTGGAAGATGTCCACGCAGTGTGGTTAGAGGCGGGTCAAAAAAGAATAAGACTGAGAATATATTATTGCCCGTATATAAATCCATGATACGCCCACATCTCGAATACTGTGTACAGATGTGGTCTCCTCACCTCAAAAAAGCTATACTGGCACTAGAAAAGGTTCAGAAAAGGGCAACTAAGATGATTAGGGGTTTGGAGAGGGTCCCATATGAGGAAAGATTAAAGAGGCTAGGCCTCTCCAGCTTGGAAAAGAGGAGACTAAGGGGAGGGGATATGATAGAGGTATACAAAATCATGAGTGATGTGGAGAAAGTGGGTAAGGAAAAGCTATTTACTTATTCTCACAATACAAGAACTAGGGGTCATCAAATGAAATTAATAGACAGCAGGTTTAAAACAAATAAAAGGAAGTTCTTCTTCATGCAGTGCACAGTCAACTTGTGGAACTCCTTACCTGAGGAGGTTGTAAGGCTTGATCACTGCTTGTTAAGCTTCACTTCCTCTGGGGCACCTGGCATTGGCCACTGTCGGTAGACAGATACTGAGCTAGATGGACCTTTGGTCTGACTTGGTACGGCTGTTCTTATGTTCAGGTAGCTTTAGAGTTATTTAGGACAAGTGACGGTCTATAGTTAGGAGACCTTGATAGAAAACTTAAGAGGGGCTTAGAGGCTGCCATGCTTAGTAAAGATAAACTTTGATGGGTGGATGAAAATAATCAATACGTCCATAGAAAATGTCAGAAGGATATGAACAGGCCATAAACACAACCTGCAGCCTTATGGGAAGCAGGTGAGCTGATTAGTTATTAGAACTGTACACATGGTTCATGTAAGTAAATGTCTTCCCTATCACATTTAAGATAGGTTTAAGAGAAGTAGCAACAAACTTGGGAGGGGAAAAAAAAAAACAGAATGTGGAGAAACGTTAAGAAGAGAAGGCAAAGGAAAAATGTACTGGAATAAGGGACAGGAGAGAGGGCAAAGAGGAAAGGGTAAAAGAATGAAATGTAAGGGTTCCATCATTCAAGGTTCTGAACACCCTGGCCTTAATCCAGCCAAACCCACGAGCAATCCCAGTGTTTCTAGGTGTGGCTGGATTGAGGACAGAGTGCTCAACACCTTTCAGAATCAAACCCTAAAAACGCAGGTTCTCCTTTAAATATCTGTGCCCCAGCATGTAGGAATGGAAATTAAATGGAACAAGGACAGTAACACCACTTCTGTTTGTTTCAAACTTTTTAAATTTATTAAAGATCATTTAAAAAATTTTAAATTTAGACATGATTTTAAATACTACCAAAGAAGAGACCGGATGGAGGCAGTATTTTCCATGCATTTTCATCCTCATTTCTCTTCATTTTTGCCTGTTTTTCCCCTGAATATTATAAATAACATTTTTTTCAGTTTCCTACTGATTTGGCTGTAATCCAAAGTACTGCAAGCAAATCTTACCTGCAACTTTCAAGCAATGAATCAAATTATTTCCCCTCACTATATGGAACGTCAATTGGCTGGAAGCTTGGACTCATTTGAGCAAAATTAAGTCTAAAACCAAACCAAGCTATGGAGGTGAAACTAACTCAGCACCCCCAATGGTGGTCATTCTAGATCAGGGATGCGGACTGTTGGTGGGACACATGGGGAAACTGCCTTGGCTGTATTTTTCTTGTGTATAAACAGAGGACTTCAGGCTACACAGCTATTAATCTAGCAATTTTCATTAGCAATACATTCACATTTAAAAAAAAATTAGCCAAAACTGGATATTTTTAGACAGTGCAAATGCTTTCTTGGTAGGTTAGATAGACTATGTATTCAAGAAGCTTATAAATTAAAATGTGTCCCTCTTCCCAAAGGAGTTAAAGTACATTCTACCAGGGATAAGGCTATGACTTTTATGACATTCCTATAATAGAAGTTTGTAGAGCAGCAACATGGAATACAATCTGAACTTCTAGTAAACACTATTTATTAGGCTTAAAGTCTGGGTCAGATGCAAATTGCCAGACGCAGTCCTGCAATCATTGCTTAGTTAGGACTCCATATCCCACCATTCTGGGTTAGAATTATTAGTTTGTTAGTCTATCCCATGACTGGAAATATGCAGAGTACACCTGAAGAAAAAAAAATGAAGTTTATTTACTTGTAACTAGAGTTTGAGATGGACCCTGCATAATCACACTCCCTGCCTTTCTTCACTTCCTCAGAGTCCTACTTAACAAAGAACCTGGGATCGCAGAGGAAGAAACTGAAGCAGCTGGAGCACCACACCCTTTTTATACTCTTGCTGTGGAATGTTTGATGCTCTCAAAGGGGAGAGGTAAGGAAGAGGAGTGATCTCACCAGTAGGCCGTGCTAACTAGATCTCCAGTGTGCAGGCTGCACCAACTGGAGTAGATATTACGATGTAGGAGGTGTCCAAATGGCAAGAGAGAGTGACTTAGAAAAAATAAAACTAACACTATCTGAGGTATATTTGGGGTCGGGAAGGATCGGTTTTGGGACCGATCTTATTTAACCTATTTATTACTGACCTTGGCACAAAGAGCGGGAATGTGTTAATAAAGTTTGCTGATGACACGAAGCTGGGGGGTATTGCTAACACGGAGAAGGACCGGGATACTATTCAGGAAGATCTGGACCACCTTGTAAACTGGAGTAATAGTAATAGGATGAAATATAATAGTGAAAAGTGCAAGGTCATGCACTTAGGGATTAATAATAAGAATTTTAGATATACGTTGGGGACGCATCAGTTGGAAGCGACGGAGGAGGAGAAGGACCTTGGGGTATTGGTTGATAGCAGGATGACTATGAGCCGCCAATGTGATATGGCTGTTAAAAAAGCAAATGCGGTTTTAGGATGCATCAGGCGAGGTATTTCCAGCAAGGAGAAGGAGGTGTTAGTGCCGTTATATACGGCGCTGGTGAGACCCCACCTGGAATATTGTGTGCAGTTCTGGTGTCCCATGTTTAAGAAGGATGAATTCAAACTGGAACAGGTTCAGAGACGGGCTACTAGGATGATCCGAGGAATGGAAAATCTGCCTTATGAAAGGAGACTCAAAGAGCTTGGCTTGTTTAGCCTGGCCAAAAGAAGGCTCCGGGGGGATATGCTTGCTCTATATAAATATATCAGGGGGATTAACGTTAGGGAGGGAGAGGAATTATTTAAGTTTAGTACTAATGTAGGCACAAGGACGAATGGGTACAAACTGGATATTAGGAAGTTTAGACTTGAAATTAGACGAAGGTTTCTAACCATTAGGGGAGTGAAGTTCTGGAACGGCCTTCCGAGGGAAGTAGTGGGGGCAAAAGACTTATCGGGCTTTAAGACTAAGCTTGATAAGTATATGGAGGGGATGTTATGATGGGATAGTTTAATTTGGGCAATTGATTTTGGATTATCGGCAGATAAGTCTGCTCAATGGTCTGTGAGGGGATGTTGGATGGGATGGGAACTGAGTTACTGCAGAGAATTCTTTCTTGGGTGCTGGCTGGTGAGTCTTGCCCACATGCTCAGGGTTTAGCTGATCGCCATATTTGGGGTCGGGAAGGAATTTTCCTCCAGGGCGGATTGGCAGAGGCCCTGGAGGTTTTTCGCCTTCCTCTGCAGCGTGGGGCATGGGTCGCTTGCTGGTGGATTCCCTGCAGCTTGAGGTCTTCAAATCTCAATTTTGAGGATTTCAATAACTCAGTCATGGGTTCGGGGTTGTTATAAATGTGTATGGGTAGGGTTTTGTGGCCTGCCTTGTGCAGGAGGTCAGACTAGATGATCATATTGGTCCCTTCTGACCTATGAGTCTATGAGTCTATATAGGACTAAGTGCAGAAAGCTGGGCTAAAACACCACCCTGAGTCTGATATGAAGAGACAAACACCAACAAATGAAGAATTGTCCCCAGTATGACCAGCTGCCTCTAAGTCAATTCAAGGTACATGCATGGTGTAGGGTCTTCACAGTACTGAATGAGTTGCAGCATCTAGCTAACAGCGAGATTTATACATAAAAATCAGAACTTACTCATTTTTGTTGGTTTAAGCAAAATCCTTCACAGTATTTAAACATCTTTGCTGACATTAATGTCCTTGTATCCAAGGCCTTTGATGCTCTAGGCTAGAAGGCACTCTAGAAATGCAAACTATACCTAGCTTTAATGACTAGGGTGCTCTATAATATATATTTCAGGTTTTCATCATAAATACCTACTGAGCCCCAGAAGCCCTCTTCCCGCCCCCCATGATAAATCTGTCTCATTTTACGATGTATCTAGGATTCTAGAGCAGAGACAGCATGTTTTTTGAAAAACTATACAAAGCCTCCAGGAATTATGCGAGTTTTCAAATCACTGCAATAATTTCACAGCTCTTTTTGTAAACCCTTGTGGAAAGCAGGCACAAAGGGGAAAGCAAAGATTGAGATGGGGCGGCCAAGTGCTAATGCTGATTATAAAGCAGCTTTTTTATAGCAAACCATGTTACTACTCTTTCTTTGAACATTAATCTTGTGTACCATGTATGTGGCCTGTACTGTCCAAGTGTATTAGAATGTACAAGCTTTGAGCAGGGAAGAGGATTTTCCTCTGTTTGAACAGCACTGAGCCCACCAATAGTAGTATATTAACAAAGGGACTAGTTAGTTATTCAATTAACTGATTACAGGACTGGATTGTTTGGAGGAATGTAATTCCAAGAATATATTAGATTGTCAGGTCTACTTTTCAGATTACTGATTAATTTTAGATCTCCTCTCCATCATGCCTGTGAGATGCCTGCTGAAATGCTAGCTGTACTAGATATCACAGTTATCATCACAGAATCACTCATACCTTGAATTACAGAAATCTGCTACTTCTGCCTTTGTTGGCTAATACGTGTGCTGCTACATACTGCACAGATTTCAGTTTCCAGATACTGCAGAAGTCTCATCTGCAGTTGAATGTATGGATCATACTGGTCAGGTCCTCATCCAAGAGGACAGGGTGTGTCTTCCTGGCTAGGTGAAGATGGTAGAAAGCATACCTTGCCACTAATGCAACATCAAGAATATTCCATCTAGAGATAACCAGGAGATGGTTAAATTTAGTCACAATTTTGTGCACAGGGCAGTACAACTTCCCTTAGGGTAGTTGAAATCAGCCTAGGAGCAGTTCTAAATTAATGAATTTCGAGAGTTTCTAAGTTGTTTAAAATGAGACGTTCTGATTATGCATTTACAGCACAGCTTGGCATTGGTGTCACTTTAAGAGTAAACTGCAGAGCTTTCAAAAGAAATGTTTAAGAGACTGATATCAAAATTATCCACAGGAGGTGAGAGTCAGTTGCAAAAACTACAATTACATGTCAAAAATCAAATATTTTAACGTCAGTTCATCTTTAGTCCAACTAGGTATAAAACCAAGTCTGCCAATTCCTGCGTCTGTATTCTAAACCACCTGGCTACCCATGGCAAAATGTTACCGACTCCCAGACTTTTTAAATCTACAGAGTTACTTTAATAGTCTCTGCTAATTTCAGCTGCTGCTGCTGAAGTACACTGGATAGAGGAATTTTCTGAGACTGACCAAATCCTACAATGTGGGTCATCAGTAGGCAAAATTTTCAATTTCCAAAGTTGTACTTACTAGTTTTGTGCACAGATTCATTTACAAATCAGGTCAAAATATATAGGCACAAGCACAAATACTGAGTTTTTCACATGCATCCATTTGCATGCACAAAGTTTACAGGTGCTATTTCAAAGGAAGGTTCTCAAAATTTGAGACAACGTTCAAAGATACATTCTTAGTAGCCATTGTTACCACATCTTAATCTGCACCCTAGGCCCAATTCAGAGTTAATACATAGCTACTGCAATATAACTCTAGTCAGTGGTGCAAGAATACTCACATATGCCTCAAATTGGCCTATCAGCTGAGTTATCGGGATAGCTATAGGAAGATTTAAATTAATAAGATGTGTGGTCAGGAAAAGTATATAGCATGTCTTTTTGATTGGTATGTGAAGAAAGAGTGGTTCATGCTTCATTGAGCAAACCCGATGACATTAGTACTGGCTATGAAGGCAATTTTTATCAAGAGCAATTTCCTCTCATTTTGTTTTCCTGGCACTCAGAGAAGCAGCATATGGAAAGATCCTTTGTATATCAAACAGCCAGTGCTTCATAATCTCCTGACTGAAAATATTTTCCTGGGGGTGGGGGGAGCAAGATGAAAGATGACAAAGACACACAAATAATGGGATGGAAAACATATCTGAAGAGTTTATGACAGTGGGGATGGAAATAATAAAAACACAACTCTGAGTCTTCCCAACCAAAATCTCTGTGGTATGTGGGGAAATACGTGAGGCTTCTGGACAGGAAGAAATCCAGCTGTCAAACCAAAGGTGAAGCCTGGTGCAATTCTGTACCTCCTATTCCAGCCACTGAATGCTGAGACTGCTGTTGTCCCTGGGCTTTATACCTCCCCATCCAGGAGGCCTAACACAATTATACAAGCTATAACCTCCCAAAAATATACTGAGGAGATGGAAATTCTAACCCAGTACAGATCACATTGTTTTCATTAATGAGAAGAGAAAAAATAAAATTTGCAATATTGATGTATGGGGAAAAGCAAGGACATTAACCCAAAGAAAAAGTTAGATATAGGATATTGGTTAGGGCTAGGTCTAAATCCTGAGTTCAAATCTCGGTGTGACTACCTCTGTAAAATCTGTGCCTCTGATGCTAGGACTTGGCAGAGAGATGCTGAATTATTTTGCTGGCTCATCCTGGCAGTATGACTAGGGTCTTATTTGGTCCAATCCAGGAGAATAAAAGGCTGAAATAGAAGGAATTAAGTAGGGACAGAGGGATCCTGCATGAAACAATTCTAGAAAAAGCCATGCTGGACTTTCTTAAATTAATATTCATTTTTTAACTGGATTAAAACCCCCAAAAGGTGGTAGATTTGGACCATTTTAGCATGCATGCAAAGCAAGGTGAAACATCACCTCAAATTCAGGAAGGTTTGGGTTTGGAGCTAGTATTTTAAGTCCCCATGTTCAGAAGGGTTTGAATCTGGGAACTAACACATCTGGTGCATGTTCATAAGGTAGTAAGTTCAGATGAGGGTCCTCAGTTTGGGTGTAAGGTTTTGTTTCAGACTTCTATTCCTCAGTAGTGATGGTTGCTTTTACATTCCACAGAGTTCAAACACAAAGGATTCAGGCATTTTACAAGGTATGTCATCTGTAGTGTAAAGAATGATATCCCCTCTTCTCCTCATACAGAGAAGTCTGAAAACTAGTATTTCAATAACCTACCAGGCTTATTTCTCATCCTTTGTCCCTTTAATTCTGCAGTCATGTTACTCTTCTGGGTCCTTTAAAGATCCAGCTACTGAAATAAGCAATCCCACCATTACATATTGTATTTTAATTGTGGCGTGTATAACATCTGCACTACCAATCCAGCCAGGTGTATTAACTGTATTTTGCCTTTCATGCAGTACTGCAGGACCACTATAATTTGTTAGTTATTTTTCAGGGCCTCCAGAACTATGGTAGCTAGAAAATCCATTTAATCATTTAGGATTCCACAGTTGGAGGTATCCATTTTCCTGATTATCAATATTTCTACACTGCCTAAGCACCTTGCTGCTACTGAATTAGCCAAAACATCTGCTGTGACAGAGATACAGCACTAGTATGAATAAAACTGTTCATTGCAAAGGAAGAGTAAACAAGTTCAGACAGAGATGTTTTTAAACCTTCATAAAATTCGAACCAAATCCAAACTTAACATTTTCTAAGATGCAAAAAATTCAGTGCCCTCTCTTTCTCTGTCCTCTTCCTTACTGCATATTATTTTCATTTCCATGCACTTTTGCATTTCTGGAATCTGGCTACGATCAGAACAGGAAGTGCTAATACCTTGAATGAGGCTTTTCTTTTAAATTGCAGTCCAACTAGTATTACCAAAAAAATCTCATGAGAAAAGCCTGTTTTGTAGAACCAAGGGATATATGACTAACTGCTAGGTGATTATTTTTTGCTGAACCTTGCAACCTTTTGATTCACCAATCAGTAGTAGTTGTCTAGAGCAGTAGTTCTCAGCTGTGGACAATGGCCCAAAGTCATCCTTTCAGTTTGCAAAATTAAACTTTGAGAACCAAGCAGTGAGGGGGTTGAGTTGCTGTGAAAGAATAATGGTACATAGGAAGAACTCTTACCAAATGGTCCCTCGGGTGAAAAAGTTTGGCAAACTGTGATGTATGCAATGAATAACATATGGCATTTACTGCTATTTTGTAGAATCTTGATCACAGATGAAAACCAACAGCACTAGGAAAGGAGAACTGCTTTCCCTTTTACTGATATAGCTAAATCCACACAGGAAGTTTGATTTTTAAAAGCCAATTCTTACTGATTAAATATTCCCACTGCAGGATTTGGCTTTAAGAAATGCTCCTTCATTGGTCCAAGTTACTCTATATTTTATTTATTTATACAATCCATGATAATTAAAGTAAACTGCTTTAACACAGAATATGGGCCAGATGCTGGTCCTCTGGACTATTACTGTTGGATTTCAATGGGGCTAAGACTTGTCATTGTATACTGAGTAACTCAAAACAGGATGCAAGGCTGCTGTTAGATTATATATACACTCAGGATGTGAAGTTGTGAGGCATGAGGCCAAAGCCAACTGTCTCCACTACTTGAAAAGCATGGTTCTCTCACAACTGCATGACTTATAAATTGGAACATATGATTTTACAAGTGTGGAAAAAGGTGATATCGAGGCTGAAGCATTCCATGTCATGTGATGATTGCTCTATGCCTACACAAGTTAAGGAGTCATCTGATCAGTTCAAAAAGTTCCCAGCCTGATTACTGCTTATTTTATAAGATGTAGTACTGAAATACAGCATAAAATACTTTAACAGAGCCTTGCAAAATTCATACAGATTGTTTTTTCTGTAATTGTTTTCCTATCCTTGTATGAAATGCAGTGGATGTGTGGTATGATTGAGAAGTATTAATGAATACAATAGGATACTCTTACACATCCAAAACCATTTAGTGATATCACTCATGTCCAAACATTGCAAAACAGCATTAAAAATTAACCATATAACTAAATTCACCTTGGGGAAAATGATGCACTCCTGTACTGCTGAATCTATTGGAGAATCGCTGTCCATTTAGGATTTGGAAGAATGAGCTGGCCCAGGCTAGCTGCTTCCAGAAGGTAGCAGTATTGTTATGAGGATGATAAGTAGATTTGGGAGTACTGGTGAAGATGGAGGAACTAGATATAAGACTATATTAATATAGCTCCATTTCTTTAAAGCCCCTAGAATCCAGTTCACATAGAAGCCGGCTGAAGTGTGCTACAACTCCAAGGAGGAAAAAAAGGTGGTCATATCATCTATTTTTACCTTATCAAGCTGTATCTTTTAAAAAAAAATACAGATTTTGCATTTCTGATTACTTTTCTACATTTTTTCTTTTGCACATAATCACTCTTATATTTGTGCCAAATACACCTAGCTCTCATGGTATCACCAAAACCTCTCAATGGAATTTAGTCCAATTACACTTGTTACCCTTAAAGATATTACACTTCAGGTTTTGCAACTAGATAACTTCACAATATGCCCTATAGTTAGCACTGAGGTACCATACGTACCGTGCTAAGGCTATTTAGTACCAAAGGCAACTACAATGCTTATAATAGTGACCATGGTACCTGTTAGTTCTCCATTTTAACAGTGCAGTTCATTCTGCTGTACAATAACTTAAGCTGTGTCAGCACAGGCATTCTATTTTTAGAGGCAACTCACACATAGGCAATTTAAGTGCAAACCTAGGTAATAACAAGTGAGAAATTTCAAATTTGTAAACCATGCTTTGTGCACACACAGCATACCTTTCCTCCTGGAAAGTTATAAACATCTTTTAAACCCACCAGTCCATACAGCTGATTAGAAAATTAACCAACAATTTTGAGACGTCCAACTTTGGGTCTCAGATGAATACAGAAGTGGGTTTTTTTTGCTAAAAATTACAGTACATAATTACCAGAGACAGGAACAGATCCAAGGCAAATGTTGTGGTCTCTAGAGAGAGAGTGTATTTTTTATTTTATGCATCTAGTCTTGAGTCTGCAGTAGAAATACTGCTATAGAAACTAGTTCTTCTCAATATTAATAGGCAACAACTAAGCCGGGGTAGGCAACCTATGGCACATGTGCCGAAGGCGGCACGTGAGCTGATTTTCAGTGGCATTCACACTGCCCGAGTCCTGGCCACTGGTCTGGGGGGCTCTGAATTTTAAATGAAGCTGCTTAAACATTTTAAAAACCTTATTTACTTTATATACAACAATAGTTTAGTTATATATTATAGACTTATAGAAAGAGCCCTTCTAAAAACGTTAAAATGTATTACCGGCACGCGAAACCTTAACTTAGAGTGAATAAATGAAGACTCAGCACACCACTTCCAAAAGGTTGCCGACCCCTGAAATAAGCAATAAGATGACAGGCCCTTCATTTCTAGACCCGCATACTATCAGTCAGGGCTGACCATAAGCATTTTGATGCCATAGACAAGCATCAGTCTCATATACCCTGTAAACGGGCACAGACTCACCCCTGTGGGGCCTCCTGCTGGTCTCTCAGGGAATTAGCTCATCCAGCCTCCAGAATGCCCTCTGCAGGCTGGTCCCACTGCCACTTGGCCCTCGTATCCCTTCCAGGACCCCGGTACCGTTTTAACTGGGTGCTGCCCCCTGGCAATACTCCCACAGTCTGGGTCTCCCCCTCTCAGGGGAACCCCCCTACCCACTATCCCCACTTCGCCTCAGTCTTAGCTACTGCCCAGTCTCCACCTAGCCCCTGTTCACTGGGGCAGACTGCAGTAAAAGCCACTCATCACAGGCAAAGGGGTTTGGACCTGCTGCCTCTGGCTACCCATGGGCTGCGCCTGCAACCGAGTACCTAATAGGTCTTACCAGGCTTGCAGCCTGGGGCCTTCCTAAGCTGGTGCTCCCCAGCTCCCTTGGCATTTCTCCACCCCTACTCCACTCCAGATACCTGGTTAACCTCGCTGCAGCCAGGCCCCTCTCTCTCTCTGAATGCAGAGAGAAACTACCTGGTTGAGCTCCTGGCTCAAGCCTTTATGGGGCCAGTTGAGCCCTGACTGTGGCGTGGCCCCAGCTGAGCCTGCTTCCTCTCAATCAGCCCAGGCATCTTGCCCTTCCACAACCCTCCTCCAGGGCTGTTTTAAACCCCTCAGGGCAGGAGTGGGTAACCACCCCATCCTCCAATGCATCTACTATGCAATATTTTGCCTTTGATTGTCCATTTCATTTACAATTCCATAAAGCAATACTGCTTTTCATGTGCAACGTCCCCCTTTGGGTTGGAGCTCTCCTCCCCAGTCCCTTACTCCTTTCCGCTTTCCATTAGATATCTTGGTGCAGTTTTTCCTCCTTTGTTTCCCACTCAAAGTTATTTACATACCATACAATTTCTGTTTGTCTCACCCCTCTCTCTTTCCCCCATATCATATTCCTTTATCTCTTCCTCTTCGATCACAGAGTCCTTCTTTCCTTTCCTCCAGATCCCTTCCTGCTTTCACATCTGTATCGCTTAAGCACACAGCAAAACACATACTGCCTCCCAACACACACACACAGCCCAGTAACACTTGGAAGATTCTTTCCCTCATCTCCACATGAGGCAACAAGAAGAGGGAGAATCTTTCCTCACTGGAGGGAGGAGGGATAGCTCAGTAGTTTGAGCATTGGCCTGCTAAACCAAGGGTTGTAAGTTCAATCCTTGAGGGGGCCATTTAGGGATCTGGAGCAAAAATCTGTCTGGGGATTGGACTAGATGATCTTTTGAGGTCCCTTCCAACCCTGATATTCTAAGAAGCATTAAACTGGGTCTCCAGGCTGAGTGCTCTAATAGGGTCTCATGCTCTGCTTGATCTAGTCTCAGGACTGGTCAACACTGAAAAGTCACATTGGCAAAGCTACATTTCTCAGGGGGGTGAAAAATCCAAACCTCTGAGAGACATAGTTAAACTGACCTAACTCCTGGTGTAGACCCAGTGCTAGGTCAACAGAAAAATTCTTCCATCGATCTAGCTTCCGCCCCTTGGAGAGGTGCATTACCTACAGCAATGGGAGAACCTGTGCTGCTCTAGCATTTTAAGTGCAGATAAAGCCTCAGTCCAGCCAGTTCCAACCAGCTATTCAAATGAAATTATCTGTAGAAGGGAAGCAGCCGCACAGAAGGAAAGGAGAGGGCATTAGGCAGTTATTTATATTTCTACCACTCAGTTGTACCACCTTTGGCAACAGTATGATCCGCTCAAAAGTAGATTCAGCCTGAGTTCAGACAGTCTAAAACAGAGGCTCTCAACCTTTCCAGACTACTGTACCACTTTCAGGAGTCTGATTTGTCTTACCTAACCCCAAGAGTCACCTCACTTAAAAACTACTTGCTTATAAAAAATCAGAACTAAAAATACAAAAATATCACAGCACAAGATTACTGAAAAATTTCTTACTTTCTCAGTTAACGATATAATTATAAAACTAACCAACTGGAATATAAATATTATACTTCATTCCAGTGTACAGTAAATAGAGCAATATGAAATCATTGTATGAAATTTTAGTTTGTACTGATTAAGCTAGTACTTTTTATGTAGCCTGTTGAGAAACAGTTGTCTAAAAGCAGGCGGCTAGATGCCATCTTATTGTTAATATTATGAGAAGTGCTGTGTCACAGCCTGGCTACACTACCGGACTGACTTATAAATAGGGTTGCCAGCTTTCTATTTGCAGAAAACTGAACACTCTTGCCCTGCCCCCTGCCCGCCCCTTCTCTGAGGCCTCGCCCCTGCCCATTCTCCGAGGCCCCCCAGCACATTTGCTCTCCCCAACCCTTGCTCATTTTCACCAAGTTGGGGCAGGGGGTTGGAGTGTGAGAGGGGGTGCGGGCTCTGAAGGGGGGACAGGGACAAAAGGTTTGGGGGGCAGGAAGGGGCTCTGGGCTTGAGCCCAGGGTTCAGAGTGCAGGAAAGAGCTCAGGGCTGGGGCGGGGGGTTGGGGAGTGGGAGGGAGTGTGGGCTCTGGAAGGGAGTTTTGGTGCAGGAGGGGCTCAGGGCTGGGGCGTGGGAGGGGATGCAGGCTTTGCAGCAAGGTCAGAGATGAGGGGTTTGGGGTGTAGGAGGGGGCTCTGGGCTGGGTGTTGGGGGTTAAGTGGTTTGGAGTATCAGAGAGGGCTCTGGGCTGGGGCAGGAGGTTGAGGTGTAGGAGGGAGTACAGGCTCTGGATTGGGGGTGTGGGCTCCGGAGTGGGGCCAAAAATTAGGGTTTCAGGGAGAGGAGGGGACTTGAGGCTAGGGCAGGGGTGTGTGTGGGGGTGAGGGCTCTGTCTAGGAGCGGGGCCAGGGATGAAGTGTTTGGGGTGCAGGAGGATGCTCTGGGCTGGGGCAGGGGGTTGGGGCATGTGAGGATGTTTGGGATGCGGGCTATGGGTGGCGCTTACCTCAGGCAGATCCCAGGAAGCTGCCGGCATTCCCCTCTGTCTCCAAGGGGGAGACGTAGCCAGGTGGTTCTGCACGCTGCAAATTCTCCCGGCATGCAAGAGCCGGGCTATGGGTGGCGCTTACCTCAGGCAGCTCCCAGGAAGCTGCCGGCATTCCCGGCTGTCTCTTAGGTGGAGGAGTGGCCAGGTGGTTCTGCACGCTGCAAGTTCTCCCTCCCTGCAAGTGCCGACCCTGCAGCTCCCAGTGGCTGTGGTTCCAGGTCAATAGGAGCTGTGGAACCAGTGCTGGAGGGGAGGGGTGGGGCAGCATACAGAGCCCCCATGGCCACCTTTAAGCCTAGGAGACAGATGGAGATGCCAGCAGCTTTCTGGAAGCTGCGTGGAGGAGGGCAGGCACCTTGCGTGCCCTGCTGTGGGCAGCCAACCAGACTTTTAATGGCTTGGTCACTGGTGCTGACTAGAGCTGCCAGGGTCCCTTTTCAATCAGGCGTTCTGGTCAAAAACCGTACACCTGGCAACCCTACTTAAAGCAGATGGAACGGAGAATTACATGTCAGTAAATGAGTTAAACTTTTTGTGTAAAACAGGCCTAACTAAAGGTCTAATATCAAACCAGTTCAAGTTTGAGGGGTGGGGGGGACACCAGACTGTAAACACAACAGTTTAAACCTGATGTAATAGTGTACACACACACAAAGTTGCACTAGTTTAACATCATCTTTTTAGTGCAATCTCTGTGTTTACACAAGCCCTTAGATATATGTATTTACTGGGCCACGCAGACATGGCTATAGCAATCCTGGCAGCCAGTTACAAAGCTTCCATCTAGCATTCTGAAGTATTTTCCTAATTAGGTATGAGTTGCTTGTTGCCATAGCCTGTACCATCCTAGGTCATAGCAGAATGAATTGTATATTTTACTTCGCTCTTTCAATTCCCTCGGCAGGTCCTTTGTTTGAGTTATTTTTGCCTCAGTATACAGTAACAGGCATGACATTTTGAGTAAATTGATGTGATCTAACCTTTACATTCCAGTTGAGTGTTTCAAAAGCTGACCCCCCCACAGGCTTTGAAATTTAAAAAAGTACACAGGCACAGAGGTGGTTAAATATAGCTAAAAAGACAGACAAGCTGGTGTTTGAAATCTGGTAGCATTCACGAAATGACTTTCCCACTTTTCACCACCTTCTTTTAGATGCTGACCACAACTTTTGTTGAACATTTACTGTTCTAGATATTAATGAAGGTATTTTCATGTTTGATACACAAGCTTTTTATTTGCAAAATTACCCTAGATATTAATGGGTAATTCAAGACATCTGTATCAACAATAGAGAGTGCTATAAACTAATAAAATGAAAGGCTGGCATCCTATTCCTTGAAACGCAAATGGGAAACCCACTTGTGTTCTTAAAGTTGTAAGCCATTTCACAGAACATACCAAAAGCACTGGGATTTAGTTTACTGACCCAGATATATCAAAGTTTAATGCAACAATAATGGTAGAATTGGCTAATATGTATATACCACACAAAATTTGTTATTTAAAGTTCATAAGCCCAGTTTTCAAATATTGGTATCTAAAGTTAGACTTCTAAATCTATATTAAAGCATCTATTAAACCCATTTTGACACTGAAATGTTGATTTAAATTTCAAAATAAAAACTTAGTGCCAAATTTTTCAAAAGCAGCTAGTGATTACAGGTGTTAAACTTAAGACACCTTAAAGGGGCCTGTTTTTCAGATAGTGGATGTTCAGTACTTTTTGGGGGGAAAATCAGGCTTCTTTGAAGAGTCTCATGCTGGGCACCCAAAATCACAACACCATTGTGAAAATCTTGGCCTGCAGTGGGGATCTGTATATGGATTTAGGCACCTAACTAGGCACCCAAGCTTGAGAACAGGACTCCATACCTCATTTGTGTATAATAATCTATTAGAGAAGTATGTAAATAAGTGACAGTAACAATAATCTATACAATGTAATTTGTTGTTCTTATAGTTTTAATACTGCATAACATCCAGGATGAATCATACTCTTACTAGCTTTGCAGCGTGTTGACTGAAGACTGGAAGTTAGTGAGCTCCCTCTTTTAAACCTTATTTTTTTCCTCAGATTCTCTAAAAGATATTCTAATTCTACATTCCATCCCACCAGTATGCACACACAAATACGTGTACAAT
Source organism: Chelonoidis abingdonii (assembly GCF_003597395.2). Taxonomy (NCBI): domain Eukaryota; kingdom Metazoa; phylum Chordata; order Testudines; family Testudinidae; genus Chelonoidis; species Chelonoidis abingdonii. The sequence continues at coordinate 9,924,306 of NC_133787.1, read as the reverse complement.
CTCTGCAGCAGCCTCAAAAGAGGACTGTGCTCCACTAGCGCAAATGGGCCATAAGTACAGGGGAAACGGTCACCAATATAACCCCTGCGTAAGGAGGGTCCATTTGGAACTGCACAAATAGCAGTGGGCTGTCCCACTATACAGCCCCTGGAATGGGGGGCACGTTTACTGTACTTAACTATATATATTAGAGTTAGAGTATATAGGTCTACAATTACTGTTCCCCTGGAGCCATCATGAACGTGAGATGTATATTGCATCAGGCCAATCTAAGTAACAAAAAATCTTCTCAAAATGAAATAGAACTACCCAAAGAAGTGAAGAATGAAAGATGAACTCCAGCTATGAGAGGCCTCACATTTATTTTCTTCCCATATAAGTAGCAGCTCTAAGGCCCTGATTTTGAAAGGTCCGAGGTATAAGAAATACGCTGGTAAGAGAATTGTCTTTGCTTTATGGTCCAAACCACCTGATGCAGATTAGGGCTACAAATGGTTAATACTTCTCTCACATGACATGGGTTAAATATCCACCAACCTTAGTGACTACTGTTACGCTGAGTGCCCTTAACTCACACCACTAAAGACAACTGAAGCTGCTTGTCACCTCACAGGACTGAGCCCAAAGGGAACAAATTATCTGGCTGGTGTAAAGTGGAGCAGCTCTGTTGAAGTCAATGGGGTTGTTCTGTTTACACTAGAAAATTATTTGGCCCTAAATAATTAAGCAATTTGTATTAAAAAGGACCAAATTTTCAAAACCGGCCACTAAAATTGCATATACCTCCCCACATCTCATAATGAACACAAAATGGAACTTGTGTGCAAAGTGTGATATTCTGAAGTATCTATTACTTGCAAGAGTTGTGAGTGTGAATAGCTGGTTTATTTTGCACCCAAACAGTTGCATATTCAACTTGTAAAGAAATTTCAAAAGCCAGTGTGAAAAATTACTCTTCCAAAAACTGCACCTCCTCCTTAAAAGCATATACAATGCTATAGTGTCATAATCCATTGTTAATAGTTTCCCTGCAGAAATTAACCAAAAAAATTCCATTTCCATTTCCACATCTGTCACCTCCCCAGAGGAATTTTACTATACAGATGGAATATGGATAGTAATTTAGAAGCCCTGTATTATTCCATTTAGAGTTAAGGTGTTCAATGAATTAAAGGAAAAGCAATAAACCTCATGAAAACTCAGAGTAGCAGATTGCTGCACTAGTTTAACTGATGTTTACTTTTCCGATTTATACTGTGTGGATCAAATGATTAGATGAGATTATTGTGTTTTTCTGACATCGATAACATTTAGTCTTATCCATTTAGCACTGTTATTTCAACGGTTGCTGTCACTGAATGTAGTGGTTTGGAATAAAATATTTGCAAATATAATAGGATTACTCACCATGGCAGGCACTCTTTCCCCCAATCTCTCTGCATGAACAATATTTACCAATGGAAATCAACAGGAGTTTATATTTGGCTGACAAGTACCTATAATCTTCCCCTTTCCAGATGGGTTTGGATGCCAGCCCAAAAAACAAGCTGCTTCCAACCTGCTCCACTCTGATTACTAGAGTGGGCTATAAAATTAAGTTAATTTCAGATCTTAGATATAATGAGGGAAATGAGTTCTGCTGCTGCAGTATCGGAAATGACAAGGACTCTTGCCACAGCAAGTTACCCCATTTAGTCTGTTAGGTTTTCAAAGGTTTCATTGATGATTTAATTATCTGGATATTATGTGGGAGCTAGTATGAATCTACTGAATAACTATCAAATTGAAGGATCTGTTTTAAATTTAAAGCTAGCATGAAAATTGAGAACTGCTTGTGACAGGAAAGTGTTGGTTCCTAGAAAGGGAAGCCCAGGTCAAGTCTCTCTTTTGACGGTGACCAAAGCTTTTTATTATTTAAATGAAGGATGGATCTCTGACTGATCCAAGTGCTTGCAGAGGTCAGTCAGAGTCATAGGAAGAAGGGAGGGCAACATTCTTGGGAATATTTTAATTCACACATCTTGAATGATTTTAAAGGAAAGTCTGATGTTGATGAAATCTGTGGTCAGTGTAATTTGATATTCATGTATAATTTGAGATGCATCATTGATTGACGCCGATCAGTTTACATTATCTGGTTGCAACCCAAGAATCTCTCAGGGTATGGCTACACTTACATTTTTGCAGCGCTGGTAGTTACAGCTGTGGTCGTACAGCTGTGTAGGGCCAGCGCTGCAGTGTGTCCACACTGACAGCGACCAGCGCTGAAGTGTGTCCACACTTGCAGCATTTGCAGCGCTGTTGTGAGTGGTGCATTGTGGGCAGCTATCCCACAGAGCACCT
>NC_133787.1:9916907-9918435 GCF_003597395.2 Chelonoidis abingdonii | reverse complement strand
GCTCGCTCGCTGGAGCAAAGAGCAGCTGTGTTTGGTAGCTCCGGGGAGTACCTTCCGGTTTGTTGTAGACAGGAATTCTGGGATACCTCTTAATACCCTGGAGGCCAATAACAGCGCTGGTGAGTGTCCACACCTGATGAGCAGCGCTGCATCACCAGCGCTGGATTCGCTACACCCGTAGCAGACCAGGAGTACAGCCAGCGCTGCAGACAGGGAGTTGCAGCGCTGGCTGAGTTTTGTAAGTGTGGACACCGAGTAAGTTGCAGCGCTGTAACCCCCTCACCAGCGCTGCAACTTGCAAGTGTAGCCAAGGCCTCAGTCGTGAGTGTCCACTCGTCTCTGACTGTCTCATGTTGCAGTGTGCTACAGAAAACGGACATTAAGGCCCTAGTTCAGCAGAACACTTAAGTATGTGTTTAAGTAATTTGCTCAATCAGGGCCTGAGGCGGCAATTTTTCTACTTAGTTTCAAGTCACACCTTTCTTTCAGTCTTTGTCTGACAAGAGGGAGGAATTATTTTTTTTTTAGTAGTTTTAGTGAAGAATAAATTTACAGGGTCATGGGTAAGACAAAATCCAGGGGAAAAAATCTACTTATGCACTCAACTTGCTTCCTCTCTGTAAAAGAATGCTGGGCTATGAAACTATAAATCCAAACAGCGTGAACAGTATTTTAGGAGTATCAATTATTACACTAATGGCAAGATTTCATGTTTTCTAATGTTCTTATCCAGATTAAACAGAATAAAGCTGCTAATTGAGGTGATCTTAGTCCAAAGATCTTCTATGCAAAACAGTACAGCCGGGATTAACACAAGGACCCATTTTTTTGTAAACACTACTTGTATTTTTTAAAACTTTTCCGGACAGCAGTCCACTTTGTATTAGCTGTGACATTTGAACGCATGAAATCTTACACATGCATCTCAGCAGCTACCATATTGGACTCACTTCTCAACAGACATTATGCTCATAATCTTTGTTGACATTGTACAAACAGGCATAATAAATGGTTTCAATCTTCATAATAAATGCTGCTTCCTGATCTTGACTCGCAACATGGAAATAGGCATAATGAATCTATGTTTTTATATGGTGCCCATCGTGATGGTATTCAAGCACCTAACAAAATTTAATCCAAGAGCGGTCTTCGCAGAGACCACTCCCATTGCCCAGAGGCTATTAAGATCTCAAACTTGTTTATTTCATTGTCATTTTGGTACTGCAGTTCCTCCACTTGTGAGAGTGAAAGCCTCATTTCATATTTAAAAGGAAATGAAAACATCAACTGAAGTACAAAAGTTCAGCTGCACTATTTAGAATTTGGAAGATCATTTTCGGGTAGCTAAATAGCCATATGTAATGAGCAGGGCCGGATGTTTCACGCCCTAGGCGAAACTTCCACTTTGCACCCTCCCCCGTCCCTGAGCCCCCGCCCTGAGGTGCCACCTCCCCTCCGCCCTGAGGCACTCCCCCCAGCAGCAGCTCCCCACCCCCCACCCTGAGGCACCCCCCTCGCCCCAGCTCAC